>NC_138296.1:81125000-81540000 GCF_965601325.2 Salmo salar | reverse complement strand
CTTTCTCTAGTGATTGAATTAGATGTGCAGTTGGCCTGCGGGATAACGAGGCCTGGCTGGCACAACACAGCACAACCCCCCTCTACTCTACTGCTCCAGACCTGCACACACACACACATACAGTATGCCCCCACACGCACAACACACATGCACACACACACACATTATTATATCAAGGCTTTTAAGCTTGTCTCAAGTGGCCATAGCTAAACAAACTCTGACAGACACTGGTTGAAAAAGTGAAAGACAATATATCATTGATACCAAGTCCTAAATCATTAAAGCATATCACTACATTTTGATTGATTTGATTGAAGTGCCAGTACCCTCCCCCATCCCAGAACCCTCCCCTCTCCCAGCCCAGTACCCTCCCCTAGCCCAGAACCCTCCCCTCCCCTCCCCCAGCCCAGAACCCTCCCATCCCCCAGCCCAGAAACCTCCCCTCCACCAGCCCAGTACCCTCCCTTCCCTCAGCCCAGTACCCTCCCTTCCCCCAGCCCAGTACCCTCCCCTCCCACAGCCCAGTACCCTCCCATCGCCCAGCCCAGTACCCTCCCCTCGCCCAGCCCAGTACCCTCCCCTCGCCCAGCCCAGTACCCTCCCCTCTCTCAGCCCAGTACCCTCCCCTCGCCCAGCCCAGTACCCTCCCCTCGCCCAGCCCAGTACCCTCCCCTCCCCTCGCACAGCCCAGTACCCTCCCTTCCCCTAGCCCAGTACCCTCCCCGTGCACAGCCCAGTACCCTCCCCTTCCCTAGCCCAGTACCCTCCCCTCCCCTCGCCCCGTGTACCCTCCCCTAGCCCAGTAACCTCCCCTCGCCCAGTACCCTCCCCTCGCCCAGTCCAGTACCCCCCCCTAGCCCAGTACCCTCACCCAGCCCAGTACCCTCCCCTAGCCCAGTACCCTCCCCTCCCCTCGCCCAGCACAGTACCCTCCCCTCCCCCAAAGTTGTCTCTCTGTTCATGCAGCACCTCACACTGAGAGATCCACTGCTGTACAAAATACGAAGCAATGACTCCAGTTCAGACAGAATAAAGTGAAAAGTATAGAAGTCTTTTCAATTCTTCCTCTTTTGTGACAGTGATGGAGCATGGCGTGTGAGCGCTTGAAATGACAGCCACTAATTTTAGACCACCGCCTCTACAGACATACTGAGAGAGAGAGAGAGAGAGAGAGAGAGAGAGAGAGAGAGAGAGAGAGAGAGAGGTAGAGAGAGAGAGAGAGAGAGAGAGAGAGAGAGAGAGAGAGAGAGAGAGAGAGAGAGAGAGAGAGAGAGAGAGAGAGAGAGAGAGATAAGGGGGCACCCACGTCCACACTTGCAGCGAGATCTAATGGCTTAAAGGCACAATTCCTCATTTGATTTTCAGGAAAGGCTTTACAAACAATGTAGTAAAAAAGGTATATTCTGGGTAATGATGGAGTAAAACTGTTGTACTAACCTCATCAGGCATTTCTAAGTTATATTCCTCAAGAATCAATTGGTATAGGCTTCATCCTTATTGAACAGCAGGTAATATTGCAGATTGCACCTTTTAGCCAGTGTCTGCTCTCCAGACCTCTTACTAGTACCAGTGACAAAGACAGAGTGTAACATACAGCATCTGTCATGGTGCTATGACGTCCTGTCTGTCAAACATCTGATCACATTATTACATCCCTCGTCATATTATGGATTGTTGCTGCCCTCGTCTCTGTCCGTCACTGACCATAGGACTGTTTCCATTTGTGGAAATAAAACGGTCCAACAAGGTCATTGATTCCAAACTTATGATAGTAATGCTGGGACTGTCTGGGACAGGGTGTGGGTCACACACACACACACACACACACACACACACACACACACACACACACACACACACACACACACACACTGCATCAAACACCCTGCAGGTATTGAAGTGAGAATCGCCAAACCAGAATCTATCTATCCAGCCCATCAATCCAGGTCAGGGCACTGCGCTGTGTGTCCTGTTGTGGTAGTGTTAGGGATAGGTTTCCATCAGTGTGTGTGGGGGGGGGGGGGGGGGGGGGGGGGTCCGATCTGTGTGATTGCCTGCTGTGTAGAGAGAGACTACGTTCCTGCATGGTGCTGTATGGGGTGTTGGTGATGTCACTATAAAGTCTTCTGCATGGTGCTGTATGGGTGGTTGGTGATGTCACTATAAAGTCTTCTGCATGGTGCTGTATGGGTGGTTGGTGATGTCACTATAAAGGCTTCTGCATGGTGCTGTATGGGGTGTTGGTGATGTCACTATAAAGTCTTCTGCATGGTGCTGTATGGGTGGTTGGTGATGTCACTATAAAGTCTTCTGCATGGTGCTGTATAGGTGGTTGGTGATGTCACTATAAAGTCTTCTGCATGGTGCTGTATGGGTGGTTGGTGATGTCACTATAAAGGCTTCTGCATGGTGCTGTATGGGGTGTTGGCAGATGTCACTATAAAGGCTTCTGCATGGTGCTGTATGGGTGGTTGGTGATGTCACTATAAAGGCTTCTGCATGGTGCTGTATGGGTGGTTGGTGATGTCACTATAAAGGCTTCTGCATGGTGCTGTATGGGTGGTTGGTGATGTCACTATAAAGGCTTCTGCATGGTGCTGTATAGGTGGTTGGTGATGTCACTATAAAGGCTTCTGCATGGTGCTGTATGGGGTGTTAGCAGATGTCACTATAAAGGCTTCTGCATGGTGCTGTATGGGTGGTTGGTGATGTCACTATAAAGGCTTCTGCATGGTGCTGTATGGGTGGTTGGTGATGTCACTATAAAGGCTTCTGCATGGTGCTGTATAGGTGGTTGGTGATGTCACTATAAAGGCTTCTGCATGGTGCTGTATAGGTGGTTGGTGATGTCACTATAAAGGCTTCTGCATGGTGCTGTATGGGTGGTTGGGGATGTCACTATAAAGGCTTCTGCATGGTGCTGTATAGGTGGTTGGTGATGTCACTATAAAGTCTTCTGCATGGTGCTGTATGGGTGGTTGGTGATGTCACTATAAAGGCTTCTGCATGGTGCTGTATGGGGTGTTGGCAGATGTCACTATAAAGGCTTCTGCATGGTGCTGTATGGGTGGTTGGTGATGTCACTATAAAGGCTTCTGCATGGTGCTGTATGGGTGGTTGGTGATGTCACTATAAAGGCTTCTGCATGGTGCTGTATGGGTGGTTGGTGATGTCACTATAAAGGCTTCTGCATGGTGCTGTATAGGTGGTTGGTGATGTCACTATAAAGGCTTCTGCATGGTGCTGTATGGGGTGTTAGCAGATGTCACTATAAAGGCTTCTGCATGGTGCTGTATGGGTGGTTGGTGATGTCACTATAAAGGCTTCTGCATGGTGCTGTATGGGTGGTTGGTGATGTCACTATAAAGGCTTCTGCATGGTGCTGTATAGGTGGTTGGTGATGTCACTATAAAGGCTTCTGCATGGTGCTGTATGGGTGGTTGGTGATGTCACTATAAAGGCTTCTGCATGGTGCTGTACAACCCAGTGCATATGCTCCCCTCAGGCCAATTACAGTCTGATAGCTGTATTCAGCATGAACCATACATTAAGTCCATTACTCTGCAGCTTATCACTGATGACACAGCAACATCTATATCATCACAACAAGACCAAAGCACACTGGCAGCCCAGTCACTTACCTGACACTACTGTCATCGCCCTGGACCCTAGGCTCTCTCTCTGTGTGTGTGTGTGTGTGTGTGTGTGTGTGTGTGTGTGTGGTGTGTGTGTGTGTGTGTGTGTGTGTGTGTGTGTGTGTGTGTGTGTGTGTGTGTGTGGGAATGCCACACCATCTACTTAAAACTCAAAAGTAAAATGTCACTGAAAATGTAGTTGTACAGTATCTTCTGTATACTGGGATTACATAATACTCATCTCCTTCAAGACTGAAATTCAGCTCAGAGCAACGTGTTTTCACTGTTTTTTGATGGAAGCCAATGACGTAATAATCACCAACCATAATTACCTTTTTTAATGATACTACCACTGACATTTTGTCTACTGTTAAACCACTAGTCCAACATTCTAAATTGTACACTTTCTTACTTCAATGTATCCCATTCCAAACCCAGTCCAGACACCCCTTGCCGTCAACACTCATTAGCTTAAGTTGAAAACAAAAACACTAGCAGTTCATTGTGCTCACAATAGCGCAACTCAATCTATACAGCTGATCGATTTCTGAGTTCAGTCTGGAAAACTATAATTGGAAATCATTGGTACGGAGCTACACACGTAGAATAGAAATAGAATCTACCACCACAGAGGGGGAAAAAAGCACCAAAGCCCTCAGCATACACTGATATTGTGCTCACTCAAAAAGCGTTCACTCCCTTGACGCCGACAAAATTATTGCCACTACAAACGCAGTTGAAATGAAAAGGAAGAGACTGAAAATAAAGATTTAACCCTGTTTGAACCTTGCCTATTTGAGCACACTGGGACTCAATAGACGTATAATAATTCAGTATTTAGCACAGTGACAGAAATGGCATCTGGACAGTTGGCTCAGGTGGATGGAATGTGAACGAATCAAAGGCATGATGTCACGGCCGACTGCCTCTATCTCCCTTCTATCAATGTTTGTACCATGTTCCTTAATTCCATTCTTTTACATTTAGGTTGTGTGTATTGTGTGTATTGTTGTGAATTGTTAGAAATTACTGCACTGTACAAGCATTTCACTACACTAGAGGTCGACCGATTAATCATGGCCGATTAATTAGGGCCGATTTCAAGTTTTCATAACAATCGGTAATCGGCATTATTGGCCACCGATTATGGCCGATTACATTGCACTCCACGAGGAAACTGCGTGGCAGGCTGACCACCTGTTACGCGAGTGCAGCAAGGAGCCAAGGTAAGTTGCTAGCTAGCATTAAACTTATCTTATAAAAAACAATCAATTTTAACATAATCACCAGTTAACTACACATGGTTGATGATATTACTAGTTTAACTAGCTTGTCCTGTGTTGCAAATAATCAATGCGGTGGCTGTTAATTTATTATTGAATCACAGCCTACTTCGCCAAACGGATGATGATTTAACAAAAGTGCATTCGCGAAAAAGCACTGTCGTTGCACCAGTGTACCTAACCATAAACATCAATGCCTTTCTTAAAATCAATACACAAGTATAAATATTTTAACCCTGCATATTTAGTTAAAAGACATTCATGTTAGCAGGCAATATTAACTAGGGAAATTGTGTCACTTCTCTTCCATTCTGTGCAAGCAGAGTCAGGGTATATGCAGCAGTTTGGGCCGCCTGGCTCGTTGCGAACTGTGTGAAGACCATTTCTTCCTAACAAAGTCCCGTAATTAATTTGTCAGAATTGTACATAATTATGACATAACATTAAAGGTTGTGCAATGTAACAGCAAGACTTAAACTTAGGGATGCCACCCGTTAGATAAAATGCGTAACTGTTCCGTATTTCACTGAAAGAATAATCATTTGGTTTTTGAAATTATAGTTTTCGGATTTGACCATATTAATGACCTAAGGCTCGTATTTCTGTGTGTTTATTATATTTTAATTAAGTCTATGATTTGATAATTGATAGAGCAGTCTGACTGAGCGGTGGTAGGCAGCAGCAGGCTCATAAGCATTCATTCATACAGCACTTTTCTGCGTTTGCCAGCAGCTCTTCGCAATGCTTGAATCACAGCGATGTTTATGACTTCAAGTCTATCAACTCCCGAGATTATGCTGGCAATACTATAGTGCCTATAAGAACATCCAATAGTCAAAGGTATATGAAATACAAATGTATAGAGAGAAATAGTCATATAATTCCTATAATAACTACAACCTAAAACTTCTTAACTGGGAATATTGAAGACTCATGTTAAAAGGAACCACCAGCTTTCATATGTTCTCATGTTCTGAGCAAGGAACTTAAATATGAGCTTTTTTACATGGCACATACAGTGAGGGGAAAAAGTATTTGATCCCCTGCTGATTTTGTACGTTTGCCCACTGACAAAGAAATGATCAGTCTATAATTTTAATGGTAGGTTTATTTGAACAGTGAGAGACAGAATAACAACAAAAAAATCCAGAAAAACGCATGTCAAAAATGTTATAAATTGATATGCATTTTAATGAGGGAAATAAGTATTTGACCCCCTCTCAATCAGAAAGATTTCTGGCTCCCAGGTGTCTTTTATACAGGTAACGAGCTGAGATTAGGAGCACACTCTTAAAGGGAGTGCTCCTAATCTCAGTTTGTTACCTGTATAAAAGACACCTGTCCACAGAAGCAATCAATCAATCAGATTCCAAACTCTCCACCATGGCCAACACCAAAGAGCTCTCCAAGGATGTCAGGGACAAGATTGTAGACCTACACAAGGCTGGAATGGCCTACAATGCCATCGCCAAGCAGCTTGGTGAGAAGGTGACAACAGTTGTTGCGATTATTCGCAAATGGAAGAAACACAAAAGAACTGTCAATCTCCCTCGGCCTGCGGCTCCATGCAAGATCTCACCTCGTGGAGTTGCAATAATCATGAGAACGGTGAGGAATCAGCCCAGAACTACATGGGAGGATCTTGTCAATGATTTCAAGGCAGCTGGGACCATTGTCACCAAGAAAACAATTGGTAACACACTACGCCGTGAAGGACTGAAATCCTGCAGCGCCCGCAAGGTCCCCCTGCTCAAGAAAGCACATATACATGCCCGTCTGAAGTTTGTCAATGAACATCTGAATGATTCAGAGGACAACTGGGTGAAAGTGTTGTGGTCAGATGAGACCAAAATGGAGCTCTTTGGCATCAACTCAACTCGCCGTGTTTGGAGGAGGAATGCTGCCTATGACCCCAAGAACACCATCAAACATGGAGGTGGAAACATTCTTTGGGGGTGTTTTTCTGCTAAGGGGACAGGACAACTTCACCGCATCAAAGGGACGATGGACGGAGCCATGTACAGTCAAATCTTGGGTGAGAACCTCCTTCCCTCAGCCAGGGCATTGAAAATGGGTCATGGATGGGTATTCCAGCATGACAATGACCCAAAACACACGGCCAAGGCAACAAAGGAGTGGCTCAAGAAGAAGCACATTAAGGTCCTGGAGTGGCCTAGCCAGTCTCCAGACCTTAATCCCATAGAAGATCTGTGGAGGGAGCTGAAGGTTCGAGTTGCCAAATGTCAGCCTCGAAACCTTAATGACTTGGAGAAGATCTGCAAAGAGGAGTGGGACAAAATCCCTCCTGAGATGTGTGCAAACCTGGTGGCCAACTACAAGAAACGTCTGACCTCTGTGATTGCCAACAAGGGTTTTGCCACCAAGTACTAAGTCATGTTTTGCAGAGGGGTCAAATACTTATTTCCCTCATTAAAATGAAAATCATTTTATAACATTTGACATGCGTTTTTCTGGATTTTTTTGTTGTTATTCTGTCTCTCACGGTTCAAATAAACCTACCATTAAAATTATAGACTGATCATTTCTTTGTCAGTGGGCAAACGTACAAAATCAGCAGGGGATCAAATACTTTTTTCCCTTACTGTATTGCACTTTTACTTTCTTCTCCAACACTGTGTTTTTGCATTATTTCAACCAAACATGTTTCATTATTTATTTGAGTGTCACGGGTGTCGTTGTGTATAGACGACCAAGGCGCAGCGGGATGCGTGCTCATCATTATAATTTATTAAGTAAATGTGAACACGGGAAAAACATTAAACAAAAGAACAACAGAAGACAGTTTAACAGGCTATACTTACAACAGCAGTGCTAAAGACAACTACCTACAAAATACAAACAAAACCCATACCTATATATATATATATATATAGGACTCTCAATCAAAGGCAACTACAAACACCTGCCTCCAATTGAGAGTCCAACACCCAATTACCTAACATAGAAATACTAAACTAGAGATAACATAGAAATACAGAAAAACATAGAACATAACCCAAAACCTGGAAATAATAAAACAAACACCCTTCTAATCAAACCACTACCCCGAACCAACCAAAACAAATACCCTCTGCCACGTCCTGACCAAACTACAATACAAATAATACCTAAATACTGATCAGGACGTGACATTGAGACTAAATAGATTTGTATTTATGTATTATATTAAGTTAAAATAAGTGTTCATTGTTCATTCAGTACTGTTGTAATTGTCATTATCACAAATATATATATAAAAATCGGCCGAGTAATCGGTATCGGCTTTTGTTGGTCCTCCAATAATCGGTATCGGCGTTGAAAAATCATAATCGGTCGACCTCTACATTACACCGCAATAACATCTGCATGTGACAATAAAATTTGATTAGATTTTGATTTGATCACCCCCTCACTCACAGTCACTGAAATTACCTAAGTCACACTGAACATACCTTCACACACACACAAACACACACACGCACATCATTGGGACACACACACACGTGAGGGCGCATGCACACACACACATGAGTGTGCACACACACATACACCCATTGGGACACACACAAGTGAACGCGGGGACACACACACACACCATCCCTTTTCAGAGGAACAGTCTGTCCAGCTAATGTGAGGTAATCAATGTTCTCACTATCAGAGCCTTTGGATTTAAATAAAACCCTTTCACTGATATCCTGTTGCCTGGAAACACATTAGGACGCCGCGATAAAAGGTTAACTCGCCAGCAGCCATCAGCCTCTGAGACCTCTTTGGAACGCCACTCTGAATGGTACATCAGTTTCACCCACAGTGCACTCAATGCATTAGTTGTCAATTATAGTAAGACGGTCTCCAGCGTGTAGATGTTCATACACGCTGTCAGCCTGTCACACAGAACCCCAAATGGGGGTACGAGGGTGGACATGTAGACCTACACCACAGATATTTGGATGTGTGTTTTTGTCTTGTGGCGTTTTCTAAAGCCTCTTAGCTAATGCAGACTAGGTGTGCGTTCCAAAATGGCACCCAATTCCATTTATAGTGCACAACTTTTGACTTTGACCGATAGAGAATTAGGTGCCATTTGGAACACAGCCTAGAGCAGCATTGATATTTCTAGCCATGCCTTTAGATACTCTCTAACATGGTTTAACATCTTTCATTATGGGGCATTTCCTGAGAGGACCGACCAGGGTTAGGATGTCAGTAGCTATACAGTGCCTTCAAAAAGTATTCATACCCTTTGACTTATTCCAAATTTGCTTTTGTTACAGCCTGAATTCAAAATTGATTCAATAGAATTTTTCTCTCTCACCCATCTACACACAACACACCATAATGTGTATTAAGGCACTGCATCTAAGTGCTAGAGGCATTACTTCCGACCCTGGTTAGATTCCAGGCTGTATCACAACCGACCGTGATTGGGAGTCCCATAGGGCGGCGCACAATTGGCCCAGCGTCGTCCAGGTTAGGGTTTGACCGGGGTAGGCCGTCATTGTAAATAACAATTTGCCTAGTTAAATAAAGGTTAAATAAAAATATATAAAAATTATGTCTTGTTTAAGCACATTTTATATCCTATTTAGGCTTGCAATAACATAGGGGTTGAATACTTATTGACACAAGACATTTCAGCTTTTCATTTTTCATTAATTTGTACAAATTTCTAACAACATAATTCCGCTTTGACATTATGGAGTATTGTGTGTAGGCCAGTGACACAAAATCTCAGGCTGTAAAACAATAAAATGTGGAAAAAGTCAATCGGTGTGAATACTTTCTGAAGGCACTGTCATCCACTAACAACAAATCTACACTCCAGGACGCATGATACTTCATTAATGGTCAATATTCATACATGGCTGTAGCTATAAGATCTTAACAATCTTATTTCAATTCATTAAATAGAAGATTATAAAGATTTCATTTACCTTTATAAAATTAACTGAAAGTTTCATTAAACCTATCTGTATTTAGGACTAGAAAATATATAATTCTTCTCACCCTATGGCCTGTGAATAATAATTTCTCCCCGAGCCCCTCTAAAGATGAGGAGATAAATATTAAAGGAGATTATAATCAAAGTGCTCTTGAGTTGTTCTTGAGTTGCTTCACCGTCAATTAGTTTCCTGCTCGGATACAGGAGGGAAAGAATAACATAACGGATACAGCTGAGGGAACGAGTAAGACAGGAGGGTGATATCACATACCGTAATGTACTCGTTACTAATTACCGTACTGTTATTGAGCTTGCGATAGAATCATGTTGTTTTGATTGCTTTGCCACTGCGATGACATATGCTAGTTCTCAACATTTCTGTAGAGTATTGAGTTGTATGGTTTTCGAACACATTCACTTGTGGAGAAATTGAAAGAATGTTGTACGACATCACTTCCTCAACTACCAAGCCTTGGGGGTCCTATATCTATCCTTGTGTATTTCAATCCACTGCTAAACCAATTGGCCTAACGCACCAATAAAGAGTGTACTATTCTTCTCTTCTCTACTACTCTACTCTACTCTACTCTACTCTACTCTACTCTACTCTACTCTGTGGAGATATTGCTGATAAAAGGGTCTGTGTCTGTGCAGATGTTGGCAAAGTGACAGTGTGCATCCAAAATGGCACCCTTATTCCCTATATAGTGCACTATAAGCAAGGGAGATTGGGCTAAGGCTCTGACCAAAAGTAGGGCACTTTATAGGGAATAGGGTGCATTTAGATGTTGGCAGAGTGACAGTGTTCTGTAGCTACCTTCACATAGAGTTGTTGGAACTCGTCCAGATTGAGTCGTCCACTGGGGCAGTCTTTGAGGAAGCCTTTGTACCACTGTTTCAGCTCGTGCTCGTTAAATTCTGTGCTCTTTATCAGATCTTCCATCACCTCTGGGGTCAGCTTGCTGTTTTTCGCTCCCATTTTATCTGTAAAAGAATGGCAGGAGAATTATTTTAGAATGTCAGAGGAAGAAAAAGTAATGGGACGTTATTCTTTGAGAATGTCTGGATGTAAAGAAAGAATGGTGCCTGATTACTTTGGAAAGTATGCAAAGAATGAATGGAACACATTCTTTTTCTATCAGAACAGGTTAAATACCTGTGGCAGTCTGGACTAACAGTGACAGAAATCTCTAAAAGGTATCAGCAAAGTCATTCATCAGGCTTGAATTGAAGAAAAGAGAATTTTCTAGCACGGGTAATTATATTCTAAACTCCACCTCAACCCAGCTGTAGCTAAAAATTGCTGTAATGTATCAAAAATCACCTCAATCCAATGAATTATGTGATATTTAGGGCAACGTAATAATGTTGAACACTATGTGTGGATTTATATACCATGTCTCTATTTGGCTGCACCAGGGACGATAAAACACAGATGATCGAAGGATATTCCTGGATAGCTTCGATGATTGTCTTATGTTTTAACCCAAGACGTTTGATAAATGGATAGATCTTACATACACTAGGGAGTAGCCTACCTCCCCTTAGCTGGCTGCTACACCAACGCATACTGTATAATAAAAAAATAAATAAAGCCATGGTTGTCTGGAAATAAAGTATATACCATCACTTCTGTTCCGCCTAAGTATCTACAATCACTCAACAACAAACATGCACCAGGTCAGACCACTGGGGATTGAACTAGCAAACAAGTCTGTATCCAACAGCAATTCCTTGAGATTGTTAGGTTAAGTGTCCTGAGTTGTTTGTTTTATTGTGATGTGATGCCATAATTGTGACTTTGTGTCTAATTTCCCTTTCGGCCCACTTTGCTTAGCCTTAGCCCAATCTCCTTTGCTTAGCCTTAGCCCAATCCCCCTTGCTTAGCCCTATCTCCTTTGCTTAGCCCTATCTCCTTTGCTTAGCCCTATCTCCTTTTCTTAGCCTTAGCCATATCTCCTTTTCTTAGCCTTAGCCCTATCTCCTTTGCTTAGCCTTAGCCCTATCTCCTTTGCTTAGCCTTAGCCCTATCTCCTTTGCTTAGCCTTAGCCCTATCTCCACAGCCTGCAGCTGTTTGCACCCCAGCCTCTGTATCCAGCCCAGCTCACACTGCTTCACACACACTAACACACACACACACACACTGCTTCTAATTCTGCCAGATTAGTTCATTAAGCACCCTGTCATTAGCATAATGAGCATGCCAACAGATCCAATGCTACAATGTGACTTTTACCATTTAGAAAATCTGGCCCCTCTCACTAGTCACCAATGCTCTCACTGAATAACAAAAGGTCCCGAGCGGAGAAAGCAGATCTGAAATCTGGATTTTATTGTCAATGTGTAATGGTTGTGTAATTCTTAGTACGCTAGATTCATGTAAAAGGGGGAAATAACTAAAATTCATTCTGCTCGTATTAAACAATGAGAGATTATATGATACCATCAGAAAAGGCCATATCAATTAATTAGGTGCATCCTGTAGCAAACAAACGACTAGCACTTTAAAGGGTCAATTCTATTATTTCTGATTGAATTATCACAGATATGACGAAGAGTATTCTCTAGAAGATAATACAGATGATGATTTAATTACATGCAGCATTTTAACTTTGTCTATGCTAAGGGGAAAACAACCACAGAAAAAATGATTATTCATCCAACACCGAACGCTTAATAACACAGAGTTCAGAACGAAAAATAATTGAATTTAATTTCATGGTTTAGAGGTAAAACCCAATGCATGACAAGCGAGACAATCACAATCACATTGCCATCACCAAAAACAATGATAGAGATTGCGAGCAAGCCACAGAACAAAACTGAATAACAATGGTGTGACATCACCAATAGAATACCTAGCCTAGTGCAAGGCGAGGCCTCAGATTGCCTGATAAATTAACTGGATGTCAGCCTCTCTGATCTATGGAGAGCAGTAGATAGATGCTCTTTGTCCTTGGAGATTACCTCAGCGTACAATGGCCTATTCCCCTGAGACGTAGAGGGTACACTCACTATCACCTGCGCCTTGGCTCGCACTGACGAGCGGGGCAAAACAACCCTGATGTCAAGTCTCATACACTTTCATTGTAGTGAGTGAGGTAGCTATGATACAAATACTCTGTCCCATGTCCCATACACTTTCATTGTAGTGAGTGAGGTAGCTATGATACAAATACTCTGTCCCATGTCCCATACACTTTCATTGTAGTGAGTGAGGTAGCTATGATACAAATACTCTGTCCCATGTCCCATACTCTTTCATTGTACTGAGGAAGCAGCATGAGCCAGAACGAGACAGTTAATTACACTGAACAAAAATATAAACGCAACATGTAAAGAGTTGGTCCCATGTTTCATGAGCTGAAATAAAAGATCCCAGAAATGTTCCATAAGCACAAAAAGCTAACACTAGATACTAACTGGTTTTCTGATCCACACCACTACCTCTTTTTAAAAAAGGTATCTGTGACTAACAGATGCATAACTGTATTCCCAGTCATGTAAAATCCATAGATTAGGGCCTAATGAATTGATTTAATATTGACTGATTTCCTTGTATCAACTGTAACTAATTAAAATCTTTTAGATTGTTGCATATTGCATTTATATTTTTGTTCAGTGTATATGATGTGAGTTAATTACTGTAATATATTATATTTAATGCTGACCAAAGTGATTGTTAGCCTCAGCGGACAAGGCTTCAGTGAAAGCCAAGGTAGCGATTGTTAGGCTACATCAAAGGACCATCACCAGGCCCCTTGCCATTTTTATGTCATGGACACATTTGCAGTTCTGACAAGCACATACTGATTGCCTTCCCCCAAAACAACTCTATCATGTTCTTCTTGTGGTTCTTAGAATAACTGAAGAAGACATTCCACTTACTCTATCTCTGGAACTTTCATGTCATGGAATGAGATTGTACTCTAATGACAAATCATCAAAATGAACAGATATCAACTCTAGGCACACCTTCTGAGTACCCAAAGTAGTGGAGGTAGTTCGGAAAACTGTGTTCTCGTGATTAGTAACCATGGCTATGCTTTAGCTCAGTGGGCTATCAATCTGGCCATGGTATAGGCCTAGTAAAGGCTGGGGGGATAGTTCTCATTTCCATCCAGCCATTACTATCTCCATGCCTCTAATGTCAATTAGCTCTGGATCCTTATTAACTAGGGCACAAGAGGACTGAACACACACACACACACACACACACACACACACACACACACACACACACACACACACACACACACACACACACACACACACACACACACACACACACACAGACACACACACACACACACAGGACCATGCTATGATCACACACACAGGACCATGCTATGAACACACACACACACACACACACACACACACACACACACACACACACACACACACACACACACACACACACACACACACACACACACACACACACACACACACACACACACACACACAGAGGACCATGTTATGAACATGCAAAGGTAGTAGCCTCCAGTGAACAAGTTGACAGTGATAGTCAAAGCACATCTCCAGAAGAAGCTGTGTTGTTGTTAGCATAGAGTTACCCATAAGACAAACATCCAGGGATAGATGGTGCTGTATTCTCGAAGCAAGCAGTAACCTATGTTCTGAGACATATAAACTGGTGACATTTTCCTTGTCACAATACGTGCTGTCACTCTCAATGAAGTATGGGCCTCAAGACAGCAACAGCAGCACCAGACAGATCAGTCCCATGTGAGCAATGATGAGCATGTATAATCCACTACCGGGCTACTCCACTCAGAGGTGTGACACTTTAAAAGGTCTTCCATTCACACAATGGCAGAGGAGCAGAGTACAGACTGCTCCAAGAGGTGCACCTGTATGCCCCAGTCTAATGTTTTGCATATCACGAACACAGCACCGTTGTCAAGAGACTTAGACGGCGGACTAGGCTATACGCTGATGATGAAAATGTCTGTATTGCTTCCCTACAGGTCCATTTCAGAGCAGCAGCATCATCAGACAATGAGTGAATGGATGTTAAATGCAATGTAAAGGTGACTGGAGGGAGGAGTAGAAGAGATGGAGCGGCAGGTAGCCTAGTGGTTAAGATCGTTGGGCCAGTAACTGAAAGGTCGCTAGTTTGAATCCCCGACTAGGTGAAAAATCTGTCGATGTGCCCTTGAGCTCCTGTAAATCTGCTAAATGACTCAAATTTAAATGTAATGATGTGAAGGAGAAGAGATAACGTGAAGAATAAAAAATCGAAATTGCAAGTCAGTTAAGAACAAATTCTTATTTACAATGACGGCCTACCGAGGAACAGTGGGTTAACTGCCTTGTTCAGGGGCAGAACGACAGATCTTTACCTTGTCAGGTCGGGGATTGTATCCAGCAACCTTTCGGTCACTGGCCCAAAGCTCTAACCACTAGGCTACCTGCCACCCCAAAAGGAAATGCTTTTAGTTGACAATGACTAATTCCCTGAAATCATAGTCTGAATCTACTGCTGCAGTCGTGTTAGTGATGACAAAAGACCCAGATAGTGCCACTCGGTCACAAAGAAGTCTGTCTGCAGTGCATTGCAGAGGGCAGCATGTTGTCATCCGCTCAGTACACTGAGACAGGGCCAAATAGATACATACAGTAGATGTTTCTAAGGATCTGGGGCAGCCTCTTGGTACATTTGAGTAATTTAGCAGACGCTCTTATCCAGAGAGACTTACAGGAGCAATTAGGGGTAAGTGCCTAGCTCAAGCGCACATAGGCAGATGTCTTACCTAGTTGACTCAGGGATTCAAACCAGCAACCTTTTGGTTACTGGCTAAACTCCACTAACCAAAGCATAGTCATCAGCTGATTCTCTAATATTAACTAATAGTCCTCCTCTCTGTACATTGGCCAGGAACATTATGTAACATCATGTCCCTTTTCCATCATTTTCCAATAGAGAATGACCTTGAGAGTCAAAATCCAGCTAAGTACAACACCCATACATACATTAACACATGCTCAGATCTATACATACAAGCACTATCGATGACATGTTTCATATGCACTGCAAATCTTGCAATCATGATTTCTTAGCACTACCACAAAAAAGAGCATGGTTTAAAGGAAATATATCAGTCTGAGATGAAAGGACATACGATGTAAAACAAATCTACATTTAAAAGTCAGTTTTCCGTTTTGGGATTATTTCTATCATTATTTCAACATGCCACGAATGCATTTGTTTCTAAACTAGCATCGCCCGGCAAATCAAACCGTTCCATGCGTGCAGCCAAGCCAGCGCGAGCCCAGCCAGGGTGAGCGCATACAAACTGTCAGAAGCGAGGCAGCATCCCCTAAGCACTACATCAGAACCACAACAGAGGAAAGAAAGCTCAGAGGAAAATGCCACATTACAACTGCATTTTAAAATGTCATATATTGCATTTGGCAAATGAATGAAAACAACACCACACATTAACTGTATCTATTGACATGTAGCCGTTTTCTAGTTGTAGGCTACTCTTGATACTTTTGTTTTTGAAAAATCCACCAGTGAAGTAGGCTAAACCACTCCCGCCCCATTCAGTACCAGGCTATTTGTTTGGGAGACAAAGAGCCATAACTGACATTATTGTTTTCTGTATTCTCTTAATAAATAGCCTACAATATGAAATGATATGATTTGCAGTCCTGCTGTTGATCCATTATGATATAGCCTCTTACTAAGGAGATTGGAGCATGCTTCCCCAATGTAAAATTACACCTAGCCTAACCTAATTATTTAATACAACTGTATTAGTCTGTAGTATAGTGCATCTAGCAATGACTTATAATGATTATCTTTACAAATCATAATTGAATAGAGGGAAAGTTTCACTATGCATTTTACTGTAATCCACAATAAATAAAACATATTTACCTTGCAAGAGTGCGAAGTTAATTGGTCTTTGCTCTCTTCTTCAGAGTAGGTTATATGTGCGGACAGAGACTATTAGTCAAACGTTTTGTCAAGGCTTGTGGTGAGGTTTTCTTGGGAAGAAATGAGCCTCGTCGAAAATCACTGATGCAGTTCCAAGGATTCTGCAAGTAAGTAGGACCGTTCACACACACACACACACACGCTCGCTGAGGATACAATGAAGCGCAGCGTCAGACCGTGTGTATCACGACTCTCTCTCTCTCCCTGTCTCCCTCACACAGAGTGGTTGATGCCAGGCATGCAATGGACCACTGTTTTGGTGGGGTGTTTTTTGAGTTTGCGCATGAGGAAAGGAATACGCCTTCTACTGCACCTATGCTATCTGTGAAGTCGAATGATTTTTATGTGGATTAAATGTGCAGTCTCATGAGGGTCATTGTCAACATATATAGCCTATGATAGGAATATAAATAGCAAAATATATTAAAATCAAAGTACATTCCCCAGATCCTGGTGGTAGGGGTAGGCCTACTACATGCTATCAATCTGCTATTATGCCTATTGATTATATTCTGCCATTATTATCAAATCAGTCCTACTTTCAAAAGGAACAACAGCATTTGAACAGTCCAAAAATAATGAATGATAATGTAACAAAGCATCTCTTTATGCTTATTTTTTTTAAAGGCTGCCACTACCAAAGGTTAGGCTGATTATCTATTCTTACAGCATATCTGGCGCCAAGGGTTTACTTACCTTCATTGACTCACTCACGCACGCGCTAGTGGCATTTCGCGCCAAACAGCAAAACAGCTGGTGGTGTCAGCAGCATCAGCACCACACAGACCACAGCGTCCAGTTTAGCAACAACAAAAATGGCTAACTAGCTAACGTTAGCTAGCTACTTTGTTTTGAATCTGTAAAAGGTTTCTCTGGTAAGTCATCAAATAAGTGTCGGGTTGTGAAAACGCTATTATTGTAGGTAGCTACTTGTATTTTACAAACTACACACATTTACAATATTACGAGCTAGTTAGTTTGGTTGGTAGGGTAACTAAAGTTAGCTAGTTAGCTAGCTAGGCTTGCTAGCTATTCTTTTCAAAAAGTTGTCAGGGATGTCAATAATGACATTATTATCCGAATCCATCTAAAACGGCTCTTCATTTTGTGTAAATTTAGAGTTTGAACCAATACAAAGCGGGGCCTTTTGTTCAATAATAAAACGATGTGTTTGTGGTGGCAGCCTATTCATATGCTTTTTAATTAAATTCAGAAGGTACAATAGCAAATGGAAGTTATTGATGGGCATTCTGAGTCTTTTCGGTGAGCCGGCTCCTTTGGCTCCCAAACAGCTCTTCGTTGAAAATGGTTCAAATCGAACTAGAACCATGAACAAATTGTAAATCTCCGATATAAATACCAAAAGGTAGGCTACCATTATGTCAGATCATGAAATTGAAATACATTTTTACCTGGCCAAACTATTATTATTATTAGCTATTGGTTTTGCGTGGACCAGATTGACGCGCTTTCCGCACTATTTATTGTTTCTGAAGTGAGGATAATTAGATAATTATTTTGTAACTTAGTTGCAGATAAACGTTGTTTTGAGCTCAAAAAGTAGTAGCACTATGCAAATCAGGGAGCCAAATTAACGCCTCTTTCACCGATGCGATTCGGTTCCCGACATTCACCGAAAAGATCCGTTCAAATAGAGCCGTTTGTTCGCGAAAGACTCATCACTAATGGAAATCAGATACATACAATTTACATTGGTTACATGTTCAAACCGTTTCTCACCTGCTGTAATGTTATGTAAACATATATTATGTATATTGCCGTTTGTTTATTCAGTGCTACAGTATTAAAATCCAGTAACTGATGATTATGTATTTTGCTTTGAAGGTTTTTGCTGAAGTACCTTTCCTCTGTTGAGATTTGGTTTCACTGAAAGGTGAGTCATAGGAATCAACTACTGCTTTGATGTATTTTCAGGGTGCAAAGCTCCATTTTCAGCAGTTGGTTGTAAATGCTGAAAGAAGTATACAGTTGAAGTCGGAAGTTTACATACGCTTAGGTTGGACTCATTAAAACTTGTTTTTCAACCACTCCACAAATTTCTTGTTAACCTGTTTGGGATAGGGGGCAGTATTTTCACGGCCGGATAAAAAACATAACCGATTTAATCTGGTTACTACTCCTGCCCAGAAACTAGAATATGCATATAATTAGTAGATTTGGATAGAAAACACTCTAAAGTTTCTAAAACTGTTTGAATGGTGTCTGTGAGTATAGCAGGCCAAAACCTGAGAAGATTCCATACAGGAAGTGCCCTGTCTGACAATTTGTTCTTTTTCTGTGGCATCTCTATCGAAAATACAGCATCTGTGCTGTAACGTGACATTTTCTAAGGCTTCCATTGGCTCTCAGAAGGCGCCAGAAAATGTAATGGGGTGTCTGCAGTCTCTGGGCGAAAAACAGCAGGAGTTTTTGTGCGTGGTCAGGCAGAGAACAGTGACACTGGAGATGCGCGTCCACGAGACGACTCCATTTTTTTTCTTTCAGCCTTTGAATGAATACAACGTCGCCCGGTTGGAATATTATCACTATTTTACGAGAAAAATAGCATAAAAATTGATTTTAAACAGCGTTTGACATGCTTCGAAGTACGGTAATGGAATATTTTGAAATTTTTTGTCACGAAATGCGCTCGCGCGTCACCCTTCGGATACTGACCTCAACGCACGAACAAAACGGAGCTATTTCAATATAACTATGGATTATTTGGAACCAAAACAACATTTGTTGTTGAAGTAGAAGTCCTGGGAGTGCATTCTGACGAAGAACAGCAAAGGTAATCCAATTTTTCTTATAGTAAATCTGAGTTTGGTGAGGGCCAAACTTGGTGGGTGTCAAATTAGCTAGCCATGATGGCCGGGCTATGTACTCAGAATATTGCAAAATGTGCTTTCGACGAAAATCTATTTTAAAATCTGACACCGCGATTGCATAAAGGAGTTTTGTATCTATAATTCTTAAAGTAATTGTTAGTTTTTTGTGAATGTTAATCATGAGTAATTTAGTAAATTCACCGGAAGTTTGCGGTGGGTATGCTAGTTCTGAACATCACATGCTAATGTAAAAAGCTGTTTTTTGATATAAATATGAACTTGATTGAACAAAACATGCATGTATTGTATAACATAATGTCCTAGGAGTGTCATCTGATGAAGATCATCAAAGGTTAGTGCTGCATTTAGCTGTGGTTTTGTTTTTTGTAACATATATGCTTGCTTTGAAAATGGCTGTGTGATTATTTTTGACAGGGTTAGATTAACGAGAATCTTGTCTTTAAAATGGTGTAAAATAGTTGATTGTTTGAGAAAATTGAATTGTGGTATTTTAGTTGGTTTTGTATTTCGCGCCGTGCAATGCCATTGGCTGTTGGCTAGGGGTTCCGCAGGCGGAACAGGTTTGGCAAGTCGGTTAGGACATCTACTTTGTGCATGACACAAGTAATTTTTCCAACAATTGTTCATAGACAGATTCCAGTGGGTCAGAAGTTTACATACACTAAGTTGATGTGCCTTTAACAGCTTGGAAAATTCCTGAAAATGATGTCATGGCTTTAGAAGCTTCTGATATGCTAATTGACATCATTTGAGTCAATTGGAGGTGTACCTGTGGATGTATTTCAAGGCCTACCTTCAAACTCAGTGCCTGTTTGCTTGACATCATGGCAAAATCAAAAGAAATCAGCCAAGACCTCAGAAAAAAATTGTAGACCTCCAGAAGTCTGGTTCATCCTTTGGAGCAATTTCCAAACACCTGAAGGTACCACGTTCATCTGTACAAACAATAGTACGCAAGTATAAACACCACTGAACCACTCAGCCGTCATACCACTCAGGAAGGAGACACGTTCTGTCTCCTAGAGATGAACGTACTTTGGTGAAAAAAGTGCAAATCAATCCCAGAACAACAGCAAAGGGCCTTGTGAAGATGCTGGAGGAAACAGGTACAAAAGTATATCCACAGTAAAACGACTCCTATATTGACATAACCTGAAAGGCCGCTCAGCAAGGAAGAAGTCACTGGTCCAAAACCGCCATAAAAAAGCCAGATTACGGTTTACAACTGCACATGGGGATGAAGATCGCACTTTTTGGAGAAATATCCTCTGGTCTGATGAAACAAAAATAGAACTGTTTGACCATAATGACCATTGTTATGTTTGGAGGAAAAAGGGGGATGCTTGCAAGCCGAAGAACACCATCCCAACCGTGAAGCATGGGGGTGGCAGCATCATGCTGTAGGGGTGCTTTGCTGCAGGAGGGACTGGTGCACTTCACAAAATAGATGGCAACATGAGGAAGGAAACTATGTAGATATCTTGAAGCAACATCTCAAGACATCAGTCAGGAAGTTAAAGCTTGGTTGCAAATGGGTCTTCCAAATGGACAATGACCCCAAGCATACTTCCAAAGTTGTGGCAAAATGGCTTAACCTCTTACATCTAGATGTGCCGCTAGCGGAATGCCTAGCCAATATCCAATGATAGAGCGTGGCGCGAATTACAAACACCTCAGAAATCCAAAAACTTACATTTTTCAAACATATGACTATTTTACACCATTTTAAAGACAAGACTCTCCTTTATCTAACCACATTGTCCGATTTCAAAAAGGCTTTACAACGAAAGCAAAACATTAGATTATGTCAGGAGAGTACCCAGCCAGAAATAATCAGACACCCATTTTTCAAGTTAGCATATAATGTCACAAAAATCAAAAACACAGCTAAATGCAGCACTAACCTTTGATGATCTTCATCAGATGACACTCCTAGGACATTATGTTATACAATACATTCAGAACTAGCATACCCACCGAAAACTTCCGGTGAATTTACTAAATTACTCACGATAAACGTTCTCAAAAAAACATAACAATTATTTTAATAATTATAGATACAGAACTCCTTTATGCAATCGCGGTGTCCGATTTTAAAATAGCTTTTCGGTGAAAGCACATTTTGCAATATTCTGAGTAGATAGCCCGGCCATCATGGCTAGCTATTTTGACACCCACCAAGTTTGGCACTCACCAAACTCAGATTTACTATAAGAAAAATTGGATTACCTTTGCTGTTCTTCATCAGAATGCACTCCCAGGACTTCTACTTCAACACCCAATGTTGTTTTGGTTCCATATAATCCATAGTTATATTGAAATAGCTGTGTTTTGTTCTTGTGTTCAAGACACTATCCAAAGGGTGTTGCGCCGGCGCGTATCGTGACAAAAAATTTCAAAATATTCCATTACCGTACTTCGAAGCATGTCAAACGCTGTTTAAAATCTATTTTTATGCTATTTTTCTCGTAAAATAGCGATAATATTCCAACTGGGAGACCTCGTTTTCATTCAAACACTGAAAATAGAAAATGGAGTCTTCACATGCACGCGCGCACGCCCGTGTCATTGTTCTCAGAACGACCACTTTCCAAAAGCCCTACTGTTTTTCGCCCAGGGACTGCAGAGTCATCATTCCCCGTTCTGGCACCTTCTGAGAGCCTATGGGAGCCTTAGAAAATGTCACGTTACAGCAGAGATCCTCTATTTTCGATAAAGAGGTTATAGAAGGCCAAGAAATGGTCAGAGGGCACTTCCTGTATGGAATCTTCTCAGGTTTTGGCCTGCCATATGAGTTCTGTTATACTCACAGACACCATTCAAACAGTTTTAGAAACGTTAGGGTGTTTTCTATCCAAATCAAATAATTATATGCATATTCTAGTTTCTGGGCAGGAGTAATAACCAGATTAAATTGGGTATGTTTTTTATCCGGCCGTGAAAATACTGCCCCCTATCCTAAACAGGTTAACCTGTTAGGGCTAGGGGGCAGTATTGACACGGCTGGATAAAAAACGTACCCGATTTAATCTGGTTACTACTCCTGCCTAGTAACTAGAATATGCATATAATTATTGGCTTTGGATAGAAAACACCCTAAAGTTTCTAAAACTGTTTGAATGGTGTCTGTGAGTATAACAGAACTCCTATGGCAGGCCAAAACCTGAGAAGACTTCAAGCAGGAAGTGGCCTGTCTGAGAAGTAGTGTTTCATCTTGGCTCTTTTTATTGAAGACTCAGGATCTGTGCAATAACGTGACACTTCCTACGTCTTCCATAGGGTCTCAGAGCCCGGGAAAAAGTTGAACGATATCGAGGCAGGCTCTAGCTGAAACACTTTATCGCTTTTGGCAAGTGGCCACTCAGAGTACTATGGGCTTAGGCGCGTGCCCGCTTCGACCGAATGCTTTCTTTTCCTTTGTCTGTTTATCTAAACGCAGATTCCCGGTCGGAATATTATCGCTTTTTTATGAGAAAAATGGCATAAAAATTGATTTTAAACAGCGGTTGACATGCTTCGAAGTACGGTAATGGAATATTTAGAATTCTTTTGTCACGAATTGCGCCATGCTCGCCACCCTTATTTACCCTTTAGGATAGTGTCTAGAACGCACGAACAAAACGCCGCTGTTTGGATATAACGATGGATTATTTTGGACCAAACCAACATTTGTTATTGAAGTAGAAGTCCTGGGAGTGCATTCTGACGAAGACAACAAAGGTAATAACATTTTTCTTATAGTAAATCTGACTTTGATGAGTGCTAAACTTGCTGGGTGTCTAAATAGCTAGCCCTGTGATGCCGGGCTATCTACTAAGAATATTGCAAAATGTGCTTTCACCGAAAAGCTATTTTAAAATCGGACATATCGAGTGCATAGAGGAGTTCTGTATCTATAATTCTTCAAATAATTGTTATGCTTTTTGTGAACGTTTATCGTGAATAATTTAGTAAATTCACCGGCAGTGTTCGGTGGGAATGCTAGTCACATGCTAGTCACATGCTAATGTAAAAAGCTGGTTTTTGATATAAATATGAACTTGATTGAACAAAACATGCATGTATTGTATAACATAATGTCCTAGGGTTGTCATCTGATGAAGATCATCAAAGGTTAGTGTTACATTTAGCTGTGGTTTGGGTTTATGTGACGTTATATGCTAGCTTGAAAAATGGGTGTCTGATTATTTCTGGCTGGGTACTCTGCTGACATAATCGAATGTTTTGCTTTCGTTGTAAAGCCTTTTTGAAATGGGACAGTGTGGTTAGATTAACGAGAGTCTTATCTTTAAAATGGTGTAAAATAGTAATATTTTTGAAAAATTGAAGTAATATCATATCTAAGGTATTTGAATAACGCGCCACAGGATTCAACTGGCTGTTGAGTAGGTGGGACGCAAGCGTCCCACCT
Source organism: Salmo salar (assembly GCF_965601325.2). Taxonomy (NCBI): domain Eukaryota; kingdom Metazoa; phylum Chordata; class Actinopteri; order Salmoniformes; family Salmonidae; genus Salmo; species Salmo salar. The sequence goes on along the minus strand of NC_138296.1, from coordinate 81,515,903 downwards.
AGCCCATAGAGGTTAAAGGCAACAAAGTCAAGGTATTGGAGTGGCCATCACAAAGCCCTGACCTCAATCCTATAGACAATTTGTGGGCAGAACTGAAAACGCGTGTACGTGCAAGGAGGCCTACAAACCTGACTCAGTTACACCAGCTCTGTCAGGAGGAATGGATCAAAATTCACCCAACGTATTGTGGGAAGCTTGTAGAAGGCTTCCCGGAAAGTGTGACCCAAGTTAAACAATTTAAAGCCAATGCTACCATATACTAATTGAGTGTATGTAAACTTCTGACCCACTGGGAGTTTGATGAAAGAAATAAAAGCTGAAATAAATAATTCTCTCTACTATTATTCTATTATTTTACTAGGATTAAATGTCAGGAATTGTGAAAAACTGAGTTTAAATGTATTTGGCTAAGGTGTATGTAAACTTCCGACTTCAACTGTACAGTTACTATCAAATCATACAGTAATGTTGTATTCTATTTCGCTGGCCAAATGTATTGCACTTGCAGTAAGCCTATATGTAAATTATCAACCATATTGAAATAAGGAGCTACAAAACATTTCCTTTTCTTTTAATTCTGTAATCATTAGCTCGTCATTCTATAAGTGTGTTTCTCAAATGAATTTCATCTTTGATATGCCATACACACTTTATAAACAACATATCTTACTCAATGTGTTTTCTCTGGAATAAAAACATAGGTTGACAGTAAATCTGTCTTTGTTTTAGGTGTAGTGGATAAAAAAAAGGAATGGATAAACACACACAAGATGGTTGTTTTCCCATTGAGGAAGATACTGCTCCATTGTCTCCTAAACGACTAAGGGCAGATTGCACAATAACAAACAAACACAGTTGCAAAACCCATTTCAAATTCCCAGAACTGTTGAGTTTCCGGAACAACGACGGTGTCACATCACTGCAGAATAGGCCTATTCTTCAGGAGGACAAAACACATAGAGTTGAATCTGACCATGAATATCTCAAATACACAGTGACAGGATTTAATTGTGGAGAAATGGGAAAAGAGGAGAGTACAGCTCTCGGAGATAATCAGACATGCGCAGGGTCATGTGTAATCAGTCCTCGCAGTACAGATGGAGACTCTCAAGGTCTATGTCAAGGGCTAGATGAACAACATGATCCACTTAGTGAAACAGGCACCTCTTCTTACAGCTTTCACTCTAGAAATGAAGCAGGGTGTGTGTCAGCAAAGTCTCACTCTTCTGATGACAGAGCAACTGATACATCCTCAAGTCATGATTTCAATCAGCCTGGGAAATCACTCAAATGCAGTCTCACCGGTACTAGTCCCGCAGCAGATGAAGAAGCAGTGACTGAACAAAATGGTGAAAGCCGCATCCCAGTAACCGACCACAGCTCAAGTGTGAGTGATGGTACTGAAGAACGTGATTACACCTGTAAAAGCCTGGCTCTGAATTCAGCCATTTACAGTATGGGCTTCATCAAAGGATCTACTGAAGGTGAAAATAATCATCATATTCAGAATGAGGATAAACATGGATTCAATCAAAGTATCTGCTATGAGAAAGAGGCCAGGCGTTACCCATTACCCAGTGACTACAGAGAGGACTGCGAGTCATCTGGCTCTCATGCTGAAACTGAACCTTTTGGGAACTTTACAGGAGTGAAAAAAAATGAGGGAAATGTAGCCAAATTGCAGAATGATGTGAGAGAAAATGCAGATGTCTGCGATAGAGAAGCAAAAGCCCAAGTTAACAAGAAGTACTTCATGCATAATGACAGCTCTGCCGCAGCTGAGACAGTAGTTGAATATATAGATGGTTCCGTTGTCACTTGTTATACGGTATTAGACAGACCTGTACTGAGTGATGGGGCTGAGATCAATATGGGTCTTACGCATGATGATCTCCGTGAACCAACATTGGGGCACGCTGTTGGCACTGTGACAGCTGAAACTTTGTATGAACTGGGTGTTGATCACAACACAATACAGAAACTGTCGGTTTCAACAGACCTCAGTCAAAAGCCAGCTGATGTTAATCGCAACAAAATAGCAAGTGTAACCGAACATGCAGTTTGCTCTGACGTCAACGGAGTGGCTTTAGAAACGACGTCTCCTCTCCACCCACCACAACCAGAATATACCACGTCTCCTCTCCACCCACCACTACCAGAATATACCATGTCTCCTGTCCACCCACCACAACCAGAAGATACCACGTCTCCTCTCCACCCACCACAACCAGAACCGCCCCCACCCCCCCCGGTACCACGTCTTCTCTTCATCCACCACAACCAGAATATACCACGTCTCCTCTTCATCCACCACAACCAGAAGATGCCACGTCTCCTCTTCATCCACCACAACCAGAAGATACCACGTCTCCTCTTCATCCACCACAACCAGAAGATACCACGTCTCCTCTCCACCCACCACAACCAGAAGATACCACGTCTCCTCTCCACCCACCACAACCAGAAGATACCACGTCTCCTCTTCACCCACCACAACCAGAAGATACCACGTCTCCTCTCCACCCACCACAACCAGAAGATACCACGTCTCCTCTCCACCCACCACAACCAGAATATACCACGTCTCCTCTTCATCCACCACAACCAGAAGATACCACGTCTCCTCTTCATCCACCACAACCAGAATATACCATGTCTCCTCTTCACCCACCACAACCAGAATATACTATGTCTCCTCTCCACCCACCACAACCAGAATATACTACGTCTCCTCTCCACCCACCACAACCAGAAGATACCACGTCTCCTCTTCATCCACCACAACCAGAATATACCACGTCTCCTCTTCATCCACCACAACCAGAAGATACCACGTCTCCTCTTCACCCACCACAACCAGAATATACCATGTCTCCTCTTCACCCACCACAACCAGAATATACTATGTCTCCTCTCCACCCACCACAACCAGAATACACCACGTCTCCTCTTCATCCACCACAACCAGAATATACCACGTCTCCTCTTCATCCACCACAACCAGAAGATACCACGTCTCCTCTTCACCCACCACAACCAGAATATACCATGTCTCCTCTTCACCCACCACAACCAGAATATACTATGTCTCCTCTCCACCCACCACAACCAGAATATACCACGTCTCCTCTCCACCCACCACAACCAGAAGATACCACGTCTCCTCTTCATCCATCACAACCAGAATATACCACATCTCCTCTCCACCCACCACAACCAGAATATACCACGTCTCCTCTCCACCCACCACAACCAGAAGATACCACGTCTCCTCTTCACCTACCACAACCAGAATTTACCACGTCTCCTCTCCACCCACCACAACCAGAAGATACCACGTCTCCTCTTCATCCATCACAACCAGAATATACCACGTCTCCTCTTCATCCACCACAACCAGAAGATACCACATCTCCTCTTCACCCACCACAACCAGAATATACTATGTCTCCTCTTTACCCACCACAACCAGAAGATTTCCTCTTGAGGACTGCTGAATATGTCAGGAGTGCTACTTTGGAGCTCTCTTTGCATTTTGATGCTCAAAATGGAACCCAACTCAAAGGTGAATATGAAGACACCTGCCAGTTATTGGTGGAACAGTGCAGCTGCACAACAGAGGAACATGACACAAGCAGCCAGGGGATCCATCATTGGGAGCCACTTCTCAGCAGCACTCCTGGCCATGAAGAGAGTTATGATGCTGAAGAGGGAAGCGAAGTAAGTTCTGACACAGCAAAACACCTTTGTGAGGAATGGGACCCAGCTGGCCAGGTTTCTACCATTAAAGACTATCTAAAGACACGTGAGGCTGTTAGTTTTCCATCTGAGTGCACAGTTCTGAATGGAATAATGGATGAAAACGGTGACAGTGTTACAGAAACTGACCTGCATGTCGATTCAGTGAACAAGGAACTTGGAATGATACCTCGATGTGACATGCTAAGCACAGGGGTCATAGGTGCGATGACTGGTGAGTGGATCAACAACTGGCCCAAAGGAGAACTCTGCAAAGTTGCCAACCTACCAATACTCCACCTTCCTGCAGAAGCTACACCTGGAACTGTTCTCTTGCAGGCTGCCAAGGAGGGTCCAGCAGTTGATCACACCGACGGAACTGAAGCACTACTCAAGATTGAAAACAATCTTGTGGTCCCTTTCACCTCAGTACCCAACGATGCTGTCGTCCCAGGATCAGATTCTAACCCAGAGGATGACACAGTACGGGACCGAGAGGAGGACCGATCAGTCTCAGTCATGCCATCTGCGGCACACATTCTCTCTGACTGTGTGCCAGTTGGGTTTGACACATTTGAAAAGATCCAGCTCTGTCCCCTTGACACCAATGGCCTGGAGCACAGCCCTCTCCTCAGCAGCTCGCCCAGTCAAACGTTTAAAACTGAGTTCCAACACCACAGTGCTGGTGGCACTATGCACTCAGGAGAGAGTGATGAAGAGGACATAGCAGAGGAAGAAGAGGACCAGTGCCAAGAGGAAGCTGAGAGGGGATTTTTCCACTGTGAAAACACCAAGTTTAATGAAGTCCCTGTCCCCGACTTTATCTCACCCCAAATCTCTCCATCATTGAGTCCAGAAATGCCTTGCCAGTCTTCTATTCTTTTCTGTGGAACTTCCCAGTGTGATTCTCCCCCTCAGGCAAAACTCCCAACTCTCACCTCTGACAAAAACATCCATCCGGTTTCTGAAACCCTTGACTTCCCAGAGTTTGAAATAAAGGAGAGGTTTGACATGGTCATGGAAGAGCTCAGTTTGTATTTTGAGATCAGTGACGAGGCAGGTTATCAATCATCCGAAAGAGCAACGTCTGAACAGTGCAGCGTTAGGGATCCTGGAGCTGAGGAGGACAACACTGATTTAATAACGTGAGTGTTTCTATTGTTTTTATTATGGTTACTGTGTGACTAACTAATTTCCCCTTGTGGATTAAAGGGATAATTTTGAATTTTGGCAATTAAGCTTCTTATGTACTTCCCCAGAGTCAGGTGAACTCCAATATACAATTTTTATGTACAGTGGGGGGAAAAAGTATTTGATCCCCTGCTGATTTTGTACGTTTGCCCACTGATAAAGAAAGGATCAGTCTATCATTTTAATGGTAGGTTTATTTGAACCGTAAGAGACAGAATAACAACAAAAATATCCAGAAAAACGCATGTCAAAAATGTTATAAATTGATTTGCATTTTAATGAGGGAAATAAGTATTTGACCCCCTCAATCAGAAAGATTTCTGGCTCCCAGGTGTCTTTTATACAGGTAACGAGCTGAGATTAGGAGCACACTCTTAAAGGGAGTGCTCCTAACCGCAGCTTGTTACCTGTAAAAAAGACCCATGTCCACAGAAGCAATCAATCAATCAGATTCCAAACTCTCCACCATGTCAAAGACCAAAGAGCTCTCCAAGGATGTCAGGGACAAGATTGTAGACCTACACAAGGCTGGAATGGGCTACAATACCATCGCCAAGCAGCTTGGTGAGAAGGTGACAACAGTTGGTGCGATTATTTGCAAATGGAAGAAACACAAAAGAACTGTCAATATTCTTCGGCCTGGGGCTCCATGCAAGATCTCACCTCGTGGAGTTGCAATGATCATGAGAACGGTGAGGAATCAGCCCAGAACTACATGGGAGGATCTTGTCAATGATCTCAAGGCAGCTGGGACCATTGTCACCAAGAAAACAATTGGTAACACACTACGCCGTGAAGGACTGAAATCCTGCAGCGCCCGCAAGGTCCCCCTGCTCAAGAATACATATACATGCCCGTCTGAAGTTTGCCAATGAACATCTGAATGATTCAGAGGACAACTGGTGAAAGTGTTGTGGTTAGATGAGACCAAAATGGAGCTCTTTGGCATCAACTCAACTTGCCGTGTTTGGAGGAGGAGGAATGCTGCCTATGACCCCAAGAACTCTCCACCGTCAAACATGGAGGTGGAAACATTATTCTTTGGGGGTGTTTTTCTGCTAAGGGGACAGGACAACTTCACCGCATCATTTGACGGGGCCATGTACTGTCAAATCTTGGGTGAGAACCTCCTTCCCTCAGCCAGGGCATTGAAAATGGGTCGTGGATGAGTATTCCAGCATGACAATGACCCAAAACACACGGCCAAGGCAACAAAGGAGTAGCTCAAGAAGAAGCACATTAAGGTCCTGGAGTGGCCTAGCCAGTCTCCAGACCTTAATCCCATAGAAAATCTGTGGAGGGAGCTGAAGGTCCGAGTTGCCAAACGTCAGCCTCTAAACCTTAATGACTTGGAGAAGATCTGCAAAGAGGAGTGGAACAAAATCCCTCCTGAGATGTGTGCAAACCTGGTGGCCAACTACAAGAAACGTCTGACCTCTGATTGCCAACAAGGGTTTTGTCACCAAGTACTAAGTCATGTTTTGCAGAGGGGTCAAATACTTATTTCCCTCATTAAAATGGAAATCATTTTATAACATTTTTGACATGCGTTTTTCTGGATTTTTTTGTTGTTATTCTGTCTCTCACTGTTCATATAAACCTACCATTAAAATTATAGACTGATCATTTCTTTGTCAGTGGGCAAACGTACAAAATCAGCAGGGGATGAAATACTTTTTCCCCCCACTGTATCTGCATCCAGTATGAAGAAAGTTAGAGGTAGTTTCGCGAGCCAATTCTAACTAGCGTTAGCACAAAGACCGGATGTCTTCGGGATCAGCAAGCTTTGGCACACGAAACGACCTCCTTATGAACTTCCTTCATATCCCGAACTATCCCTTTAATAAAGTATTATCACTCTCATCTCCTAGACGGAGCACTAGTGACCATCCAAGCAGCCAGGATGCAGTGGAAGACGAACCACGTGGAGGCACATCAATGGGAGATGATGACCACGGTCTGAAAACATATCAAGCAGAACCAGAAACTACATGTACCACTGGGGGCCTTGACTGTGAGCAGGAGGTGCCTCTTGAATGCTGCCATCAAGGCACAGAGGGAGAGGACTCAATGTACTCTTCAGCCAAGCACAAAGGTTGGTGTGAATCGACATTTAACAAAAGGCCTTGGTCTGATACTTCACTCTCTAGATAAATGTCTTGCATAAAGACGTCTCAGAAAACAAGTTTATTTATGTAACCCTAACAAGAATGTTAACTGAGTAGTTTGTATTTGTATTTTTATTGCATCAGTCAGACACCTATCGGATGGTGTTTTTTTTCTTTCTTGTTGTCAATTTGCAGACTATCAATACACGTTCCAAAATTATATGCAACAATGGAATTAAAACACAGCCATAGAAAAAACTGTTTTGTTGTTGTTGTTGTGGGGACAGTGATAGCTTATCAAATCACAAACAGAGTAATCCTGCCTTAACATGACGGTATTATTATTGGATTGTGTCGACAGATCACTCCAGGGGGCAGGGAGCAGATGAGAAATGCAAGCTGTGGTCTCCTGCGTTCATGTTTCTCCCATGCCTGGACCAGTTAAACCAAAGTAGGTTACACATTCCCACTCTGAGGGGAGTATTTTGTTAAAAATCAGCAGGTTGTAAAAGGTTTTAGTTGAAGTAAGGCGTTTCAGTAATTGGAGTTATTTATTTACTCACTGAGGCCTTTTACAGCTCTTGGAGCATCATGCTATCAACAGCAGCTCTCTAACATATCTGGTCTGTTAATTGGAGTTAGGCCTAGATATTGTACACTACACTGTACTGTATGCAGCAGGTGGTAGTCTGTTCACACACATAAGTACAGTACTAAATCATGTATTTATTCTTGTCTCCTTACCTCCAGGAAAGCCTGAGCAACCTAAAAGATTGGAGCCTCTGAAAACATGCACACGTCCCATCAGGGTTGGACTCTCCAAGAAGGCTAAGACTAAACAACTTCACCCCTACTCCAAGTGAGCACTTGATGAAATGTATTTATGCAGGATATGTTACCTTATTTTATTTTAACTTCATTTACACAGGGAAGTTCACATTGAGACCCAGTTCTCTTTTACAAGTGAGCCCTTAACACATAAAATACCTTCTTCTTTATAGTATAGTATTTCTGGGTTTAACTCTAGCTCTATGCTATACTATTGAAAATATAAGAGATTATTAAAAGCCTTACTTCAAATGAGAAAATGAGCACTTCATGTAATGTATTTACAGTGCATTCGGAAAGTATTCAGACCCCTTGACTTTTTCCACATTTTGTTAAGTTACAGCCTTAATCTAAAATTGATTAAATAGTTATTTTGCCCTCATCAATCTACACAAAATGCTCCATAATGACAAAGCAAAAACAGGTTTTTAGAAATTTTTGCAAATGTATGAAAAAATAACAACTGAAAGAGCACATTAACATAAGGATTCAGACCCTTTACTCAGTACTTTGTTGAACCATTGATTACAGTGATTACAGCCTCAAGTCTTCTTGGATATGACGCTACAAGCTTGGCACACCTGTATTTTGGAAGATTCTCCCGTTCTTCTCTGCAGATCCTCTCCAGCTCTGTCTGTTTGGATGGGGAGTGTAGCTGCACAGCTATTATCAAGTCTCTCCAGAGATGTATGATCGGGTTCAAGTCTGGGCTCTGGCTGGGCCACTCAAGGACATTCAGAGACTTGCCCTGAAGCCACTCCTGCGTTGTCTTGGCTGTGTGCTTAGGGTTGTTGTCCTGTTGGAAGGTGAACCTTTGCCCCAGTCAGAGGTCCTGAGTGCTCTGGAACGTGTTTTCATCAAGGATCTCTGTACTTTCTCCGTTCATCTTTCCCTCGATCCTGACTAGTCTCCCAGTTCCTGCCGCTGAAAAACATCCCGATAGCATGATGCTGCCAACACCATGCTTCACCATAGGGACGGTGCCAAGTTTCCTCCAGAAGTGACGCTTGGCATTCAGGCCAAAGAGTTCAATCTTGGTTTCATCAGACCAGAGAATCTTGTTTCTCATGGTCTGAGAGTTCTTTAGGTGCCTTTTGGCAAACTCCAAGCGGGCTGTCATGTGCCTTTTACTGAGGAGTGGCTTCCGTCTGGCCACTCTACCATAAAGGCCTGCTTGGTGGAGTGCTGCAGAGATGGTTGTCTTTATGGAAGGTTCTCCCATCTCCACAGAGGAACTCTGGAGCTCTGTCAGAGTGACCTTCGGGTTTTTGGTCAGCTCCCTGACCAAGGCCCTTCTCCCTGATTGCTCAGTTTGGCCGGGCGGCCAGCTCTAGGAAGAGTCTTGGTGGTTCCAAACTTCTTCCATTTAAGAATGATGGAGGCAACTGTGTTCTTGGGGACCTTCAATGCTGCAGACATTTTTTGGTACCCTTCCCCAGATCTGTGCCTCGACACAATCCTGTCTCGGACCTCTACGGACAATCCCTTCAACTTCATCGCTTGGTTTTTGCTCTGACATGCACTGTCAACTGTGGGACCTTATATAGACAGGTGTGTGCCTTTCCAAATCATGTCCAATCAATTGAATTTACCACAGGTGGACTCAAAGTTGTGGAAACATCTCAATGATGATCAACGGAAACAGGATGCACCTGAGCTCTCATAGCAAAGGGTCTGAATACTTATGTAACAGGGTATTTTTGTTTGACATTTTTAATAGATTTGCAAAAATGTATAAAAACCTGTTTTCGCTTTGTCATTATGGTATATTGTGTGTAGATTGATGGGGAACATTTTTTGTTTAATCCAGTTTAGAATAAACGTAACAAAATGTAGAAAAAGTCAAGGGGTCTGAATACTTTCCGAATCCACTGTATGTAATATTTTATGAATAATATGTTACCGCTTTCTAATTATTTCAATTGTCGGAGTATTTATTGATGGAAGTTATGTATTTCATATTGTTTTGCAAATGTACATTTGAATGGCCTTGCTACATTATTGTGGGAGGTTTGGAGTTGTTGAAAAAAGTTGTTCACCAGAGGATACATATGGTAGTTTGAAATAGACAGTACTTAATACAAATGAGATTGAGAAACTTGATATATCCCTAGGCTAAACTCTTCTCTCTTACATACTTATTATTATTACACACTGACTTCTCATTCTGTTAACACTACCGTAAGAACAAGTAAATAATTTAGAAAACAAGCCAGTCTCCAATAAATGTGTCAATTTGTCAGTTTTTCTATAATGCTCCACAGGCTCCATTAAAATCCTGATTTAGTTGATTTTCCCTGCGTTAGTCTGGGACAGGTCCCCCAGGTGATGAGGGTGGCAATGAAATATGTATTTGCGGGAATGTAATGGCGGGGATGATAATAGTCTAGTATACCAAGAGAGACTGTGCATGGCTTTGCAAAATAAGGCTGATATGAAATATTTCAACTTTTGTTGCTAAATCCATAATGTTTAATCATGAACAGACTAAACCGTCAGGGTACTGAACACCCTATCATCATTTGAAATCAAATTACTTACCGTTATGTATATGTGTGCAACAGTGAGATGTAGTTGGTTGATTACTTTGTCACCTTTGTAGCTGGAGAAATGTCTGGTTACATAATTTATTCAGTATCAGTGTAAATGAATCTTCATGTGGATATAAGTATTCTCGCTCTCTCTCTCTCTCTCTCTCTCTCTCTCTCTCTCTCTCTCTCTCTCTCTCTCTCACTCCATACAGAGACTCTATGGGTTATTTAACTACTTGTGGTTCATTTCCTATCTTAAAAGACTATAATATGCAGTATATACACTACCATTCAAAAGTTTGGGGTCACTTAGAAATGTCCTTTTTCAATTTTTTTGTTAATTAAAGTAACATCAAATTGATCCGAAATACAGTGTAGACATTGTTCATGTTGTAAATGACTATTGTAGCTGGAAACAGCTGATTTTTTATAGAATATCTACAACAGCAACCATCACTTCTTTGTTGCAATGGCACATTGTGTTAGCTAATCCAAGTTTATAATTTTATAAGGCTAATTGATCATTAGAAACCCTTTTGCAATTATGTTAGCACAGCTGAAAACTGTTGTTCTGATTAAAGAAGCAATAAAACTGTCCTTCTTTAGACTAGTTGAGTATCTGGAGCATCAGCATTTGTGGGTTCGATTACAGGCTCAAAATGGCCAGAAACTAATAACTTTCTTCTGAAACTCATCAGTCTATTCTTGTTCTGAGAAGTGAAGGCTATTCCATGTGAGAAATTGCTATCCCGGAGTCGCCTCTTCACTGTTGACGTTGAGACGGGTGTTTTGCGGGTACTATTTAATGAAGCTGCCAGTTGAGGACTTGTGAGGCGTCTGTTCTCAAGCTAGACACTCTAATATACAAACTAGACACTAATATACTTGTCCTCTTGCTCAGTTGTGCACCGGAGCCTCCCAGTCTTTCTATTCTGGTTAGCTAACACAACGTAATATTGGAACACAGGAGTGATGGTTGCTGATAATGGGCCTCTGTACACCTATGTACACTGCGTGCACAATTATTAGGCAAATTAGTATTCTGATCTTATCATTGTTTCTATTCACATTTTCGAACTCCAAACCATATAAACTTGAATGCTTATTGGATTTAATCATTTTCAGGTGATATGTATTTGTGTAATGAGGGAGGGTGTGGCGAAAGTGAATAACACCTTATATCAAGGTGTGCATAATTATTAGGCAGCCTTATTACCTCAGGTAAAATGGGCCAAAAAATAAATTTAACTGACACAGAAAAGCCAAAAATTTAAAATGCCTCTCAGGCGGATGCGACACTCTTTAAATAGCTAAACTATTGAGGTGTGACCACCAGACATTCAAACGTTTTGTTGTAAATAGTCAACTGCGCAAAAAACGCATGGGGAAGAAAAGGTGCAAATTAACTGCAAAAGACTTGAGAAGAATTAAACGTCAAACTACCAGGAACCCATTATCCTCCAGTGCCACCGTATTCCAGAACTGCAACCTACCTGGAGTGTTCAGAAGTACAAGGTGTCAAGTGCTCAGAGACATGGCCAAGGTCAAGAAGACTGAAACAAGACCACCACTGAATAAGATTCACAAGTTGAAGTGTCAAGATTGGGCAAAGAAATACCTGAAGACAGATTTTTCAAAGGTTTTATGGACAGATGAAATGAAAGTGACTCTTGATGGACCAAATGGATGGGCCCGTAGCTGGATCAGTAATGGACACAGGGCACCACTTTGAGTCAGGTGCAAGCAAGGTGAAGGAGGGGTACTGGTATGGGCTGCTATCATTGAGGATGAGGTAGTTGGACCTTTTCGGGTTGAAGATGGACTGAAACTCAACTGCCAAACCTACTGCCAGTTTCTGGAAGATTCTTTCGTCAAACAGTGGTACAGGAAGAAGTCCTCAGCATTCTAGAAGGCCATGATCTTTATGCAGGACAATGCTCCATCACATGCATCCAAGTACTCCACTGCTTGGCTAGCCAGCAAGGCCCTCAAAGATGCCTGAATAATGACCTGTCCCCCTTCCTCACCTGACTTAAATCCTATTGAGAACTTGTGGGCCCTTCTCAAACGTGAGATTTACAGTGATGGAAGACAATACACCTTTTTGAACAGCATTTGGGAGGCTGTGGTTGCTGCTTCAGCGAAAATTGATCGTGAACAGATGAAGAAACTGACAGACTCCATGGATGGAAGGCTCATGGCAGTTATTGAAAATAAGGGTGGCTATATTGGTCACTGAATATTTTTGAAAGGCCAAAAATGTTATATAATTGTCATTTTGTGTTACTTATCTGTTACACTTACTCTAAAAATTGAGAATCAACAAGTGAGTTGAGAGAAATTATTTTAGTAATTTAGTTGCCTAATAATTGTGCACACTAATAGTTGCCTAATAATTGCGCACACTTATATATTTCCCTGAGAAAGACAAAACTCACTTTTCCTTTCTTAAACATTCAGGTTTGAGGTTCAATAACATTTTGGATTGACTGAGAGCATTGTGTTTGTTCAACAATAAAATTAATCCGGAGGAATACAATTTGCCTAACAATTGTGCACGCAGTGTAGATATTCCATAAAAAATCTGCCGTTTCCAGCTACAATAGTCATTTACAACATTAACAACGTCTACACTGTATTTCAGATCAATTTGATGTTATTTTAAATGGACAAAAAAATCTATTTTCTTTCAAAAACAAAGACATTTCTAAGTGCCCCCAAACTTTTGAACGGTAGTGTATATACAGTCGTGGCCAAAAGTTTTGAGAATTACACAAATATTAATTTTCACAAAGTCTGGTGCCTCAGTTTGTATGATGGCAATTTGCATAAACTCCAGAATGTTATGAAGACTGATCAGATGAATTGCAATTAATTGCAAAGTCCCTCTTTGCCATGCAAATGAACTGAATCCCCAAAAAACATTTCCACTTCATTTCAGCCCTGCCACAAAAGGACCAGCTGACATCATGTCAGTGATTCTCTCATTAACACAGGTGTGAGTGTTGACGAGGATAAGGCTGGAGATCACTCTGTCATGCTGATTGAGTTCGAATAACAGACTGGAAGCTTCAAAAGGAGGGTGGTGCTTGGAATCATTGTTCTTCCTCTGTCAACCATGGTTACCTGCAAGGAAACACGTGCCGTCATCATTGCTTTGCACAAAAAGGGCTTCACAGGCAAGGATATTGCTGCCAGTAAGATTGTACCTAAATCAACCATTTATCGGATCATCAAGAACTTCAAGGAGAGCGGTTCAATTGTTGTGAAGAAGGCTTCAGGGAGCCCAAGAAAGTCCAGCAAGCGCCAGGACCATCTCCTAAAGTTGATTCAGCTGCGGGATCGGGGCACCACCAGTACAGAGCTTGCTCAGGAATGGCAGCAGGCAGGTGTGAGTGCATCTGCATGCACAGTGAGGCGAAGACTTTTGGAGGGTGGCCTGGTGTCAAGAAGGGCAGCAAAGAAGCCACTTATCTCCAGGAAAAATATCAGGGACAGACTGATATTCTGCAAAAGTGTCAGGTGCGTCGTAAAAAGTGGACCAAGGCGCAGCGGGTATCGTGCTCATCTTCCTTATTTTATTTGGATAACCGTGAACACTTAACAAAAATAACAAACAATGATGAAACAGTTCTATAAGGCTTACCAGCTACACAGAAAATAACTACCCACAAACACAGTGACAAAAACCTCCTACTTAAATATGGCCTCCAATTAGAAGCAACGAAGAACAGCTGCTTCCAATTGAAGGCCAAACCAAACCTGAACATAGAAATAGACTAAATAGACATTCAAACATAGAAATAGACAACATATAACATTACCCAAAAATCCCAAGACACATAAATCAAATACACCCCTGCCAAGTCCTGACCATACTATAATAACAAAATTACCCCTTACTGGTCAGGACGTGACAAAAAGGTACAGGGATTGGACTGTTGAGGACTGGGGTAAAGTCATTTTCTCTGATGAATCCCCTTTCCTATTGTTTGGGGCATCCGGAAAAAAGCTTGTCCAGAGAAGACAAGGTGAGCGCTGCCATCAGTCCTGTGTCATGCCAACAGTAAAGCATCCCGAGACCATTCATGTGTGGGGTTGCTTCTCAGCCAAGGGAGTGGGCTCACTCACAATTTTGCCTAAGAACACAGCCATGAATAAAGAATGGTACTAACACATCCTCCGAGAGCAACTTCTCCCAACCATCCAGGAACAGTTTGGTGACGAACAATGCCTTTTCCAGCATGATGGAGCACCTTGCCATAAGGCAAAAGTGATAACTAAGTGGCTCGGGGAACAAAACATCGATATTTTGGGTCCATGGCCAGGAAACTCCCCAGACCTTAATCCCATTGAGAACTTGTGGTCAAACCTGAAGAGGCGGGTGGACAAACAAAACACCACAAATTCTGACAAACTCCAAGCATTGATTATGCAAGAATGGGCTGCCCTCAGTCAGGATGTGGCCCAGAAGTTAATTGACAGCATGCCAGGGCGGATTGCAGAGGTCTTGAAAAAGAAGGGTTAACACTGCAAATATTGACTCTTTGCACATATATATATTCATACCCCTTGACTTACAGTATTTCAGTTCTCTACTAGGTTTTCAGTTTTCTAATGCTTTTCTGATTACTTTAATGGTCAGGTTTGTACTTCGTTGAAGCCATTGAATCTGATGCCTCTGTGATATGAAAGAGATATTGTCTCGATTGCAACTAACTGACAGACCTTCATGCAATCCTACAGTTTACTGCAGGATTTCTTAAAACGCTAGTAGCAGGAAATTACATGCACCTGCAATCTAAACTAAGCTTGATTGCAACGAAAAACCCACAAGGATAAACCAGTAGATCACTTGAGCTCGCGTTATTTTAGTACGTATTGATGTTTTAACAACAGATCAGATGGCGATAATCTGGTGGCTTTCGATGGTTGCAATTGGCCCATTAAGGCGCTTGATGGGAGTGAGAAACACATCAAAGCCTCACACAGAGCCAGAAGGTATCTCTGTCTTTTGAAGTTCTTAGAAAATTACTCCTCTCAATCCTTCACAGATGCTCCCCCATGTAATTAATTTACCGCAATTATGAGCTCCAATAATTATGTAACCCGGGATCCAAGATCTTAAATACTACTGACAATGAAAACGTGTTATTAGAGGGGAGGGTCCAAAAATGTGAGAATTAGGCACACTTACATATGTTTGTTTTTATTAAAATGGACATGGCATATTCAAGGCACCAGGAGACTAGAAACTGCAACCTTCAGCTAGAGACCTCGCATGTACCATATACAGTGCCTTCGGAAAGTATTCAGCCTTATTCTAAAATTGATTAAATAGTTTTTCTTCCTCATCAATCATCACAGAATACCCCATATAGAGGTTTTTAGAAATGTTTGCAAATTTATTCAAAATAAAAAACAGAAACATGACATTTACATAAGTATTCATACCCTTTACTCAGTACTTTTTGAAGCACCTTTGGAAGCGATTACATTATTGAGTCTTCTTGGGTATGACGCTACAAGCTTGGAAAACCTTTATTTGAGGAGTTTCTCCCATTGTTCTATGCAGATCCTCTCAAGCTCTGTCAGGTTGGATGGGGAGTGTATCTTGCACAGCTATTTATTTACAGGTCTCTCCAGAGATGTTCGCCATTACATAAATATCATTTTACACTTGAAAGGGATCTCTTTTCCCTTCATACCCAGCCCCCCTGCAGATAGATGTCAACTGTATCAGAAAAATGTGACCAGAGATTTTTAATGAGTATAGAAAGGCCCAGCGAAGACCGATATACCATATTTCACAGCATGTTTCTCCAATGGAAGCAAAACTGTTACATCATCCACTTCATCTTTTATTTTGATTTATCAGATAAACAGCTACAGCATCTATCACACACAAATCCAAACCATCAGGTATCTGTCATCATGGCCATTGACAGTGTTATATACTGTACCTCTTGAATAACAGAAAACAGTACCTTAGTGAGGTTATTTTTGGCTGCGTTTAGACATGCAGCCCAATTCTGAAATGTTTTCCACTAATTTGTCTTTTGACCAATCACATCAGACTATTACGCCATCATGACGTTTCTGCCAGAGCAGAATCATAGAATTCAGATGAATTCTGAATCACATATATGAAACATAACAGTAACATACACTGAGTGTAAAAAACATTAGGAACACCTGCTCTTTCCACGACAGACTGATCAGGTGAATCCAGGTGAAAGTTAGGATCTCTTATTGATGTCAGTTGTTAAATCCACTTCAGTCAGTGTAGATGAAGGGGAGGAGAGTCTTGAGACAATTGAGACATGGTTTGTGTATGTGTGCCATTGGGAGTGAATAGGCAAGATAAAATATTTAAGTGCCTTTGAACGGGGTATGGTAGTAGGTGCCAGGCGCACCGGTTTGAGTATGTCAAGAACTGCAACGCTGCTGGATTTTTCACACTCAACAGTTTCCTGTGTGTATCAAGAATGGTCCACCACCCAAAGGGCATCCAGCCAACTTGACACAACTTTGGGAAGCATTGGAGTCAACATGGGCCAGCATCCCTGTGGAACGCTTTCGATGCCTTGTAGAGTCCATGCCCCGACAAATTAATTGAGGCTGTTCTGAGGGCAAAAGGGGGTGCAACTCAATGTTTTGTACACTCTGTGTATATGTTTTATTGTCACATACACTGGCTAGGATAACTTCCTCAAAAGGCCCAGTGCAGTGAAAATGATGTTTTCCTGTGTTTACACAACAGCTGACGAAACTAACACTGTAAAAGTGTGACAGAAACGTATCAGTGTTATTTCCTGATAGTTGCTAGTTGAAAATACAATCTACACACAGTGGGGTAAAGTACTTAAGTAAAAATAGTTTTTGGGGGGGGTATCTGTACTTTACTTCACTATTTATATTTTTGCAAATTTTAACTTTTATTTCACTATATTCTTAAAGAAAATAATGTACACTGAACAAAAATATGAACGCAACATGTAAGGTGTTGGTCCCATGTTTCATGAACTGAAATAAATAATCCCAGAAATGTTCCATACGCACAAAAAGCTTATTTCTCTCAAATTTTGTGCACAAATTAATTTACATCCCTATTAGTGAGCATTTCTCCTTTGCCAAGATAATCCATCCACCTGACAGGTGTGGCATATCAAGAAGCTGATTACAGCATAATCATTACACAGGTGCCCTTTGTGCTGGGGACAATAAAAGGCCACTTTAAAATGTGCAGTTTTATTACACAACACAATGCCACAGATGTCTCAAGTTTTGAGGGAACGTGCAATTGGCATGCTGACTGCAGGATTGTCCACCAGAGCTGTTTCCAGAGAATTTAATGTTCATTTCTCTACCAAACTGCCTTTAACATCGTTTTAGAGAATTTGGCAAAATGTCCAACCGGTGTAACAACCGCAGACCTCCCATGGCTGCAGCTCTGCCCAGTCATGTAAAATACATAGATTAGGGCCTAATGAATTTATTTCAATTTACTGATTTCCTTATATGAACTGTAACTCAGTAAAATCTTTGAAATTGTTGCATGTTATGTTTATATTTTTGTTCAGTATACTTTTTACTCCAAACGTTTTCCCTGACACCCAAAAGTACTTGTTACATTTTGACAGGAAAATGGTCCAATTCACACTTATGAAGAGAACATCCCTGTTCTTGCCTACTGCATCTGATCTCGCGGACTTGGTAAACACAAATGCTTTGTTTGTAAATTATGTCTGAGTGTTGGAGTGTGCCTGGCTATCTGTAAATAAAAACTTGTGCCGTCTGGTTTGCTTAATATAAGGAATTAGAAAATAGTTATACTTTTACTTTTGATACTTAAGCAATTCCATTTACTTTTGATACTTAAATATAGTTAAAACCAAATACTTTTAGACTTTTACTCAAGTAGTATTTTACTGGATGACTTTCACTTTTACAGTGCATTCGGAAAGTATTCAGACCCCTTCTCTTTTTCCACATTTTGTTACATTACAGCCTCGTTCTAAAATTTATAAAATTTCTTTTTTTCCCTCATCTATCTACACACAATACCCCATAATGACAAAGTGAAAACAGGTTTTTTGAATTATTTGCACATTTATTAAACATAAAAATCATAAATACCTTATTTACATAAGTATTCAGATGCTTTGCTATGAGACTTGAAATTGAGCTCAGCTGCATCCTGTTCCCATTGATCATCCTTGAGATGTTTGTACAACTTGATTGGAGTCCACCTGTGGTAAATTCAATTGATTGGACATGATTTGGAAAGGCATACACCTATCTATATAAGGTCCCACAGTTGACAGTGCATGTCAGAGCAAAAACCAAGCCATGAGGTCGAAGGAAATGTCCGTAGAGCGCCGAGACAGGATTGTGTCGAGGCATGGATCTGGGGAAGGGTACCAAAACATTTCTGCAGCATTGAATTTCCCCAAGAACACAGTGGCCTCCATCATTCTTAACCACCAAGACATTTCCTAGAGCTGGCCGCCCGGCCAAACTGAGCAATCGGGGGAGAAGGGCCTTGGTCAGGGAGGTTACCAAGAACCCGATGGTCACTCTGACAGAGCTCCAGAATTCCTCTGTGCCGATGGGAGAACTTTCCAGAAGGACAACCAGACCTAGTTAACCTGCAGCTGGCCCAGAACAGAGCGGCACGTCTTGCTCTTCATTGTAATCAGAGGGCTGATATAAATACTATGCATGCCAGTCTGTCTTGGCTAAGAGTTGAGGACAGACTGACTGCATCACTTCTTTTTATAAGAAACATTCATGTGTGGAAAACCCAAATTGTTTGCATAATCAACTTACTCACAGCTCTGACACACACACACACACACGCCACTAGGGGTCTTTTCAAAGTCCCCAAATCCAGAACAAATTCAAGAAAGCGTACAGTATTATATAGAGCCATTATCTCATATTGCTCAAATGAACAGCAAACCTGGTTTAAAAAAAAACGGATAAAGCAACACCTCCCGGCACAACGCCTCTCCCTATTTGACCTAGATAGTTTGTGGATATGTATTGATATGTAGGCTACGTGTGCCTTTTTAAAAAACGTATGTACTTCTGTCCTTGAGCTGTTCTTGTCTATTAATGTTCTGTTTTATGTCATGTTTCATGTTTTGTGTGGACCCCAGGAATAGTAGCTACTGCCTTTGCAACAGCTAATGGGGATCCTAATAAAATACCAAAGCTAAGCTGTACAACATGCAAAAAGGTAGGGAGCTTGGGTCTCGAAATGACTGGAGGGATTGAACTAGCAAAAGAGTGGGTGGAATGTACAGTACAGTAAGTTAACATCCTCAGCCTCAGACTTAAGAAAAAAACAACAAAGAGCCCTCAGAAAAAAGGTTTTTGAACATACCTGAACCAAGGCGCATTTGGTGGCAGCAGACTAAAGAGGACACCCGGGTTATAGTCAACTCAAAATGAAAAAATAGACTCTGCAGCCAGTCTTCCAAACAGCCTTAGAAGGAGGCTAAACTCATGGCTTTGAGCAAGAAATTGACTGTCAGGAGTTAAAAGGACTTAACACAGGAAGAGTCATTGTGGGAGGTTTTGAAAACTAAGGTAGGATTTAAAAAATATATATTTTACAAACGTTCTATACTGTGAAATGTATCTTAATATGTGCATCATATTATCACATAGGAAGGATACCTATATATTATCATACAATATGTGTGTTCTGCTGTAGCCTACACTCTAAAAAGAAAAGGTTCCTGGAGTATCCTTTTGAAGAACCTAGGGGTTCTTCAAATTGATACTGTGGGGGAACACCTATATGTTATGGCTTCGATACTCCTCTATGCACAAGGATAGTTCACTGTCCATTGTTTACGTAAACACAGTTGTGCCCAGTAATACATCTTCATATGACGTAGTCCAAGACCTCCTGCTTTATAGGGGAAGTGTAAAACTGTAAATTTGACTCGAGGTCTTTCCATTCAAAATAAAATTGTCACAGTGTCAGCTTTGAACATACCTCCACGTCACTGAGGATCTGAGGCATTTTCTTATACACACACAAAGAAAAATTATACAAAGCACCCACAGACCAGATTAAAAAATACAACTCCGACAGAAACAAATGACAATGGGTTTATCTTCACAGTTTAAACCCAGAATAAATTTCTTATCATGGTTGCTAATGATTTGACACCAAACAAATTAAGATATTGTCACATGCTGTAGAACAGATAGGTGCAGTGAAATGTGTTGCTTTACAGGGTCAGCCATAGTAGTACGACGCAGAGCCTGATATTTCAGGTCATGGCTAGAAGGGATCCAGCTTTTGTCAAATTAACGTCAAAAGTATAATTTCTTTGCATTCTAACTAACCCTAACTAACCATTTTCCCAACCTTAACCTAATTCTCCTAACCTGCTATGTTAATTCTCCTAACCTGCTGGTTAATTTTCCCTAACCTGCTACGAAAAGTTAAATCTGACAAATGGATCCCTTCTAGCCATGACTTGGCCATGACTTGGCGTTTGCCAAGAATGTTTTCATTAATCAAGAACGATATTTCAGGGGAGAAATTAGGCAGAGTCTGAAATCTATTGCTTTTTCCTTGGTCTCAGTTGGACTGAAGCCGCTACGTGCCTACATGTGCCATGCAAAGTTAGTTGTTGTACCATGCAGAGTAAGTCAATGTGCCATGCAGAGTTAGTCGATGTGCCATGCAGAGTTAGTCGATATGCCTCCTGCTTGAACGCTCTCCCGGCATCCCAAATGGCACCCTATTCCCTACATAGTGCACTACTTTTGATCAGGTGCACTGTATAGGGAATACGTTCCGTTCAAAATTTAACAATATGACTTAATTTGTGCTAGGATAGTAGGATACCTGTATAAAATGATAAAACATTTGCTCACATTCTCCTTAATCAGTAATCTAACAGGTATTATGCAAATACAACATTGTGAGGTTTGCCATGGATACCGTGGCATCATACAGAATTTAAAATAAGCGATTACCTATACATAATATAGGCTAAAACAAAGGTTGATGAATGTTGTTTTATGCAGTACAAGGTAGATCTGACTCATACAACAGAAAGTATGTTTGATATGGCAGCAGACTAATATGGTGGGCTCTCTGTACGTTTATGATGAAAGGCATCTATCTCTTCACCATCACAACCAATCAATCACTGTAGACATCATTCATAACCTCTTATTTAACCATGGAAATGACTATCACGTCACCATCATACTAAAAAAGTCCCAACAGGTGTATGTTCCTGAGAATTTTTTTTATTACATTCTATAATGCATAAAATCGTTTGAATGTTAAAGAGTATGTTATCGCCAAGCAATATAATTAGCTGTTGCTGAAAAACAGCAAATACCCTAAAACATTCTTGCTCTCATTATTTAACAACATCAATGCTCTCGTAAAGCAAAGTTTCTCAGGAATAACAGAGTTCACTAACAGTGGAGACCTATCGCTATGGTAACAGGCCATGCTAACAGGCCACCCTCAGCCTTCTGCTTCTCAGGATGGCACTCCTCATGCCTCCATCACCGGTGCTGTCAGAGGAGAGTTAGCTGTTCCATTAATGAATATTCACGAGTTGGTGACATCAGTTGGCGGTGAGTGTGTGCGCGCACCGCCAACTGATGCCACCTCAGCCCTCATGACAGCAGCAACATCCTTTTGGATGCCTCATCGCCATGGTAATTAGCATTCACCCCCCTCTGAACAAACTTGTGACAAAGGCTCGCCAGGATCAACCATAGCACTGTTTCCCGACACTGGCTTTTTTTCCCCACCGCATAATGGACAATCACAGTGCAGTCGGTTTGGTGATCATTTCCTCTGTTGGTTACCTGGAACACATTCTGATGTGAACCTAGCTTCCTCCCTGAGAGGGGTGAGCCACTAATTTAAATAGGGAGACCCTTTTGCTCCACTAGGAGCTAAAAGGAATTAGTCAATTGTGAAAAGAATGAATTGTCACAAGTGGAGGCTGGTGGGAGGAGCTATTGGAGGGCGGGCTCATTGTAATGGCTGGAATGAAATAATGGAACGGAGTCAAACGTGGATTCCATATGTTTGAGTTTGATACCGTTCCATTTATTCCATGCATTACAATAAGCCCGTCCTGCTATAGCTCCTCCCATCAGCCTCCACTGACTCACATTCACTCATGCAGAACTCCCTGGAAACAGTGGCAATGTTACTGAGTGGACTATCCTGGCTAAACCAATTAAATGAAATTACTATTGGACGTTTTGCTGTCAAATTTTTTACATTTAACCTTTTTAGCAGGTAATCCATAGCTTGACTGACATGGACGTGTGTGAGCATAATACCAAGTCTATAGGTGAGATTCTGACTCTGTTTCATTCTCCCAAGCTGTGACGATTGTCGTAAGGAGAAGACCAAGGTGCAGCATGGTAAGTGTTCATATTTAAATTTTATTTAACTCAGAACACTAAATCAAAATAATAAACAACGAAAAACGAACGTCACGTTCTGCAGGCTTACTGAGCTGTACAAAAACAAGATCCCACACTGAAGGAGGGAAAAAGGGCTGCCTAAGTATGATTCCCAATCAGAGACAACGATAGACAGCTGCCTCTGATTGGAAACCATACTAGGCCAATCAAAGGAAAAAAACATAGAAATATAACACATAGAATGCCCACCCCACACCCTGACCTATCAAAATAGAGAAATAAAACGTCTCTCTCAGGTCAGGGTGTGACAGTACCCCCCCCCCCCCCCCCCCAAAGGTGCGGACTCCTGGCCGCAAACCTGAACCTATAGGGGAGGGTCCGGGTGGGCATCTACCCATGGTGGTAGCCCCCGCTCCGCACACTGTTCCCTCCACTTTTGTGCCACCGGACCGTGGATCGTCGCCGGAGGCTCCATGCTGCAGGTCGCCGCTGGAGGCTCTGTGCGTAAGGCCGCTGCTGGAGGCTCCGTGCGTAAGGCCGCCGCTGGAGGTTCCAGACTGGGGGCCGTCTCAGGACGTTCCGGACTGGGGGCTGTCGCTGCAGGCTCCATGCCATGGATCATCACTGCAGGCTCCGCGCCATGGATCTCCACTGGAGGCTTCGTGCCATGGATCATCCCTACAGGCTCCGGCCATGGGTTATCACTGGAGGCTCCGGGCCATGGATCATCACTGGAGGCTTCGTGCCATGGATCATCACTGGAGGCTTCGTGCCATGGATCATCACTGTAGGCTTCGTGCCATGGATCATCACTGGAGGCTTCGGACCATGGATCATCACTGGAGGCTTCGGACCATGGATCATCACTGGAGGCTTCGGACCATGGATCATTACTGGAGGCTTCTTACGTGGAGCCGGAACAGGTCTCACCGGACTGGGGAACGTCGCTGGAGGCTCCGGACTGGGGGACATCGCCTGAAGCTCTGGACTGGGAACTGTCGCCGGAGGCCTGATGCGTGGGCCTGGCACAGGTGGCGCCAGACTGGTAACACGCACCTCAGGGCGAGTACGGGGAGCTGACTCAGGTGGCACCAAACTGATAACACGTTCCTTTGGGAAAAATCAGTGCATCCTCCACCAACTCAACAACTCTCCCATATCTCTTTTCTCCTGGATTGGCTCTGGTTCCCTCCTCGGCTCCGTCAACTGCTCCATGTGCCCCCCCAAAAAATTATCTTGGGGTTTCTGTGGCCTTCCCTTCCCGACGTCGTAGCTGTCCCTCCTTCGCTGCTTCCGCCTGCTTCCCTGGCAGGCTCTTGTCTCCTGCCACTATTCCTTCCAAAGTCCAGGATATACTCCTCCTAATCTCCTCAAAAGTCTACTGGTCCATACCACGCTGCTTGATCATATTGTGGTGGGATCTTCTGTGACGATCGTCGTAAGGAGAAGACCAAGGTGCAGCGTGGTAAGTGTTCATATTTCAATTTTATTTAACTCAGAACACTAAATCAAAATAATGAAAAACGAACATCACGTTCTGCAGGCTTACTGAGCTGTACAAAAACAAGATCCCACACTGAAGGAGGGAAAAAGGGCTGCCTAAGTATGATTCCCAATCAGAGACAACGATAGACAGCTGCCTCTGATTGGAAACCATACTAGGCCAATCGAAGGAAAAAAACAACATAGAAATATAACACATAGAATGCCCACCCCACACCCTGACCTAACAAAATAGAGAAATAAAACGTCTCAGGTCAGGGCGTGACACAAGCAGTGAGTTTGTGCACTGCAAGGCTTTATTGTAGAGGCTTCATACAGCTGAGTCCCTCTTTCTGTATTGCAGTGTACACCAAATACCTGATCCTCTTATTGTAGAGGCTTCATACAGCTGAGTCCCTCTTTCTGTGTTGCGGAGTCAACCAAATATCTGATCCTCTTACTGTAGCAAAAGCTCAAACAGAGATACACTACATGGCCAAAAGTATGTGGACACCTGTTCATCAAACATCTCATTCCAAAATCATGGGCATTAATATAGAGTTGGTCCCCACTTTCCTGCTATAACAGCCTCCACTCTTTCGGGAAGGCTTTCCACTAGATCAGGTATTCCCAAACTGGGGAACGCACAATGCCGTCGGGGGTATAAAATGTGATTCACATTTAAAAAAAATAATAATATATGTATATATACTGTATATTTGTTTAAAAAAAAATCTTCACATTTTCGAACAGTACATTTATATTTTACAACGGGGCTATACAATTGGATGAGGGTTTTTTTCTCGCCTGAGTAGCCTCATTTCACTGCCAAAGATAAAATTAAACCATCTAGTGTTCAGCGAAAAAACAACACAATGTCAAATACAGGTAGCCTAGTCAAATAATTAACATCCAATCACATTAACCGTTACCCTCTCGCGGGAAACCTTCACTCTTGCGCAGACATTTAGAAACGTAACATGACAATTTGAAAAATAAGCCACAGGAGTTTTTTGAGCGAGAATAAATATGACTTTCGAGTAGTAAGACGTATAAAAGCAACAGATACCATTCATAAGAAGGGGCTACAAGTGTCTTATATGGTGAGCTACCGAGTGGCTAGGACAGGCAAGCCCCATACTATTGTGGAGGACTTAATTCTTCCTGCTGCCGCGTATATGGCTAAGACAATCCTGGGGGAAACGGCCAAAAAAACTATACAGACAATTCTTCATCAAACAACACTATTTCACGACGCATCAGTGACATGGCAGGAGATTGTTTTGAAACAATTATTGTTTCGCATACAAGCCAGTGAATTCTATGCGTTACAGCTGGATGAGTCAACAGACGTGGCGGGCCTGGCACAGCTCCTGGTATATGTCCGTAACGTTTATGGGGGGTCAATTAAGGAAGACATCCTCTTCTGGAAACCAGGACAACATGAGAGGATATTTTAAAGTACTGGACAGCTTTGTGACATCAAATGGACTTTGGTGGTCAAGATGTGTTGGTATCTGTACTGATGACAGGGAGTGGAGTGGTAAGCGCGTGCAAGCAGTTGCTCCCGATGCCATTTGGATACACTGCAGCATCCACCGAGAGGCTCTTGCTGCTACGGGAACGCCTGACAGCTTGAAAGACTTTTTGGACACTACAGTGAAAATGGTTAACTTTGTTAAAGCAAGGCCACTGAACTATTGTGTATTTTCTGCAATATGCAATGATATGGCCAGTGACCATGTAACGCTTTAACAACATACAGAAGTGCACTGGTTATCAAGGGGCAAAGTATTAACGCGTTTTTTTTAATTGAGAGACAAGCTTAAAGTTATTTTTACTGACTATCATTTTCACTTGTCTGACCGCTTGCATGATGACAAGTTTCTCACGCGACTGGCCTATCTGGGTGACGTTTTTTCTCACCTGAATGATATGAATCCGGGATTACAGGGACTCTCCGCAAGTATAGTCAATGCGCGGGACAAAATTGATGCTATGATTAAGAAGTTGGAGCTTTCCATCATTGTATGATTTTTTTGTGTGCGAATGAACTCAAGCTTACGGACAATGTCAAATGTGATATAGCGAAGCGCCTGAGTGAGCTGGGTGTGCAATTATGCAGGTACTTTCCCGAAATGGACGACACAAGCAACTGGAATCGTTATCCCTTTCATGCCCTGCCTGCAGTCCACTTACCGATATCTGAACAAGACAGCCTCATCGAAATTGCAACAAGCAGTTCTGTGAAAATCGAATTTTATCAGAAGCCAGATTTATGGATAGTGCTGCGCTCAGGGTTTCTTGCCTTGGCAAATTGCGCTGTTTAGATACTGATGCCCTTTGCAACCACGTACCTGGATTCTTGGCCCTTAATAGCATGAAAACTAAATACAGGCAGAGACTGTTTGTGGGAAATTATTTAAGACTCTCTCCAATACAACCTAACATTGCAGAGTTATGTGCATCCTTTCAAGCACACCCTTCTCATTAACCTGTGGTGAGTTATTCACTATTTTCTATGAACAAATAAGGTTTTATATGTAAGATGGTTAAATAAAGAGCAAAATGATTGATTATTATTATTTGTGCCCTGGTCCTAAAAGAGCTCTTCTTTACTTCCCACGAGCCGGGTTATGACAAAAACTCACACTCATTCTTATGTTTAATAAATGTATTGTATAGTGTGTGTGGCAGGCTTACAATGATGGCGAAAAACAACATTTGAGAGTGTGCTGACTCTGGTGCTAGAGGGGGTACGCAGCTGGAGGTTGAATGTTTGAAGGGGTACCGGACTATAAAAAGTTTGGGAACCACTGGCCAAGATGTGGGAACATTGCAGCGGGGACTTGCTTCCATTCAGCCACGAGCATTAGTGAGGTTGGGCACTGATATTAAGCGATTAGGCCTGGCTCGCAGTCGGTGTTCCAATTCATCCCAAAGGTGTTTGATGGGGTTGAGGTCAGGGCTCTGTGCAGGCCACTCAGGTTCTTCCACACCGATCTCGACAAACCATTTCTGTATGGAACTTCCTTTGTGAACGGGGGCATTGCCATGTTGTAACAGGAAAGGGCTTTCCCTAAATTGTTGCCACAAAGTTGGAAGAACAGAATCGTCTAGAATGTCATTGTATGCTGTAGAGTTAAGATCTCCCTTCACTGGAACTATGGGGCCTAACCCGAACTATGAAAAACAGCTCCAGACCATTATTCCTCCTCCACAAACTTTACAGTTGGCACTATGCATTCGGGCAGGTAGCGCTCTCCTGTCATCCGCCAAACCCAGATTCGTCCGTCCAACTGCCAGATGGTGAAGTGTGATTCATCACTCCAGAGAATGCATTTCCACTGCTCCAGACACCACTCCAGCCAACGCTTGGCACATGGGGATCTTAGGCTTGTGTGTGGTTGTCGGCCATATCATGAAGCTCCCGACGAACAGTTCAGTCGACTGGGGCAGCTCTAGCATGGCAGAAATTTGGCCAACTGACTTGTTGGAAAGTTGACATCCTATGAGGGTGCCACATTGAAAGTCACTGAACTCTTCAGTAAGGCCATTCTACTGTCAATGTTCGTCTATGGAGATTGCATGGCTGTGCTCGATTTTATACACCTGTCAGCAACGGGTGTGGCTGAAATAGCCGAATCCACTACTTTTGTATATATAGTGTATTTATTGGACAAACAGAGAGAGAGTTTATACTGTTTTATTGGACATATTCTGAGAGGAAAAAGTTCCCTATACTTTTGAAAAAACACCTTTCTCAGCTTCAACTTTTCACTGTAGACTGGTGCAATTTCTTTCTAAGGGTACATCCGAGAATATTCCCTGTGAACTGAGTATGGTTCGGTTGCCCAACTTTGGCTGAACATCAGAATGGAAGGAGAGTTTCAAGGCGATTGTATTTCTTGAGAGAGAGAAAGAGAGAGAATCGATAACTGGTAGCTAGCTACACTTACATCAAATCAAATCAAATGTATATAGATTTATATAGCCCTTCTTACATCAGCTGATATCTCAAAGTGCTGTAAAGAAACCCAGCCTAAAACCCCAAACAGCAAGCAATGCAGGTGTAGAAGCACGGTGGCTAGGAAAAACTCCCTAGAAAGGCCAAAACCTAGGAAGAAACCTAGAGAGGAACCAGGCTATGAGGGGTGGCCAGTCCTTTTCTGGCTGTGCCGGGTGGAGATTATAACAGAACATGGCCAAGATGTTCAAATGTTCATAAATGACCAGCATGGTCAAATAATAATAATCACAGTTGTTGCAACAAGTCAGCACCTCAAGAGTAAATGTCAGTTGGCTTTTCATAGCCGATCATTGAGAGTATCTCTACCGCTCCTGCTGTCTCTAGAGAGTTGAAAACAGCAGGTCTGGGACAGGTAGCACATCCGGTGAACAGGTCAGGGTTCCATAGCCGCAGGCAGAACAGTTGAAACTGGAGCAGCAGCACAGCCAGGTGGACTGGGGACAGCAAGGAGTCATCATGTCAGGTAGTCCTGAGGCATGGTCCTAGGGCTCAGGTCCTCCGAGAGAGAGAAAGAAAGAGAGAAAGAGAGAATTAGAGAGAGCATACTTAAATTCACACAGGACACCGGATAAGACAGGAGAAATACTCCAAATATAACAGACTGACCCTAGCCCCCCGACACATAAACTACCGAAGCATAAATACTGGAGGCTGAGACAGGAGGGGTCAGGAGATACTGTGGCCCCATCCGACAATACCCCCGGACAGGACCAAACAGGAAGGATATAACCCCACCCACTTTGCCAAAGCACAGCCCCCACACCACTAGAGGGATATCTTCAACCACCAACTAGCAAGCCCATCTTCAACCAGCAAGCCCATGTAATGCTTTGTAGGTTAGCAGTAAAACCTTGAAATCAGCCCTTGCCTTAACAGGAAGCCAGTGTAGAGAGGCTAGCACTGGAGTAATATGATCAAATCTTTTGGTTCTTGTCAGTATTCTAGCAGCCGTATTTAGCACTAACTGAAGTTTATTTAGTGCTTTATCCGGGTAGCCAGAAAGTAGAGCATTGCAGTAGTCCAACCTAGAAGTAACAAAAGCATGGATTAATTTTACTGCATCATTTGTGGACAGAAAGTTTCATATTTTTGCAATGTTACTTCGATGGAAAAAAGCTGCCCTTGAAACAGTCTTGATATGTTCTTCAAAAGAGAGATCAGGGTCCAGAGTAACGACGAGGTCCTTCACAGTTTTATTTGAGACGACTGTACAACCATCAAGATTAATTGTCAGATTTAACAGAAGATCTCTTTGTTTCTTGGAACCTAGAACAAGCATCTCTGTTTTGTCCGAGTTTAAAAGTAGAAAGTTTGTAGCCATCCACTTCCTTATGTCTGAAACACAGGCTTCTAGCGAGGGCAATTTTGGGGCTTCACCATGTTTCATTGAAATGTACAGCTGTGTGTCATCCGCATAGCAGTGAAATGTAACATTATGTTTTCGAATGACATCCCCAAGAGGTAAAATATATAGTGAAAACTAGTGGTCCTAAAATGGAACCTTGAGGAACACCGATATTTACAGTCGATTTGTCAGAGGACAAACCATTCACAGAGACAAACTGATATCTTTCCGACAGATAAGATCTAAACCTGGCCAGAACTTGTTCGTGTAGACCAATTTGGGTTTCCAATCTCTCCAAAAGAATGTGGTGATCGATGGTATCAAAAGCAGCACTAAGATCTAGGAGCACGAGGACAGATGCAGAGCCTCGGTCTGACATCATTAAAAGGTCATTTACCACCTTCACAAGTGCAGTCTCAGTGCTATGATGGGGTCTAAAACCAGACTGAAGCGTTTCGTATACATTGTTTATCTTCAGGAAGGCAGTGAGTTGCTGCGCAACAGCTTTTTCTAAAATTTTTGAGAGGAATGGAAGATTCGATATAGGCCGATAGTTTTTTATATTTTCTGGGTCAAGGTTTGGCTTTTTCAAGAGAGGCTTTATTACTGCCACTTTTAGTGAGTTTGGTACACATCCGGTGGATAGAGAGCCGTTTATTATGTTCAACATAGGAAGCACAGGAAGCAACTCTTTCAGTAGTTTAGAGGCCATGATTATTTTCATCATTGTGTCAAGAGATATAGTACTAAAACACTTTAGTGTCTCCCTTGATCCTAGGTCCTGGCAGAGTTGTGCAGACTCAGGACAACGGAGCTTTGGAGGAATACGCAGATTTAAAGGGGAGTCCGTAATTTGCTTTCCAATGATCATGATCTTTTCCTCAAAGTTCATGAATTTATTACTGCTGAAGTGAAAGCCATCCTCTCTTGGGAATGCTGCTTTTTAGTTAGCTTTGCAATAGTATCAAAAATAAATGTTGGATTGTTCCCCGCACTTGCCAGGCTAAAGTGAGCATCCAGCCAGGACGGGTTGTGCCAAAGAAGTTCATGAATTTATTACTGCTGAAGTGAAAGCCATCCTCTCTTGGGAATGCTGCTTTTTAGTTAGCTTTGCGACAGTATCAAAAATACATTTCAGATTGTCTTGTTTTCTTCAATTAAGTTGGTAAAATAGGATGATCGAGCAGCAGTGAGGGCTCTTCGATACTGCACGGTACTGTCTTTCCAAGCTAGTCGGAAGACTTCCAGTTTGGTGTGGCGCCATTTCCGTTCCAATTTTCTGGAAGCTTGCTTCAGAGCTCGTGTATTTTCTGTATACCAGGGAGCTAGTTTCTTATGACAAATGTTTTTAGTTTTTAGGGGTGCAACTGCATCTTGGGTATTGCGCAAAGTTAAATTGAGTTCCTCAGTTAGGTGGTTAACTGATTTTTGATCTCTGATGTCCTTGGGTAGGCAGAGGGAGTCTGGAAGGGCATCAAGGAATCTTTGGGTTGTCTGAGAATTTATAGCACAACTTTTGATGCTCCTTGGTTGGGGTCTGAGCAGATTATTTGTTGCGATTGCAAACGTAATAAAATGGTGGTCCGATAGTCCAGGATTATGAGGAAAAACATTAAGATCCACAACATTTATTCCACGGGACAAAACTAGGTCCAGAGTATGACTGTGGCAGTGAGTAGGTCCAGAGACATGTTGGACAAAACCCACTGAGTCGATGATGGCTCCGAAAGCCTTTTGGAGTGGGTCTGTGGACTTTTCCATGTGAATATTAAAGTCACCAAAAATTGGAATATTATCTGCTGTGACTACAATGTCCGATAGGAATTCAGGGAACTCAGTGAGGAATGCTGTTTATAGACCAGGAGGCCTGTAAACAGTAGCATAGATTTCATGACTAGAAGCTCAAAAGACGAAAACATCGTTTTTTTTTTTTTTTTGTAAATTGAAATTTGCTATCGTAAATGTTAGCAACACCTCCGCCTTTGCGGGATGCACGGGGGATATGGTCACTAGTGTAACCAGGAGGTGAGGCCTCATTTAACACAGTAAATTCATAAGGCTTAAGCCATGTTTCAGTCAGGCCATTCACATCAAGATTATGATCAGTGATTAGTTCATTGACTTTAACTGCCGTGGAAGTGAGGGATCTAACATTAAGTAGCCCTCAAGGTCAAATCCTGACCTTTGAGGACAAAGAGCTGAGAGGTTGGTTGAGGAATGAAATAGCTGCTAAACTCTGCAGAAAGGCAGAGGGCAGAGGGCGACTCAGCACTTAAGACCATTGGTGCACCCTATTTGCATATACTACACTACTTTTAACAGGGCCCGTATAAGTAGTGAACAATATAATGTCAGAATTAGTGCCCTCCATAGGGAATAAGGTGCAAGCTATAGTCAGAAATTGTGCACTTTATAGGGAATAGGGTGCCACTTCAAACGTAGCCCTTCTGAACAGAAATGACACATCCTTTCTTGTTGCTCTGCCAGTAAATATTGTAAATGTGCTCAGGGCAAAGACAGATGGGGGAATTAGGTTACTTACTTTTGTTTTTTCAGGGGAGCTATGATGTAATATCCTAATGTTACAGAGTATGTTATGGATGATATAAAGCAAGGATCATCAACTAGATTCAGCCGTTAGACGATTTAAAAAAATGTATATGTATTTTTTTTCTTAAGCGAATGGTTGGGGGACCGGAACATAATTGCAAATAATTTGTACATTGCAAATTGACCGCAAGAAGCCCAAACAGATATATTTGACAAAAACATAATAAATCCCAACCTTGCTTACATTTTTATTCAATCACGTCTCTTTATTATGCGTGGGAATACTTGGGAGCAGATCAAATAAAAGCACCCAATTGGGAAACCATGATGTTGTCATGCCCTGACCTTAGAGAGTCTGTTTTATTCTCTATTTGGTTAGGTCAGGGTGTGACTTGGGGGGCAATTCTATGTTTATATTTCTTTGTTGGCCTAGTATGGTTCCCAATCAGAGGCAGCTGTTTATTCGTTGTCTCTGATTGGGGATCATACTTAGGCAGCCCTTTTTCCCATCTGAGATTGTGGGATCTTGTTTTTGCATTGTGCTGTCTAGCCCTGCAGAACGTTACGTTCGGTTTTTGCATTTTTTGTTGTTTTGTTGGTGTTCATTATTAAAGTTAATGATGTACGCCTACCACGCTGCACCTTGGTCTCCTCATTCAAACGTCAAGCGTAACAGAAGATCCCACAACAAATGGACCAAGCAGCGTGGTCAGGAGGAGAGGACACGACGGAAACCCGAGAGGCAGCACCCCCAAAACATTTTTGGGGGGGCAGATGACGTGGGCGTCGGTGCTGAGGGGTGAGTCCGAGACCGAGGAGGAATTCTTGGATCGTTTGAGCGAGGAGTGGTTGGCAGTGGAGAGGGACGAAAGAGCTTGGAGGGGTTAGAGTCTGGAGCAAGACAGCCGCTTTGAGGAGCATGTGACCCTTCAGGTACCATGTTTTGCGGAGATACGCAATGTGTCTCCAGTGCGCATCCACAGCCCGGTGCGTTCTGTGCCAGCTCCTCGCACTTGCCGTGCGAAAGTGAGCATCTAGCCAGGACGGGTTGTGCCGGCTCAGCGCTCCTGGTCTCCAGTACGCCTCCTCAGTCCAGGATATTCCGCGCCGGCCCTATGCACTGTGTTGCCAGTGCACCTTCACAGCCCAGTGCGTCCTGTGCCAGCGCCTCGCACTTGCCGGGCTAAAGTGAGCGTCCAGCCAGGACAGGTTGTGCCAGCTCTACGCTCCTGGTCTCCAGCACGCCTCCTCGGTCCAGGATATCCTGTGCCGGCCCTACGCACTGTGTCGCCAGTGCGCCTTCACAGCCCAGTGCGTCCTGTGCCAGCGCCCCGCACTTGCCAGGCTAAAGTGAGCATCCAGCCAGGACAGGTTGTGCCAGCTCTACGCTCTAGACCTCCAGTGTGACTTCACGGCCCAGTATATCCTGTGCCGGCTCCACGCACGAAGCCTCCAGTGATGGTCCATGGCACGAAGCCTCCAGTGATGATCCATGGTCAAGGTCTGGAGTCTCCAGCTACAGTCTGCCGTCCGGAGTCTCCAGCGACGGTCTGCCGTCCGGAGCCTCCAGCGACGGTCTGAGGTCCAGAGCCTCCAGCGACGGTCTGCGGTCCAGAGCCTCCAGCGACGGTCCGCGGTCCAGAGCCTCCAGTGGGGGTTCCCGGTCCAGAGCCTCCAGCAAGGGCTCCCAGTCAGGAGCCCCCAGCGAGGGCTCCCAGTCAGGAGCCTCCGGCGACGATCGGTGGTTCGGTTCCTCCAGCAGTGAACTACAGTCCTTAGTCCGCGAAGACAATCTACGGTCCGGAGTTGCCGGCGACGATCCCCGCACCAGAGGCGCCCCCGAAGTGGGGGTAGCCTCAAGCGGAGCAGGGTCTGCGTCCCGCACCCAGACCCTCCCCTATAGGTTGAGGTTTGCGGCCGGAGTCCGCACCTTTGGGGGGGGTACTGTTCACCCCTGACCTTAGAGAGTCTGTTTTATTCTCTATTTGGTTAGGTCAGGGTGTGACTTGGGTGGGCAAATCTATGTTTATATTTCTTTGTTGGCCTAGTATGGTTCCCAATCAGAGGCTGTTTATCGTTGTCTCTGATTGGGGATCATACTTAGGCAGCCCTTTTTCCCACCTGAGATTGTGGGATCTTGTTTTTGCATTGTGCTGTCTAGCCCTGCAGAATGTTACGTTCGGTTTTTGCATTTTTTGTTGGTGTTCATTATTAAAGTTAATGATTTACATTTACATTTTAGTCATTTAGCAGACGCTCTTATCCAGAGCGACTTACAGTAGTGAATGCATACATTTCATTTCATTTCATGCATTTTTTTTGTACTGGCCCCCGTGGGAATCAAACCCACAACCCTGGCGTTGCACACACCATGCTGGCGTTGCAAACACCATGCTCTACCAACTGAGCCACAGGGAAGATGTACACCTACCACGCTGCACCTTGGTCTCCTCATTCAAACGACAAGCGTAACAGATGTAATGGATGCTATATGAGTAACCCCAGCTCAGCACCGCTAGCTCTTTCAACTCTGAAAAGAGACAATAAAAATATGTACTGGTACAACTGATGCATGTCCTGACCTGGGTGAGAGAGGCTCATTTATCAGAGTCTGGGTGGCTCTGGCTTTAACCCTATAGTCACAGCCAACTAACTATACAGTATCTTTAAAATACTAGACCTGGGCTGAACACTTATTTGAAATATTCAAAACACTTTTGAGGTGTGCTTGATTTAGCTTGTCAGGCACACCATAACTCATGAAATAGTTTTAAAAAGTGAAAACTCTGTATGGCAGGCAAGCTACATCAAACACTCCTCAAGTATTTGAAATATTTTATATAGGTATTCTATCCAGATCTGATAGATGATACTAGGTAGGTCACAACCCTCTCCCACACTAAGACACAGAGCTGCACTGCAGTGAGGTAACATAAGCTGTAATAAGGTAGAGGTTAACCCCCCACTCCACTTCATGTGAATTATTTATCCGGCAAACTGGCAGTGCCTTTCATCTTATCAGGAAGGGGACAAAGCGGACACGCACCTTTGCTCCAATGCTCTGCTACCTGGAAGCTAAGCATCATGGTCTGGTCTGTTTTGTGCCCGGGGGTGTGGCCAGGGTACTGTATCTGTATGAATGTGTTTCCTCTCTCTGTCTGTCAGTTCTCCAGCCAATCCCCATCTTTCTGGCCCTGGAGAATTTGCATTACCATGCTGCAGTGTAACTTCATTAAACTTTCATCACCATCTTGGAGTGGAGTAAACTGACAGGTCTCAGACTGCTCTCTCTCTAACTACTTCTCTCTATCTCCTCTCGCAGTCTCTCCACCCCACCCCTCCTCTTCCACTCCCTCTTTCTCCCTGTCTCCCTCTCCCTGTCTCACCCTCCCTCTCCCTCTTTCTCCCAGTCTCCCTCTCCCACCCCACTCTCCCTCTTTCTCCCAGTCTCTCCCTCCCTGTCTCTGTTTCCCTCTCTCTATCGCTCTCTCTGTTTCTCTCTCTCTGCATGATGCAGGCCTCCAGGAACAATACAACATTTCTCTCCAGGTCTCAATCAGACCAATGCACGCTATTGGCTGTTAAATAACATGCGTCCCCCACCCAGAGCCTGTCTAAGCTGTTAGGGGCTGAAGATGGCAGGCTGAGGACTTACTGACTGACTCACTCACTCACAGCCTCATCTCCTCTAGTATTTGCAGTGCCATTAGGACGCTGAGGATAAAATTAAAAACGCACAGAGGCAATTGCCTCTGTGTGGGTGGGATGAAGGGATGAAAAGAACGAGTAGAGTGGGTGTGAGAAGAGAATGAGAAACACAGCTGTAGCGGCAGAACCTCTTTTACCTTGACTCTGACACATTCCCACCATATCTGCCTCAATTATTCAATGTGCCGCTGTTTCTTTGCCACATTAGCTCAAGGAGAAGCAGGAAGAGTGAGAGGGCCAGAGAGGAAGAAAGTGAGATGGAGAGAGCGAGAAGCAGACAGCACTGCTTTCTGGCAGTCAGAAAGCATTCTCTGTGTGTTTCCTAGTAGTTGGTACTTGGTAGGCCATACTGCACAGAAAACCACTGGGAGACGTATTTGCAAAGAGCCTTTGTAAATGTGATCTGAATCAATGCACTCAGCTTGAGGATGGATTCATACTTGAGACTGATTTCTGCTGGTTGGTTCTTTACAGTAAATTGTGTGCAATGTCATGCTGTTGTTAGCTTCACCTGTGTCGTGATGTGATAAATACTGTAAATTCTCTTTTATATTTATATATATTTTCAAATGTAACCTTTATTTAACTAGGCAAGTCAGTTAATCTTACATCTAGACGTTCCGCTAGCGGAACACCTGCTCCAATATCCAATGATAGGCGTGGCGCGAATTACAAATTCCTCAAAAATACAAAAACTTTTAAAGACAAGACTCTCCTTTATCTAACCACACTGTCCGATTTCAAAAAGGCTTTACAGCGAAAGCAAAACATTAGATTATGTCAGCAGAGTACCCAGCCAGAAATAATCAGACACCCATTTTTCAAGCTAGCATATAATGTCACATAAAACAAAACCACAGCTAAATGCAGCACTAACCTTTGATGATCTTCATCAGATGACACTCCTAGGACATTATGTTATACAATACATGCATGTTTTGTTCAATCAAGTTCATATTTATATCAAAAACCAGCTTTTTACATTAGCATGTGACGTTCAGAACTAGCATACCCCCCGCAAACCTCCGGTGAATTTACTAAATTACTCACGATAAACGTTCACAAAAAACATCACAATTATTTTAAGAATTATAGATACAGAACTCCTTTGTGCAATCGAGGTGTCCGATTTTAAAATAGCTTTTCGGTGAAAGCACATTTTACAATATTCTGAGTAGATAGCCCAGCCATCACGGCTAGCTATTTAGACACCCACCAAGTTTAGCCCTGACCAAACTCCGATTTACTATTAGAAAAGTTTGATTACCTTTGGTGTTCTTCGTCAGAATGCACTCCCAGGACTGCTACTTCAATAACAAATGTTGGTTTGGTTCAAAATAATCCATTGTTATATCCAAATAACGGCGTTTTATTCGTGCATTACCGTACTTCGAAGCATGTCAACCGCTGTTTAAAATCAATTTCTATGCCATTTTTCTCGTAAAAAAGCGATAATATTCCGACCGGGAATCTGTGTTTAGGTAAAAAGACGAAAGAAAATAAAGCATGGGGTCGACTCGGGCACGAGCCTGAGTCTCACAGTACTGTAACCAGCCACTATCCAAACGCGCTACTTTTTTTCAGCCAGAGCCTGCAAAGCCACGATTCAGCTTTTTGCCGCCTTCTGAGAGCCCATGGGAGCCGTAGGAAGTGTCACGTAACAGCAGAGATCCCCTGCAATGGATAGAGATAATCAAGAAGGCCAAGAAATTGTCAGACAGGGCACTTCCTGCATGGAATCTTCTCAGGTTTTGGCCTGCCAAATGAGTTCTGTTATACTCACAGACACCATTCAAACAGTTTTAGAAACTTTGGAGTGTTTTCTATCCAAAGCTAATAATTATATGCATATTCTAGGCAGGAGTAATAATCAGATTAAATCGGGTACGTTTTTTATCCGGCCGTGAAAATACTGCCCCCTAGCCATAACAGGTTAAGAACAAATTCTTATTTACAATGACGGCCTACTCCGGCCAAACCCGGACGATGCTGGACCAATTGTGCGCTGCCCTATGGGACTCCCAATCACGGCCAGATGTGATACAGCCTGAATTCGAACCAGGTACTATAGTGACGCCTCTTGCACTGAGATGTGGTGCCCTCGACCGCTGCGCCACTTGGAAGCAGACAATATTCAAACGATTGTACACTTTCCCTAAATGGCAGTGTACTAAGGATCCGTTCCTGAATTCCTACAGAAAGAGTTATTTATTTAACATTAGTCTGGTCATTCAATACAAAAAAGATGAAAAGGGGTGTCTTCAGAATCGGCACATTTTCTGCTGTGTCCACGGCAACTAAATACTCATCGTTCTGCAACGTAGATACAAATGTCTACTTCTCAACGAGATGTCAGGTGAGCCCTTACAGGCTGAAGGCTGGTTGGACTATAGCGGGTAGCAGGATCCATTTCAAAGGCTGTTCTCTCTATCAGACTCACCCCCTGGACTATAGCGAGTAGCAGGATCAATTTCAAAGGTTGTTCTCTCTATCAGACTCACCCCCTGGACTAAAGCGGCCAGCTATTCCCTTTGTCGGACATACTCCCCCTCTTTGTATCACCAGTGGCAGATTAGAACATGGAGTCGGTGAGAGGATGTCTGTTCTTTAAAAGGCAGAGATGACATTGGAAGTTCATACATAACCTATTAACTTTAATAAAATATATATCTCAATGTAGATGTCAAATGATGACAAAAGGTTATAGGCTATTGACTCAGGGCACACTTCCCAAGGGACCAGGCCTATGTCACTACCTACCTTTCTATGAATGATGCAGTAGATCTCTTTGAGCTTTTGAATATGATATTACCCTATGGATGGTCAAACTGACTTTGTGTAAATGTGTGTCAAAAGTCAGAGGTCATTAATAATCTCACAATGAGATTATACTGCAGTAATCTGTGACTAAGAGACATTGGAATGAAAGCCAGTGTTATGGTAGACTGATCCCAGAACTGTGGTCATTGTTTGGTGTGACAATAACTGACCATAGGAGTTGTGCAAGACAGCACAAACAGTTGTGGGACCAGGCTAGTGTCATATGTGGTGATTATCAAGTAGTCTCAGGCATTTACTTGACTACAAAGGGAGTTGTGTAAATAAACCCTACGACAGTACCCAACCATTTCACTTCTCAACAGTAGGTTTTTCTCTGTCTTTTTGAAGTCAGCGAGCGAAGTCACAGTGAAAACACTGTCAGAGATTGCACAGATTTGGCCACAGCCATGGTTTGGGAAGTTAGATATTGTCAAACATGGTCCTCCGGGCCTCAGCAATCGAAGATGAAAGATAATTGGGGGTTTTGACACATGGAAATATGCTCAGGATTCAGAGAGCAGACTGTGCTGCTTTTATCTCTTCTTATGAACGTTTCATAAAACCCATCGAGACAAGCAGTGACACTTAAAATGAACAATTAAGACACAGTCTGGAGTTAGTTGACTGGGTTTTTATCACAGATAGAAAGATTAGGCTCATTTTGATCAAAACAGATATATGCTGAACAAAAATATAAACGCAACAATTTCAAAAATTTGACTGAGTTACAGTTCATATAAGGTAATCAGTCAATTGAAATAAATTCTGGATTTCACATGACTGGGCAGGGGCGCAGCCATGGGAGGGCATAGGCCCACCCACTTGGCAGCCAGGTACACCCAATCAAAATGAGTGTTTCCCCACAAAAGGGCTTTATTACAGACATAAATACTCCCCCCACCCCCCCCCCTCAGACGATCCTTCAGGTGAAGAAGCTGAATGTGGAGGTCCTGGGCTGGCGTTGTTACACATGGTCTGTGGTTGTGAAGCCGTTTGGACGCACTGCCAAATTCTCTAAAACAACATTGGAGGCAGCTTATAGTAGAGAAATTAACATTCAATTCTCTGCCAACAGCTCTGTTGGACATTCCTGCAGTCAGCATGCCAATTGCACGCTCTCTCAAAACTTGAGACATCTGTAGCATTGTGTTGTGTGACAAAACTGCACATTTTAAAGTGGTCTTTTATTGTCCCCAGCAGAAAGTGCACCGGACTGGTGACACGCTCTTCAGGGCGAGTACGAGGAGCTGGCACAGGACGTACTGGGCTGTGGAGGCGCACTGGAGACCTGGTGCGTAGGGCCGGCACAAATCGTACCGGAACGATGACACACTTCTCACGGCGAGTGCGGGGAGCTGGCACAGAACGTATTGGGCTGTGGAGGCGCACTGGAGACTTGGTGCGTAGAGCCGGCACAAGTTGTACCAGAACGATGACACACTTGGCACGGCGAGTGCGGGGAGCTGGCACAGGACGTACTGGGCTGTGAAGGCGTACTGGAGACTTGGTGCATAGAGCCGGCACACATGGTCCCGGACAAATGATACGCTCCTCAAGGCGAGTGCGGAGAGCTGGCACAGGACGTACAGGGCTGTGGAGGCGTACTGGAGACCTGGTGCGTGGAGCTGGCACAGTTTTTTACCAGACTGCTAGCACGCTCAGATAACACGCTCCTTAGGGTGAATGTCGTGCATCATACACCAACACAACAACTCTCTCATTTCTCTCTCCTCCAATTTCTCCATCAAATCACTGACGGTCTCTGACTCTCTTCGTTCACTCTCCTCCAATTTCTCCCTCTACTCCCAGATTGGCTCTGGTTCGCTCCTCGGCTCCGCCGACCACCTCGTGTGCCTCCCCCCCCCAAATTTTTTTTTTGGGGGGCTGTCCTTTGGGCTTTCCTTGTGGCCGCGAACCCCGGCGTTGTCGCTGTCCTCCCTTATCTCCTTGCGTCTGCTTCCAAGGAAGGCTTTCGTGTCCCTCCATGATTTCCTCCCATGTCCAGGATATCTTCTCCTCCTTGATCTCCTCCCAAGCCCAGGATACCTTCTCCTCCTGGGCACGCTGATTGCTCCTGTTGTGGTGGGATCTTCTGTCACGGTCGTCGTAAGAACTGGACCAAGGCGCAGCGTCAGAGACAACAATAAACAGCTGCCTCTGATTGGGACATAGAAATTGAACAACCTAGATTACCCACCCTAGTCACACCCCGACCTAACCAACATAGAGAATGAAAGGATATCTATGGTCAGGGCGTGACACGCATAGAGGTGTTAGTCAAAGCAGAGTTACAGACTAGTCCAATTTGATTGTATTACAATACATATTGCTGCACATTCGTTTTTTATCCCAATACAGTCATGTCAGCCCCACCATTAACTCTAGTGCAGTGTACAGTAGCCTATAAGATTTCCATTGTAGGAAGTTACGTTTTCTTAAAGCAAAATGGGAGCAACAGAAAGGTGTACATCGTTCAGGAATCAGCCAATCACATTGTGCCAGCTGCTGAGTCATTGGAATAAGGTGGGAGGTTGTTGCCATGGCATTGTGGCTCTTATGGGAAATGCTATCATTAATCCTGGATGTCTGACAGTTAATTTATTCCCCTTGCCTTTGAGAAGAGAAATAGGAGAGCAGATATAATATATATTATTTGGTCTCTCTCTGTCATACAGTGCCTTTGGAAAGTATTCAGATCCCTTGACTTGTTCCACACTTTGTTACGTTACAGCCTTATTCTAAAATGTATCAAATAGTTTTTTCCCCCTCATCAATCTACACACTAACCCATAATGACAAAGCAAAAACAGGTTTTTAGAATTTTTTGCTCATTTATAAAAATAAAAATAAATGAGATATTACATTTACATAAGTATTCAGACCCTTTACAGCATCAAGTCTTCTTGGGTCTGACGATATAAGCTTGGCACACCTGTATTTGGGGAGTTTCTCCCATTCTTCTCTGCAGATCCTCTCAAGCTCTGTCAGGTTGGATGGGGAGCGTTGCTGCACAGCTATTTTCATGTCTCTCCAGAGATGTTCGATCAGGTTTAAGTCCGGGCTCTGGCTGGGCCAATCAAGGACATTTAGAGACTTGTCCTGAAGCCACTCCTGCATTGTCTTGGCTGTGTGCTTGGGTTCGTTGTCCTGTTGGAAGGTGAACCTTCGCCCCAGTCTGAGGTCCTGAGCGCTCTGGAGCAGGTTTTCAACAAGGATCTCTTTGGACTTTGCTCTGTTCATCTTTGCCTCGATCCTGACTAGTCTCCGGGTCCCTGCCGCAGAAAAACATCCACACAGCATGATGCTGCCACCACCATGCTTCATCGTAGGGATGGTGCCACGTTTCCTCCAGACGTGACGATTGGCATTCAGGCTAAAGAGTTCAATCTTGTTTTCATCAGACCAGAGAATCTTGTATCTCATGGTCTGAGAGTCTTTAGGTGCCTTTTGGCAACTCCACGCGGGCTGTCATGTGCCTTTTACTGAGGAGTTGCTTGTTTTTTCTTTGTCATTTGGGGGTATTGTGTGCAGATTGAGGAAAAACATTTATTTAATCAATTTTAGAATAAGGCTGTAATGCAACAAAATATAGAAAAAATCAAGGGGTCTGAATACTTTCTAAATTCACTGTATACTGAGCAAAAATATAAATGCAACATGCAACAGTTTCAAAGATTTTACTGAGTTACAGTTAATATGAGGAAATCAGTCATATTGTAAGGCTTGTCGTTAAGAATGGACCAAGGCGCAGCGGGAATGTGGATACTCATAGTTTTTTTAATACTCAAGTAAGGCATCCACAGGGAAAAACAATAAACAAGACAGCAACAGTTTTGCAGGCTAACTAACGCAGTGCAAAACCAACTACCCACAACCCCAAAGAAAAACACACACTACTATATAGGACTCCCAATCAAAGGCAACTCAACACACCTGCCTTCAATTGGGAGTCCAATCACCAACACAACACTTAACACACAAAAACCTGCCACGTCCTGACCAAAACGAATACAATTGCTCCCTCTGCTGGTCAGGACGTGACAGTACCCCCCCTCAAGGTGCAGACCCCGGAATGCACTTTAAAAAAGAAACCACAAAAAAATCCCCAATACCCCAACAAAACCAATAAACAATAACCCCTAAACAATAGGGGAGGGAAGGGAGGGTGGCTGCCGTCAATGACGGCACTGTGCTACACCCTCCCTCCCCAACCCACCTATCCTGGAGGTGGCTCCGGTGCGGGACGTGGACCTCGCTCCACCTTCGGCGTCGCCCACTTCGGTGGCGCCGATAGCTGCGCCGGGCAGACGGGCCACTCGGGCTGACCCTGGCAGACGGACCACTCGGGCTGGGCCGGAGGACAGGCGGGCCTCTCGGGCTGGGCCGGAGGACAGGCGGGCCGCTCGGGCTGGGCCGGAGGACAGGCGGGCCGCTCGGGCTGGGCCGGAGGACAGGCGGGCCGCTCGGGCAGCCCCGGGCAGGCGGGCCGCTCTGGCAGCCCCGGGCAGGCGGGCCGCTCTGGCAGCCCCGGGCAGACGGGCCGCTCTGACTGATCCGGGCAGACGGGCCGCTCTAAATGATCCGGGCAGTCGGGCCGCTCTGGCAGATCCGGGCAGTTGGGCTGCTCTGGCGACTCCTGACTGGCGGGCAGCTCTGGCGACTCCTGACTGGCGGGCAGCTCTGGCGACTCCTGACTGGCGGGCAACTCTGGCGACTCCTGACTGGCGGGCAGCTCTGGCGACTCCTGACTGGCGGGCAGCTCTGGTGACTCCTGACTGGCGGGCAGCTCTGGCGACTCCTGACTGGCGGGCAGCTCTGGCGACTCTTGACTGGCGGGCAGCTCTGGCGACTCTTGACTGGCGGGCAGCTCTGGCGACTCTTGACTGGCGGGCAGCTCTGGCGACTCTTGACTGG
This sequence comes from Salmo salar, assembly GCF_965601325.2. Taxonomy (NCBI): domain Eukaryota; kingdom Metazoa; phylum Chordata; class Actinopteri; order Salmoniformes; family Salmonidae; genus Salmo; species Salmo salar. The sequence continues at coordinate 81,472,223 of NC_138296.1, read as the reverse complement.
CGGGCAGCTCTGGCGACTCCTGACTGGCGAGGCTGGGCTGACGCACTAGACGCCTGATGCGTGGGGCTGGTACTGGACGTGCCAGCCTGGAGACACGCACCTCCATGCTAGTGCGTATAGCGGGAAACACCGGACCGTAGAGGCACACTGGCGGTCTTGAGCGCAGGGTTGGCATCGCTCGATGCTCACCTCGCCCTGGCACATGCGTGGCGCTTGTACAGGGCGCACTGGGCTGTGCGTGCGTATAGGCAAGATAGTGCGCACCTCAGCGAAACATGGCGCCCTCCACCTCATACGCTCCTCCATGTGATCACAGGTAGCTGGCTTACGGCTCTTCCTTGGCCTAGCCAAACTACCCATGTGCCCCCCCAATTTTTTTTTATTGGGGGTGCCTCTCAGGCTTCCTACCCAGCCGTGTTCCCTCGTACCGCTGCCGTTGGTTCTTCTGTCCTGCTGCCTCCACTCTCCTGAGTGCCTCCACCTGATCCCATGGGAGGCGATCGCTTCCGGCCAGGATCTCTTCCCAAGTGTAGGCTCCCTTGCCGTCCAGGATGTCCTCCCATGTCCAGTCCCTTGTGCTGTACTCCTGTGGCTCCTTCCTCCTCCGCTGCTTGGTCCTTTTATGGTGGGTAGTTCTGTAAGGCTTGTCGTTAAGAATGGACCAAGGTGCAGCGGGAATGTGGATACTCATAGTTTTTTTAATACTCAAGTAAGGCATCCACAGGGAAAAACAATAAACAAGACAGCAACAGTTTTGCAGGCTAACTAACGCAGTGCAAAACCAACTAGCCACAAACCCAAAGAAAAACACACACTACTATATAGGACTCCCAATCAAAGGCAACTCAACACACCTGCCTTCAATTGGGTGTGTGACAAAACTACACATTTGAGTGGCCTTTAATTGTCTCCAGCACAAGGTACACCTGTGTAATGATTATGCTGTTTAATCAGCTTCTTGATATGCAACACCTGTCAGGTGGATGGATTATATTGGCAAAGGAGAAATGCTCACTAATAGGTATGCCCAAAAAAATTGAGAAATAAGCTTTCTGTGCATATGGAACATTTCTGGAATCTTTTATTTCAGCTCATGAAACATGGGACTTTTATATTTTTATTCCGGGTATATTGAAAACACAATCATTTTGTGTACTTTAGTGAGCAACGTAAGATACATCAGTGACCTGGAACATGTCTTTTTTTTAGCTCTTCGAGAGACACTCAATGTGGACAGTATACCCGCCACATAATAATGAAATAAATGCATGAATTGAAAAAGAGCATCAAGGGGCATGGCCTTCTATACAGATGTAGGATTTTAATTTGATCACTCTTTTTTTGTTGCTGAGAATTGTCCTGCACAGCAAGAAATGGAAACTTGTAGTGTATTCAAAGTTTAAAAAGGCTTCTGAAGTTTGTAATTTCCACTTTAAAATGTCAGAAATGTACAAACCCCTACAAAAAATGTCCATGAAGTATAATTGTAAGGGCTGTCGTGAGAGAGAGTAGACCAAGGTGAAGCGGAGTTAGTGTTCATCATTGAATATTTAATCACAGAAAGAACACTATACAAACAAAACAAGAAAACTGACAGCCAAACAGTCCTGTCAGGTGCAAACACTAACAGAAACAATTACCCACAAAACTCAAAGGAAAAACATGCTCCTTATGTGTGACTCCCAATCAGCAACAACGAGCTTCAGCTGTGCCTGATTGGGAGCCACACACGGCCCAAAACAAAGAAATACAAAAACATAGAAAAAGGAACATAGAACGCCCACCCAATGTAACACCCTGGCCTAACCAAAATAAAGAACAAAAACCCCTCTCTATGGCCAGGGCGTTACAATAATCCACATAATAATTCACATTTCCAGTTGCTGCAGGATTATTTTCCTGCTTTAGCAAACTGGCTCTAATTATTAAGATCCTACATCTGTAGTAGACAGGAACACTTTACAATATGTGTTTAAATTAATCTCCACTGAACAGCAAAAAACACCTCATGGTTCAGAAAATGGCCTGGATCTATGGCTCACTAACATAGTAAAGATTAATAACAGCTCAGAGAACTTCTGTCTTCTGTTACTTTGAAAATAAAATACCTAAACTCTGTTTCTTCCTTCTGTTTTGGGATTGTTCTGTTTGGCAGGAGTGTGTCAGTGATTCTACAGACTGACTTTACAGGGAATCTGAATGTACCAGATGGTTTCCATATTGCAGTTCCCTTAGCGAGGGTCTGGAAATCACACTTACTGTATTAAAGGGACTATAAGTCATGTTGTTTCTCATTTCACACACACAGAGAGAGAGAGAGAGGTTAAATTAATATGACTTGAGGGAGGATGCGTTGAGGATTGAAACATGAGGATGGGAAAGTTCCAACACACTTCATGACAAATATGCAAAGTAGAGGCCAACATAGTTCATTTTTACAACATTTGGTTTCAAGTGGTAAATGGTAAGGTAACCACTCAGAAAGAACCAAAACGTAACAATGACATGCATTACATTCAAATATGCACCGCCCCCCCACCCACACACTCACCAGATGAGCGTGCCTATCAATCAAATAGTCTCTCTGACCAGTAAATCAAAGTGCAAATGATAATCAATGTGAATGTCAATCAATAAGCTCAATTGTCACGTGTGAGATATCAATTATCGATCAGTGACTATCAGTGCCAAATGCTTTCTCCATCAACAGCAAATGTATGTATGGCAGCCACTTGGAGAATTAACAAATCATTACATAAACACACACAGATACATACACACACACTCATTAGCCATAGACAGTCATACATTTCCTATTACTTACAGTCACTTCCTTCTGTAATGAGGTTTTAATGATTTGTAATGACGCCACTACTGCTGGCTATGCAAACGGAACCAAACACCATGTTCATGTTGACAACTAATAACTAAAACTCATATTAGCTGCAGCTGATTTACAGTTGATGAGCTTCATATGTCAAGGACGATCCCTAACAAGAAAACGGATGTCCCCTCCCTCCCTGATTCCCCTAGTATCCATCCCTCCAAGTCAATGTTGGGACTGTCATTTCCATAGTTACAGAAAGTTAGGGTCTGTAGCATTCTAAAGTGTCTCATTAACTAGTCATACATTTTTTCCTTGAAATATTGAACTAGTGTAGCAAAGCGTAGCTTGGACATTACATAATTATAACATAATAATGTAATACTAACATTGTTTACAGTTCCCCCTCTTTTACATCTCCCATTGCCTCTTTGTCAGAAGCCAGGCTGAAACAGACAACTGAATGTCCATATAACAGTTGGCGTCTGTTCTCTTTGCACCATTGTGTTTAGGTACATAGGAGCTGCTGCTGTTTTATTCATTTTTTAAATTTATTTAACATTTATTTAACTAGGCAAGTCAGTTAAAAACAAATTCTTATTTACAATGATGTCCTACCAAAAGGCAAAAGGCCTCCTGCAGGGACGGTGGCCTGGGATTAAAAAAATTATAATAATAAATACAATATAAATATAGGACAAAACACACATGACAACAAGAGAGACACAACACTACATAAAGAGAGACCTAAGACAACAACATAACAAGGCAGCAAAACATGACAACACAGCATGGTAGAAAAACAACATAACAACAACATGGTAGCAACACAACATGGTAGCAGCACAAAAACATTGTACAAACATTATTGGGCAAAGTCAACAGCACAAAGGTCAAGAAGGTAGAGACAATAATACATCCTACAAAGCAGCCACAACTGTCAGTAAGAGTGTCCATGATTGAGTCTTTGAATAAAGAGATTGAGATAGAACTGTCCAGTTTGATGGATGGGTAGCGTTGCTGTTCGATCGGGTTCAGAGTCCGGACTCTGGCAGGGCCACTCAAAGACAATAAGACTTGTCCCGAAGCCACTCCTGCGTTGTCTTGGCTGTGTGATTAGGGTCCTTGTCCTGTTGTAAGGTGAACCTTCGCCCCAGTCTGAGGTCTTTAGCACTCTGGAGCAGGTTTTCATCAAGGATCTCTCTTTTCTTTGCTCTATTAATATTTGCCTCGATCCTGACTAGTCTCTGAGTCCCTGCCGCTGAAAAACACCCCCACAGCATGATGCTGCCACCACCATGCTTCACCATAGGGATGGTGCCAGGTTTCCTCCAGACGTGAATTCAGGCCAAAGAGTTGAATCTTGTTTTCATCAGACCAGAGAATCTTGTTTCTCAAGGTCTGAGAGTCTTTAGGTGCCTTTTGGCAATAAAGCAGAATGTCACGTGTCTTTTACTGAGGAGTGACTTCCATCTGGCCACTCTACCATAAAGGCCTGATTGGTAGAGTGCTGCAGAGATGGTTGTCCTTCTGGAAAGTTCTCCTATCTCCACAGAGGAACTCTGGAGCTCTGTCAGAGTGACCATCGGGTTCTTGGTCACCTCCCTGACCAAGGCCCTTTTCCCCGATTGTTCAGTTTGACCAGGCAGCCAGCTCTAGGAAGAGTCTTGATGGTTCCAAACTTCTTCCATTTAAGAATGATGGAGGCCACGGTGTTCTTGAGGACCTTCAATGCTGCAGAATTTTTTTGGTACCCTTCCCCAGATCTGTGCCTCGACACAATTCTGTCTCTGAGCTCTACAGACAATTCCTTCGATCTCATGGCTTGGCATGCACTGTCAACTGTGGGACCTTATATAAACAGGTGTGTGCCTTTCCATATCATGTCCAATCAATTGAATTGACCACTTTACCACATTTGCCAGCATTTCTAAAAACGTGTTTTCGCATTGTGTGTAGATTGCTGAGTATTTCTTTTAATTTAATCTGTTTTAGAATAAGGCTGTAACGTAACAAAATGTGGAAAAAGTCAAGGGGTCTGAATACTTTCTGAAGTCACTGTAGGTAGCACACAAGGACATTTTTCTCTGAGATAATTTCCTTATTAATTTCTAGACAGATGTAAAATGTTCCTGTTTAGGTCTGTTCTATATCAAATTAGCATACTCCCTGAGTCTCTTCCCTGTTTCACACCTGGTAGTTTGGTGGATGGGACTACCAGGTCTCTGTAACCTAGTGGGCAACCAGTGGGTCTGTCTCCTCCTTTTTAGGCCAAAGGCCATGAGACCTTGTATATCCAGGATGAGATAGTAAAAGCTTTGTGTTCCATAGTGTCTAGTGTTGTTTTTGTGTGGTTTAAGCCCGGACCACCACAGTAGGTGTGAGCAGAGCATGTTGAGCATCTGATACATACCTCTTAGGTCGCAGGATGGGGCTTGGTGGGGTGCATTAGTGGGGGTTGCGCTGTTGCTTTACATACATTTGTGTGGCTGTCATCTTGAGGTTCTTGCTGCAGGGGCGGGGGACATGGAGGGGGTGGTGGCAGAAGGGACATCGGTCTGATCTGGGGGGGGGCCTATATAGGGTGTGGCCAGGGTTTGTTTGGGGTGGTCTCAGCTGGTTGGGGTGTGGCTGGTGAAGCTGTGGTCTGGGTGCAGGTCTCTCTCTCTCCCTCTCTCTCCCCCTCTCTCCCTCTCATGTCAGCCTGTCTCTGTGTCTCCCAGGCATACCCCTGTACATAGAGACTACAGTGTAGGAGAGAAGCCCCTGGATTGGTATTCCTCTTGTATTTCCAGACAGATAACACAACTATTCACACAGGCAGAAACATTGACATACAGTGTGTGTACACACAAGCATGCAACGCATTCAGCAAACACACACACATACTTTTATAGTATCCCCCCCCCCCCCCCTGATAAGGTACCAAACTGTACCAGCATGCGGAGTGCTAGAATGAGAGGACATATAGGGGGTCTACTGCTGCAAATGGTTGGTCCCTGCCTTCCTGCACAGTAGAAACACATATACACACACGTCTACTGATGCAAATATTCTGTACCTGCCTCCCTCACAGCAGAGCTGAACATTACAGTTTTTCCCAATTGCTAAAACAAGATTTTGCAAACTAGGCTGGTTTTATCAAAATACTTAACACAATTTACAAAACCACACACCCAACTGCACAATACCTCATATATCCTGCAAAATGAAGCACTGCAACCAAAACTACATATAGCATTATCAAAATCAAACGTTTGCACGAAATGGCACACACTTCATTCATATTACCAGATTTTTGTCTAACCAACTACACACTGTTGGGCATAATGAAAAGCACTCTCATCTTTAGTATGCTTTGCCATAATACTAAAATAGTTCAAATTGTAGAAAATTCTTCAGATGCACAGAAATATTTGCAGATACACACACATGCTGTTGAAACATTTTATTTTTTATTTTTCACCAAACAAGTCAGTGCAACATAGGCACAGCAGATATATTTACATTGGACTGAACAAAAATATGCTCACAAAAAAACTGTAAACTGAAAAAGAAAATTGCAGAAAAATGTGCAGAAAAAATATATAGAAAAAAAAAAGAGGCAAGAAAAATAATTAGGCAGCATCTTGCCGCACAGCTGGGTCTGGCCACAACGCCTCGTCCACATCACAGGCAATATCTCCCCTTGCCAGACATCGAGGGAAGAAGCGCCTTGAGTGCCTTATCCATCCCTGAATCGCACCCACATCAATCTCATCACATGCCTCTTCCATAGCCTGCACAAGAGGCATGCGCACAAAGGGCTGCCAGTCGTATACCTTCCACCGCCATGCCGAAAATAACTCTTCTATGGGGTTCAGAAATGGTGAGTATGGTGGGAGGTATTGCACGAGAAATGGTGGGTGGTCAGCACACTAGTTTTGGACTGGGGCTGCACGATGAAAGCTCACGTTGTCCCATACTACACCGTACCGGGTTCTTTGATGGTCTGCATCATTCATACGCTCTGGTGGTATGAGAATGTTGTGGAGTCTGTCAAGAAATGTAAGAATATGGGCTGTGTTGTATGGTCCAAGGTTGGCATGACGGTGGAGGACACCATACGTATTGGAGATGGCAGCGCACATTGTGATGTTCCTACCATGTTGGCCAGGAACATCTATAATGGCTCTGTGGCCAATGACATTTCTTCCCCTTTTTCTGGTCTTTGCTAGGTTGAACCCAGCCTCATCTATAAAGATGAACTCATGTGGGATTGCATGAGCATCCATTTCCAGTACTCCCTGAAAACAAAGAACAAAAGCAGTCAATATGGTGTTATCCAGTACACTGGGAAACAATGTTGTGTGTAGTGTACTGCAGTCAATATTGTACTTACATCCACATATGCTCGTCTGACCTCTGTTTCTTTGAGAGTTTCTCTCAAACGGCACCTCATAAAGTTGTTTCATTCTGATTTGGTTTCACTTGAGAATGCGAGCCAATGTGGACAGACTGACTCGTTGAATGTTGTTCAATATGGTGTTGTCTTGGATGATGTGGCTTTGAATTTCTCGTAATCTGATTTCATTATTTTACAAAACCAAGTTTACAATGGCAGCTTCTTGTACCCCGGTGAACATTTAGCCCCTTCCTCCACCATGGTTGCGTCTCTCAGTCCTTTAGAAAAACAAAAAAACAAAAATATAGGGCTTAGACAATGCAACCTAAAGATATTTCCCCCACAGTAGAGTAAATTCTACAGGAAATTTGTGCAGTTAGTGTATGACATCAGCCATTCATGAAGTAAACAGGTGTCACCCAACTGATACACTATGACATGGGGTGTACTACATAGTGTGAAAGAAATTTTGGTTACATACCTGTACTCCAGTCTAAATGTCCGGATGACACAGGCGACAGTAAAACGGCTCAAGTTGGGCTGCACTCTCTGTCCAGCCTCTCGCATTGTCAGCCCATGGTTGATGACATGATCAAATAAGGTTGCTCTGATTTAATTTGAAAGTTGTTGTTTTCTTTGGCCATGAACTCCTCTACCAGCTCTACCCCTATGTAACGCCCTGGCCATAGAGAGGGGTTTTTGTTCTTTATTTTGGTTAGGCCAGGGTGTTACATTGGGTGGGCGTTCTATGTTCCTTTTTCTATGTTTTTGTATTTCTTTGTTTTGGGCCGTGTGTGGCTCCCAATCAGGCACAGCTGAAGTTCCTTGTTGCTGATTGGGAGTCACACATAAGGAGCATGTTTCTCCTTTGGGTTTTGTGGGTAATTGTTTCTGTTCAGTGTGTTTCCTGACAGGACTGTATCTGGTCGTTTTTGTTTCGTTTTTGTAAAGTGTTCTCTTTTTGAATTAAAATTCTAATGATGAACACATCCTCTGCTGCACCTTGGTCTAATTCTGATGACGGCTGTTACAGAATTACCCACCAAAAACGGACCAAGCAGCGGAGGAAGGAGCAGCGCAAGGAGAAGAACCAGGAGAGGAGCTATCTGGAATCGTAGACTTGGGAGGAAATCCTGGACGGTAAAGGACCATGGGCTCAAGCTGGCGATTATCGCCGCCCGCAGTGGGAGATCGAGGCGGCGAGAGCTGAGAGGCGCTGGTATGAGGAAAGGGAGCGCAGCAGACACGAGAGGCAGCCCCAAAACATTTTTTGGGAGGCGCACACGGGGAGATTGGCGGAGTCAGGCGGTAGACCTGAGCCAACTCCCCGTGCTTACCGGAAGCAGCGTGGTACTGGTAAGACACCGTGTTATGCTATGGAGCGCACGGTGTCCCCAGTGCGCGTTCAAAGCCCGGTGCGCTACATACCCCAGCCCCCCGCAAGTGCCATGCGAGGTCAGGCATCGAGCCAGGACGGGTTGTGCCAGCTCAGCGTGTCTGGTCTCCAGTGCGCCTTTTCGGGCCAGGGTATCCTGCACCGGCTCTGCGCACTGTGTCTCCAGGGCGCTGGGAGGGTCCAGTTCGCTCAATGCCTGCTCTCCGCCCGTGCCGGGCCAAAGTGGGCATTCAGCCTGGAGTGTGGGTAAAGAGCGTCCGTACCAGAACTCCAGTGCTCCCCCACAGCCCGGTTTATCCTGTGCCTCCTCCTCGGACCAGGCCTCCAGTGGGTCTCCCCATCCTGGTTAAGCCTGTGCCTCCTCCACGGACCAGGCCTCCAGTGGGTCTCCCCATCCTGGTTAAGCCTGTGCCTCCTCCACCGACCAGGCCTCCAGTGGGTCTCCCCATCCTGGTCTCTCCTGTGCCGCCTCCTTGGACTAGGCCTCCAGTGGGTCTCGCCAGTCCAGAGCCGCCAGAGCTGCCCGCCAGTTCGGAGCCGCCAGAGCTGCCCGCCAGTTCGGAGCCGCCAGAGCCGCCCGCCAGTCCGGAGCCGCCAGAGCCGCCCGCCTGTCAGGAGCCGCCCGCCTGTCCAGAGCCGCCCGCCAGCCCGATGAGTCCTGTGCCTGCGCCTAGGGCCAGGTCTCTTACATGTCTCCTCAGCCTGGTGAATCCTGGGTCAGTGCCGCCGGAGCCGCCATCGCCGCCCGCCAGCCGGGCGCAGCCATCGCCGCCCGCCAGCCGGGCGCAGCCATCGCCGCCCGCCAGCCGGGCACAGCCAGGGTCGCCCGCCAGCCGGGCGCAGTCAGGGTCACCCACCAGACCTTCGGCGCGGCCAGGTGCGCCACCTAAGAGGGCGACGCCGAGGGTGGAGCAGAGGCCATGTCCCGCACCTGAGCCGCTGCTGTACGAAGGCCCACCCGGACCCTCCCCTTCAGAATCAGGTTTTGCGGTCGGAGTCCGCACCTTGAGGGGGGGGGAGGGGGTTTTGTACTGTAACGCCCTGGCCATAGAGAGGGGTTTTTGTTCTTTATTTTGGTTAGGCCAGGGTGTTACATTGGGTGGGCGTTCTATGTTCCTTTTTCTATGTTTTTGTATTTCTTTGTTTTGGGCCGTGTGTGGCTCCCAATCAGGCACAGCTGAAGTTCCTTGTTGCTGATTGGGAGTCACACATAAGGACCATGTTTCTCCTTTGGGTTTTGTGGGTAATTGTTTCTGTTCAGTGTGTTTCCTGACAGGACTGTATCTGGTCGTTTTTGTTTCGTTTTTGTAAAGTGTTCTCTTTTTGAATTAAAATTCTAATGATGAACACATCCTCTGCTGCACCTTGGTCTAATTCTGACGACGGCCGTTACACCCTACCTCTCACTCTTCCTCCCCCTCTCATTCTCACCCTCCCTCTTCCTCTTCCTCTCTCTGCAACGGCTTCCATTGTTGTTGTAAAACAAAAGGTGCTCACCTGTGGTCTTTTCATAGTGCTTACTTCCTGATTGAAGTGGTAACAATTAACCATTGAGGTGTTTGGCCAGGTGGCACATGTATTGGCCAATTAGCTCATGTAGTGTCATTTTGAATGGCAGTGTTTTGAAATGGCAAACATGTGACTTTATGTCAGATTGTTGTGTCTTATGCAGAGAACCGTGTGCAGTGCATTTAAAAAGTGCCATTTTGAATTGCAAAATGTGTGTAAAGCAGAAAATGTGTTTAGACTTTTGGAGACTTGAGAAGAGGTTTTGCTCTCTGTGTGTCAGTTTAAATAATTGTGCTGTGCATGTAATTTTAGTGTGTTAGCAATTGGGAAAAACTGTAACAGTGAGGGGGAGAGAGCGAGAGAGAGAGACAGGCCTAATACATTGTTATAGCTCCCACCCAAAGACATGAGAATCTGGAGTCTCTATCTCTGTCTCTCTCTCGCTCTCATCAAAACACCACTGCTCTGTTTCAATGGAATGACTGATTCATACCGGAGTGAAATCACTGCATTCACCATTCAGTGTTTTTTTTTGCTGCTTGGTGGTTGTACTTGATGCTTAATATATTATAATATATATACAAGCTATATTTATGCTCGATAAATGACTTGGGGGCTTTGAAGGAGTACAACAACAGTACACACTCTGAAAAAATGTTATTTAGTTTTTGTGTGTGTGTGTGTGTGTGTGTGTGTGTGTGTGTGTGTGTGTGTGTGTGTGTGTGTGTGTGTGTGTTTGTGTGGCTTAGCTGGACGACAGCTGCTACCATAGTAATTAGTAGGAGAGGAGAGCAGATGTGTAGGGACTTCTAGTCTTGACTAATTGGCCCAGGATTTGTTCCAATTAAACATCTGAATTAGGGTAGCAGTGAGATTTTCATCATGAGTTAGATAGATATTAAACACATAAAAGCTTGCGTCAATGACATGAGAATTCATTGCAGGAGATATTACATACTTTTGTTTTAATGAGGCACAGTTAAAAGTGATGTGGAGAGCGATTACATTAGAATAAATGTTTTTAATAATATTTCACCTTTATTTAACCATGTAGGCTCATTTGCAACTGCAACCTGGCCAAGATAAAGCAAAGCAGTTCGACACATACAACAACACAGGGTTACACATGGAATAAACAAACATACAGTCAATAATACAGTAGAAAAAGTCTATATACAGCATGTGCAAATGAGGTAGGATAAGGGAGGTAAGGCAATAAATAGGCCATGGTGGCGAAGTAATTACAATATAGCAATTAAACACTGGAATGGTAGATGAGCAGAAGATGAATGTGCAAGTAGAGATACTGGGGTGCAAAGGAGTAAGATAAATAAATAAATACAGTATGGGGATGAGGTAGTTGGATGGGCTATTTACAGATGGGCTATGAACTATACATTGTAAATTAGACCTAGGACTGGTCAATATGAGTCTAGACGATGAATACATTTTATATAGCCACCGAGAATCACACAACCACCCCTCACATACATTCATTTTAGACATGCTCAATGACATTACATGCAATCAAGACTTGATGTATATTTCTAATATGCTGAAATCTCTCTGGCAGCTTCCATCCACCATGACACACACCATCCACCCACTCCCGCAAACAGACACACACAGTGTAAGGAAGTCTGTGTGTAGCTGGTGTATAGGAGTCAGGCGCAGGACAGCAGATATGAGTAAATAACCGTATTTTACTCAACATATAATAAATGCAAGACAAAAACAGAGCCCACAATAACGGACCTTCCTACATAGAAACAATCACTCACAAACAAACATGGGGGAACAGAGGGTTAAATAATGAACAGGTAATTGGGGGATTGAAACCAGGTGTGTAAGACAAAGACAAAACAAATGGAAAATTAAAAGAGGATCGACAATGGCTAGAAGGCCGGTGACGTCGACTGCCGAACGCCGCCCGAACAAGGAGAAGGACCGACTTCGGTGGAAGTCGTGACAGTACCCCCCCTTGACGCGCGGCTCCAGCAGCGTGCCGACACCGACCTTGGGGACGACCCGGAGGACGAGGCGCAGGGCGATCCGGATGGAGACGGTGGAAATCCCGCAACAACGAAGGGTCCAAGACGTCCTCCACCGGCACCCAGCATCTCTCCTCCGGACCGTACCCCTCCCACTCCACGAGGTACTGAAGGTCCCTCACCCGACGCCTCGAGTCCAGGATGGCTCGAACAGCATACGCCGGGGCCCCCTCGATGTCCAGAAGGGATGGAGGAACTTCCCGCACCTCACACTCCTGGAGTGGACCAGCCACCACCGGCCTGAGAAGAGACACATGGAATGAGGGATTAATACGGTAATCTGGGGGAAGCTGTAACCTGTAGCATACCTTGTTCAGTCTCCTCGGGACTTTGAATGGCCCCACAAACCGCAGACCCAACTTCCGGCAGGGCAGGCGGAGGGCCAGGTTTCGGGGCGAGACACCGGGGCCTCACTGCAGTGGCGGTCGGCGCTCGCCTTCTGCCGCCTCACGGCCCGTTGCAGGTGCACATGGGCGGCGTCCCAGGTCTCCTCCGAGCACTTAAACCATTCGTCCACCGCAGGAGCTTCGATCTGGCTCTGATGCCACGGTGCCAGAACCGGCTGATACCCCAGTACGCACTGGAAAGGAGAGAGGTTAGTGGAGGAGTGGCGGAGTGAGTTTTGGGCCATCTCTGCCCAGGGGATGAACGCCGCCCACTCCCCCGGCCGGTCCTGGCAATATGACCACAGAAACCTACCCACATCCTGATTTACTCTCTCCACCTGCCCATTACTCTCGGGGTGAAAACCTGAGGTGAGGCTGATGAGACCCCCAGACGTTTCATGAACGCTCTCCAGAACATGGACATGAACTGGGGACCCCATTCAGAGACTATATCCTCAGGCACCCCGTAGTGCCGGAAGACGTGAGTGGACAAAGCCTCCGCAGTCTGTAGGGCCGTAGGGAGACCGGGCAAAGGGAGGAGACGGCAGGACTTAGAAAACCAATCCACAACAACCAGGATCATGGTGTTGCCCTGTGATGGAGGAAGATCTGTCAGGAAGTCCACCGACAGGTGCGACCACGGGTGTTGTGGAACGGGTAGGGGTTGTAACTTCCCTCTGGGCAGGTGCCTGGGAGCCTTGCACTGGGCTCACACCGAGCAGGAGGAAACATAAACCCTCACGTCCTTGGCCAAGGTGGACCACAAGTACTTCCCACTAAGGCAACGCACCGTCTGACCAATGCCACGGTGACCAGAGGAGGGTGACGTGTGGGCCCAATAGATCAAACGGTCGCGGACAGCAGACGGAATGTACAGGCGCACAGCTGGACACTAGGGGGGGAGTGGGCTCTGTGCGTAACGCCCACTCTATGTCCGCGTCCAACTCCCACACCACCAGTGCCACCAGGCAAGAGGCCGGAAGTATGGGAGTGTGATCCATGGACCGCTCCTCTGTGTCATACATCCGGGACAGTGCGTCTGCCTTAGCGTTCTGGGAACCTGGTCTGTAGGACAGAGTGAAAACAAAACGGGTAAAGAACATGGCCCACCTTGCCTGGTGAGGGTTCAGTCTCCTCGCCGCCCAGATGTACTCCAGATTGCGGTGGTCCGTCCATATGAGAAAAGGGTGTTTAGCCCCCTCAAGCAAATGTCTCCACGCCTTCAGAGCCTTGACAACAGCCAACAGCTCCCGGTCCCCCACATCATAGTTTCGCTCCGCCGGACTGAGCTTCTTTGAAAAGAAAGCACAGCGGCAGAGCTTTGGTGGTGTGCCCGAGCACTGAGAGAGCACGGCTCCTATCCCAGCCTCTGGCGCGTCCACCTCCACTATGAACGCCAAAGAGGGATCCGGATGAGCCAGCACAGGAGCCGAGGTAAACAGAGCCTTCAGGTGACCAAAAGCCCTGTCTGCCTCAGCCGACCACTGCAGCCGCACCAGTCCCCCCTTCAGCAGTGAAGTAATGGGAGCTGCTACCTGACCAAAACCCCGGATAAACCTCTGGTAGTAATTGGCAAACCCTAGAAACCACTGCACTTCCTTTACCGTGGTGGGAGTCGGCCAATTACGCACGGCTGAAATGTGGTCACTCTCTATCTCCACCCCTGAAGTGGAAATGCGGTACCCTCGGAAGGAGGCGGACTGTTGAAAGAACAGACATTTCTCAGCCTTGACGTACAGGTCATGCTCCAACAGTCGACCAAGCACCCTGCGCACCAGGGACACATGCTCGGCACGTGTAGCGGAGTATATCAGAATGTCGTCGATATACACCACTACACCCTGCCCATGCAGGTCCCGGAAAATCTCGTCAACAAAGGCCTGGAAGATTGATGCATCATTCATCAACCCGTACGTCATGACGAGGTACTCATAGTGCCCAGAGGTGGTACTAAATGCTGTCTTCCACTCATTCCCCTCCCGGATACGCACCAGCTTGTAAGCGCTCCTGAGATCTAGTTTAGTGAAGAAGCTCGCCCCGTGCATTGACTCTATCGCTGTGCCTATGAGCGGTAGCGGGTAACTATACCTCACAGTGATCTGATTGATACCTTGATAGTCAATACATGGGCGCAGACCCCCATCCTTCTTCTTCACAAAAAAGAAACTCGGGGAGGCAGGATCTCCTCCAGACATGGACTAAAGCATCCGCCAACTCCTGGACAGTCTGTGGTGCAATGTGGCGTTGGTGGATGGAGCGAGACATGATGTCCCAGATGTGCTCAATTGGATTCAGGTCTGGGGAACGGGCGGGCCAGTCCATAGCATCAATGCCTTCCTCTTGCAGGAACTGCCGACACACTCCAGCCACATGAGGTCTAGCATTGTCTTGCATTAGGAGGAACCCAGGGCCAACCGCACCAGCATATGGTCTCACAAGGGGTCTGAGGATCTCATCTAGGTACCTAATGGCAGTCAGGCTACCTCTGGCGAGCACATGGAGGGCTGTGCGGCCCCCCAAAGAAATGCCACCCCACACCATGACTGACCCACCGCCAAACCGGTCATGCTGGAGGATGTTGCAGGCAGCAGAACGTTCTCCACGGCGTCTCCAGACTCTGTCACGTCTGTCACATGTACTCAGTGTGAACCTGCTTTCATCTGTGAAGAGCATAGGGCGCCAGTGGCGAATTTGCCAATCTTGGTGTTCTCTGGCAAATGCCAAACGTCCTGCACGGTGTTGGGCTGTAAGCTGTAACCCCCACCTGTGGACCTAGGGCCCTCATACCACCCTCATGGAGTCTGTTTCTGACCGTTTGAGCAGACACATGCACATTTGTGGCCTGCTGGAGGTCATTTTGCAGGGCTCTGGCAGTGCTCCTCCTGCTCCTCCTTGCACAAAGGCGGAGGTAGCGCTCCTGCTGCTGGGTTGTTGCCCTCCTACGGCCTCCTCCACGTCTCCTGATGTACTGGCCTGTCTTCTGGTAGCGCCTCCATGCTTTGGACACTACGCTGACAGACACAGCAAACCTTCTTGCCACAGCTCGCATTGATGTGCCATCCCGGATGAGCTGCACTACCTGAGCCACTTGTGTGGGTTGTAGACTCCGTCTCATGCTACCACTAGAGTGAAAGCACCGCCAGTGACCAAAACATCAGCCAGGAAGCATAGGAACTGAGAAGTGGTCTGTGGTCACCACCTTCAGAACCACTCCTTTATTGGGGGTGTCTTGCTAATTGCCTATAATTTCCACCTGTTGTCTATTCCATTTGCACAACAGCATGTGAAATGTATTGTCAATCAGTGTTGCTTCCTAAGTGGACAGTTTGATTTCACAGAAATGTGATTGACTTGGAGTTACATTGTGTTGTTTAAGTGTTCCCTTTATTTTTTGGAGCAGTGTATAATAAATGCAAGACAAAAACAGAGCCCACAATAACGGACCTTCCTACATAGAAACAATCACTCACAAACAAATGGGGGAACAGAGGGTTAAATAATGAACAGGTAATTGGGGGATTGAAACCAGGTGTGTAAGACAAAGACAAAACAAATGGAAAATGAAAAGTGGATCGGCGATGGCTAGAAGGCCGGTGACGTCGACCACCGAACGCCGCCCGAACAAGGAGAGGGACCTAAGTCATGACACACAGAGTATGGATGGATGAAGCTGCCCTGTGATTTACTGTTCTGTCCAGCACAAACCAGAATACACAACTCCACATCTAAATTTGACTGGCGTGTAAGTCAGTCACTCAGCGAGTAAATATCAACCAGATTGCTGGGTTCATAAGTACATAGCTACAAGGCAAGCCTCTTTCTTTCTTTCTTTCTTTCTTTCTTTCTTTGGTCCACAGTAAATAAGGAGTTTTATCTCCCAGATGAAATAACTCCCTTCAGCGCAGGTCACATAATAACTAACACTGCGCATCTAACTTCTCCAGTATGTGTCTTGTAATTTGTGATCAGCAGAACCGTAGCTAGGGCACTTCTTCTACTGAGAGGCCTTTATGTTTGTTGGTTTCTGTGTTGTTCAATGAATTATTGATGAGGCCCCTCCAGATTTCCAGCTACTCTTGTTATGAAAGGTAATTTCCATTCGCTGCCATCGCAGCCTCTCTCTCGCTCTCTATCTCTCTTTCTCTCTCCACCACCCACCGTTCCATTAGGGCTTCAAGGAAAAACGTTCACCACTGCAATTACATTCATGGGCATCTGAGAAAATAAAACTACATACATAACCATAAAAGTGTTCTTTAAAATGAATAAAACACTTCCTGAAAGATTAGGTTACATAAAAAATACAAACCCAGGAACAAGGGATTCTTTATTTTAGGCAAAGGGATGGAGAAAACTCTCATGAAAGTCCTTGTGGGTGTGTGTGCGCGTGTGTGTGAGAGACAGTATGTGCATGGGTGTACATGTGCGTGCGTTCAAAGTATATGCTTCCTTAATTCTAAGTCCATTAGAAAGTGCTGCATTGTGAATATTCAGTAAGTTGGGGAAGTGTGTCCATGGAGAGAGTCAGAGCTGTGACAGCTGCTGTGACATCACAATAACCTTTAAGAGAGTCCAGAACTGTGACATTGTCATATTCGTCTGTGTAGGTGGCAGGGAAGTCAGGCGCAGGAGAAACCAACTTGGTGTAACTGGAGTAGTTTAATTAAGATAAAACAAACTCCAAAAGCCAACGTACATAAGTAAAATAACCCGTCACGCACCAATACTCTCTGCGGATGACTTCGTCAACCATTTTGAAAAGAAGGTTGACGATATCCGATCCTCGTTTGCTAAGTCAAACGACACCGCTGGTCCTGCTCACACTGCCCTACCCTGTGCTTTGACCTCTTTCTCCCCTCTCTCTCCAGATGAAATCTCGCGTCTTGTGACGGCCGGCCGCCCAACAACCTGCCCACTTGACCCTATCCCCTCCTCTCTTCTCCAGACCATTTCCGGAGACCTTCTCCCCTACCTCACCTCGCTCATCAACTCATCCTTGACCGCTGGCTACGTCCCTTCTGTCTTCAAGAGAGCGAGAGTTGCACCCCTTCTGAAAAAACCTACACTCGATCCCTCCGATGTCAACAACTACAGACCAGTATCCCTTCTTTCTTTTCTCTCCAAAACTCTTGAACGTGCCGTCCTTGGCCAGCTCTCCTGCTATCTCTCTCAGAATGACCTTCTTGATCCTAATCAGTCAGGTTTCAAGACTGGGCATTCAACTGAGACTGCTCTTCTCTGTGTCACGGAGGCTCTCTGCACTGCTAAAGCTAACTCTCTCTCCTCTGCTCTCATACTTCTAGACCTATCTGCTGCCTTTGATACTGTGAACCATCAGATCCTCCTCTCCACCCTCTCCGAGTTGGGCATCTCCGGCGCGGCCCACGCTTGGATTGCGTCCTACCTGACAGGTCGCTCCTACCAGGTGGCGTGGCGAGAATCTGTCTCCGCACCATGCGCTCTCACCACTGGTGTCCCCCAGGGCTCTGTTCTAGGCCCTCTCCTATTCTCGCTATACACCAAGTCACTTGGCTCTGTCATATCCTCACATGGTCTCTCCTATCATTGCTATGCAGACGACACACAATTAATCTTCTCCTTTCCCCCTTCTGATAACCAGGCGGCGAATCGCATCTCTGCATGTCTGTCAGACATATCAGTGTGGATGACGGATCACCAGCTCAAGCTGAACCTCGGCAAGACGGAGCTGCTCTTCCTCCCGGGGAAGGACTGCCCGTTCCATGATCTCGCCATCACGGTTGACAACTCCCTTGTGTCCTCCTCCCAGAGTGCTAAGAACCTTGGCGTGATCCTGGACAACACCCTGTCGTTCTCCACTAACATCAAGGCGGTGACCCGATCCTGTAGGTTCATGCTCTACAACATTCGCAGAGTACGACCCTGCCTCACACAGGAAGCGGCGCAGGTCCTAATCCAGGCACTTGTCATCTCCCGTCTGGATTACTGCAACTCGCTGTTGGCTGGGCTCCCTGCCTGTGCCATTAAACCCCTACAACTCATCCAGAACGCCGCAGCCCGTCTGGTGTTCAACCTTCCCAAGTTCTCTCACGTCACCCCGCTCCTCCGCTCTCTCCACTGGCTTCCAGTTGAAGCTCGCATCCGCTACAAGACCATGGTGATTGCCTACGGAGCTGTGAAGGGAACGGCACCTCCATACCTTCAGGCTCTGATCAGGCCCTACACCCAAACAAGGGCACTGCGTTCATCCACCACTGGCCTGCTGGCCCCCCTACCTCTGAGGAAGCACAGTTCCCGCTCAGCCCAGTCAAAACTGTTCGCTGCTCTGGCACCCCAATGGTGGAACAAGCTCCCTCACGACACCAGGACAGCGGAGTCAATCACCACCTTCCGGAGACACCTGAAACCCCACCTCTTTAAGGAATACCTAGGATAGGATAAAGTAATCCTTCTAACCCCCCCCCCCCCTTAAAATATTTAGATGCACTATTGTAAAGTGGTTGTTCCACTGGATATCATAAGGTGAATGCACCATTTTGTAAGTCGCTCTGGATAAGAGCGTCTGCTAAATGACTTAAATGTAAATGTAAATGTAATACAAATACATGAGCACATAACAACTAACAATCTCTGACAATGACATGAGGGGAAACAGAGGGTTAAATACACAACATGTAATGAATGGGATTGGAACCAGGTGTGTAGGAAGACAAGACAAAACCAATGGAAAATGAAAAATGGATCAATGATGGCTAGAAGACAGGTGACGTCGACCGCTGAGCACCACCAGAACAAGGAGGGGCTTCAACTTCGGCAGAAGTCGTGACAGACATCATAATAACCTTTAGGAGAGTCCAGAACTGTGACATCATAATAACCTTTAGGAGAGTCCAGTGCTGTGACATCATAACTTTTATTAGAGTCCAGAGCTGTGACATCATTATAACCTTCAGGAGAGTCCAGAGCCGGGACATTATAATAAGCTTCAGGAGATTCCAGTGCTGTGATATCATAATAACCCTCAGGAGAGTCCAGAGCTTTGACATCATAATAACCTTCAGGAGAATACAGAGCTGTGACATCATAATAACCTTTAGGAGAGTCCAGAGCTGTGACATCATAATAACCTTTAGGAGAGTCCAGAGCTGTGACATTATAATAACCTTTAGGAGAGGACTGAACCTGAACCAATGAACCACACTGAATACTCGGATATTACAGTTGGGTTACAGAGGTCTGCTGGGATCACACAATACACTGTAAATACACTATTGTATGGTAAGTACACTGTAAATACATGATTGTATGGTAAATACACTGTAAATACATGCTATGTTCACACATTATACATCATGTTACTATGCTTAAATTAAATAAATGATGTGAATGAAGATGGAGGAAAACAACAAAATGTTTTTTAAGTGATGCATATAAGTCTATTTCTCTACCTTTGGTCCAGCTCCATCATTTCCAGTATCGAGCACCATTATCATAACAAGCGGAGAGATCTCGTTTGGTTCATCAGACGCGGTTGGAAATTAGATGATGACATTTGGAAAGTACTGTGACAAGTGAACCGTCACACACAGCAGTACACATCTGCTCCTGGCTGTTTCCATCCACAGCCAGTCATTATGAAACATGGTAACATCATCATCTGTGTTGATGGACCTGGGAGAGGGAAGAAGTGGTATAGTAGCTGGGAGGGTGGTGGAATGTGACTAGTTTACTGTAGGTTTCATCTGCTCTATCTGCCCATTTCATACAGGAAATCTGGCCCCAAAACATGTCCAGCTGCATCAGTAGTTTCTTCCTCCAGACTTTCTGTCACTTAAGACGTTTGCTTAACTTTCCCTGGGGGGGATCTCAAAGCAGACTTTAAATGAATGATGTGTGGATTGTTAAAGGAATAGAATCTGATAGAGCCAATTCAGTGTGTACTTTGCCTGCATCGCTCATAGCTTTAAATAGGCTTACTGCAACACCACTGTACTGAGCTGAGCTCTCCTACAGTCCTGGGGTATTATCTGACGCTATTTTAGGACTGCTATGTGATGGGCAATTGATTAGAAGTTGAGAGGATCTCATTGTTCATTGATCCACACACAGATTATTTATGGAATGCTTTTTGGGAAACTTCTGGGTCTGGAGTTCTGGGCCTAATTTGACGCCAGTTTGATTTTGACTGTGCTCTGACTGAGTGTCTGGTAACACACCTCTAAAGGCATTAATGTAATATTAACAGGGAAAGATCGCCAAGACATGTGTACTGCTTTGTTGTACATAGAGAACTGCAGCAAACACGCATATAGAGTGAAAATGTGTTCTGGACTGGGTGGATGTGACAGGCGTAGTGAGGAGAGTTACACCGATGGTGTGCCAGATCTCATTACTGAAGCTGATGAGGAGAAATTTGATGAGGAGACGTGAAGAGACCTCTGAAGAGTAGGCCCAGGTCTAACCCTGTGTGTGTGTGTGTGTGTGTGTGTGTGTGTGTGTGTGTGTGTGTGTGTGTGTGTGTGTGTGTGTGTGTGTGTGTGTGTGTGTGTGTGTGTGTGTGTGTGTGTGTGTGTGTGTGTGTGTGTGTGTGTGTGTGTGTGTGTGTAAAATGTGAAGAGATCTCTGGAGAGAAGAGCCAGTCTCATCTGGGCACGTCTGGGAAATAGGAGCTTGATTAACACAGCCTGGATTCCCTCTGGAACACCTCAACAAACAGAGAGCTTTGAGTTTATTACTGGAGGAAAAAAAATCACATCTATTAAATGAAATCAACCCAAACTACTGCCTTTATGCTTTTTAAAGAGAACATGAAAATATGGAATTGAGCTGTTTGGATTTCCAGGCGAAATTGTGTTTGAAATGTTTGCCAAACATTTAGGTGATAGTTACAGCGTAATTTCTTTGACATTTCAGAATTAGTGGTCATTTTGCTTGTAGAGGAAATCCTGCGCCTTGGATTAATAATGTGAAATTACTACTGAGAGCATTGTGGGTAAAATGACAGGAGGCTTTTCCATAGCGAGCACTGAGCAGTATGGGATCACCCTCAATGGAAAAGCAAATTAGTAATTTCTCCTGACTCTGACTGGAGGCTTGGAGAAGGTCACCTCAACCTCTATATTAGTTTCCAATAACCCTGACTAGGCCTCTGGTCACAAAACAAGGAAAAGGTTGCCATGACCCCGAAAGGACTAAATCAAAACCACATTTAATTATGTTGAAGTGTATTGAGAATCTGTTCCTCCCACCCTAATTATCCCCATATACAGTATTAGAGAACTCTGAGCCTCATTGACTTTAGCTTGATTATCTTATTAATACACAACAACAAGAGGCCATACACTCAATTTTCCCATTAAAATGTTTACCCCATGTTCAGCAATCTAATGAACTTCTGAATATCCTAATCATGTAAAACAACAACAACAATCTCTCCACCAGTTACACTTTCAGGCGTGTGCGTACTTGTGCTGAAGTCAGGTGCAGGAGAGCAGAGAATTGAGGGGGAACAGAGGAATAAATACATGTAGTGTGATTGGGGAATGAAAACCAGGTGTGCAGGGAACAAGACAAAACAAATGGATACATGAAAAATAGAGCGGCGATGGCTAGAAAGCCGGTGACGTCGACCGCCGAACGCCGCCCGAACAAGGAGAGGAGCCGACTTCGGCGGAAGTCGTGACATACACATATGAATCATTTTACCCCATGTAGCCTATACTACAGTAGAGACTTCATCCCAAATGGCAACCTATTCCCTATGTTCATTTTTTATTTTTATTTAACCAATATTTAACTAGGCAAGTCAGTTAAAAACAAATTATTATTTACAATGACAGCCTACCAAAAGGCAAAAGGCCTCCTGCGGGGATGGGGGCTGGGATTAAAAATAAAATACAAATATAGAACAAAACACACATCACGACAAGAGACACCACAACACTACATAAAGAGAGAACTAAGACAACACAGCATGGTAGCAACACAACATGACAACAACATGGCAGCAAAACAACATGGCAGCAGAACAACATGGTAGCAGCACAAAACATGGTACCAACATTATTGGGAACAGACACACAACGGGCAAGAAGGTAGAGACAACAATACATCACGCAAAGCAGCCACAACTGTCAGTAAAAGTGTTCATGATTGAGTCTTTGAATGAAGAGTCGAAGATAAAACTGTCCAGTTTGAGTGTTTGTTGCAGCTCGTTCCAGTCGCTAGCTGCAGCGAACTGAAAAGAGGAGCGACCCAGGGATGTGTGTGCTTTGGGGACCTTTAACAGAATGTGACTGCCTACATTGAGAACCAATCACTGGCTACTTTAAAAAATGGATCACTAGTCACTTTAAATAATGCCACTTTAATAATGTTTACATATCTTACATTACTCATATCATATATATATATATACTGTATTTTATACCATCTATTGCACCTTGCCTATGCCGCTCGGCCATCGCTCATACATATATTTATATGTACATATTCTCATTCACTCCTTTCGACTTGTGTGTATTAGGTAGTTGTTGGGGAATTGTTAGATTGCTTGTTAGATAGTACTGCACTGTCGGAACTAGAAGCACAAGCATTTCGCCACACTCGCATTAACATCTGCTAACCATGTGTACGTGACCAATAACATTTGATTTGATTTGACTGGCAGAACGGGTGTTGTATGTGGAGGATGAGGGCTGCAGCAGATATCTCAGATAGGGGGGAGTGATGCCTAAGAGGGTTTTATAAATAAGCATCAACCAGTGGGTCTCGCGACAGGTATACTGAGATGACCAGTTTACAGAGGAGCATAGAGGGCAGTGATATGTCCTATAAGGAGCATTGGTGGCAAATCTGATGGTCGAATGGTAAAGAACATCTAGCCGCTCTAGAGCACCCTTACCTGCCGATCTATAAAGTACATCTCCGTAATCTAGCATGGGTAGGATGGTCATCTGAATCAGGGTTAGTTTGGAAGCTGGGGTGAAAGAGCAGCTATTACGATAGAGGAAACCAAGTCTAGATTTAACTTTAGCCTGCAGCTTTGATATGTGCTGAGAGGACAGTGTACCATCCTGCCATACTCCCAAGTACTTGTATGAGGTGACTACCTCAAGTTCTAAATCCTCAGAGGTAGTAATCACACCGGTGGGAAGAAGGGCATTCTTCTTACCAAACCACATGACCTTTGTTTTGGAGGTGTTCGGAACAAGGTTAAGGACAGAGAAAGCTTGTTAGACACTAAGAAAGCTATGTAGTGCAATATTTTTAACCAGTGACCTATGCCCAGGTCAAAAGTAGGAGACTACATAGGGAGCCATTTAGGACACAGACAGAGTCATGCATCGCCTCTTGGTTTGTCCTAATGATGTATCTACAAACACATGAGGAAACAGCAGGGATAGCAGACCAATTCACTTAAATTCACCATGGGCCAGAAACAACAGAGTTGTCCTACAGCTAAAACTGTCTTGGTTGGATCTTCTCGCTCTACCTCCCTTTGCCCCCCTGATTCTCCATATTACATTTACGTCATTTAGCAGACGCACTTATCCAGAGCGACTTACAGTAGTGAATGCATACATTTCAAACATTTTTTCTCCGTACTGGTCCCCCGTGGGAATCGAACCCACAACCCTGGCATTGCAAACACCATGCTCTACCAACTGAGCCACACGGGACCACGCCTGTGTATATTAGATCATATACATAGGCCTCTGGTGGCTAAGAAAGAAAATCTGCAGGCCATAGATGGTTTCAGTGAACTATAAAGGACAGCTAAACCATTAAAGGGTTCTCAGCCCCTTCAGTCATTTCTATAGCAATTATTATGTATGTCTCTAATATAGCCTTAGTCCCTGTCTCATTCCAATGTAGCTAGAGAGGTTGATTGCAGAAAGAGTCTGGTGGTACACATGCCTGATTAGTTCTGCAATGGTATCTATACTGCTCCAAAAAAATAAAGGGAACACTTAAACAACACAATGTAACTCCAAGTCAATCACACTTCTGTGAAATCAAACTGTCCACTTAGGAAGCAACACTGATTGACAACACATTTCACATGCTGTTGTGCAAATGGAATAGACAACAGGTGGAAATTATAGGCAATTAGCAAGACACCCCCAATAAAGGAGTGGTTCTGAAGGTGGTGACCACAGACCACTTCTCAGTTCCTATGCTTCCTGGCTGATGTTTTGGTCACTTTTGAATGCTGGCGGTGCTTTCACTCTAGAGGTAGCATGAGACGGAGTCTACAACCCACACAAGTGGCTCAGGTAGTGCAGCTCATCCAGGATGGCACATCAATGCGAGCTGTGGCAAGAAGGTTTGCTGTGTCTGTCAGCGTAGTGTGCAGAGCATGGAGGCTCTACCAGGAGACAGGCCAGTACATCAGGAGACGTGGAGGAGGCCGTAGGAGGGCAACAACTTAGGAAGCAAGGGACCTAACTTGTGCCAGGAAAACATTCCCCACAGCATTACACCACCGCCACTAGACTGTACCATACACACCAGGCAGGATGGGGACATGGACTCATGCTGCTTACGCCAAATCCTGATTCGTCGGACCAGACAATGTTTTTCCACTCCTCAATTGTCCAGTTTTGGTGATTGTTTGCCCATTGGAGCAGCTTCTTATCTTTTTTAGCTGATAAGAGTGGAACCCGGTGTGGTCGTCTGCTGCAATAGCCCATCCGTGACAAGGTGTGACAACTTGTGCGTTCCGAGATGACGTTCTGCACACCATTGTTGTACTGCGCCGTTATTTGCCTGTTTTTGTCCCGCCTATTAGCTTGCACGATTCTTGCCATTCTCCTTCGACCTCTCTCACCAACGAGCTATATTCCAATGGCATCTATATTCCAATGGCATCTACTGTATATTCCAATGGCATCTACTGTATATTCCAATGGCATTTATATTCCAATGGCATCTACTGTATATTCCAATGGTATCTATATTCCAATGGCATCTACTGTATATTCCAATGACATCTACTGTATATTCCAATGGCATCTACTGTATATTCCAATGGTATCTATATTCCAATGGCATCTACTGTATATTCCAATGGCATCTACTGTATATTCCAATGGCATCTACTGTATATTCCAATGGCATCTACTGTATATTCCAATAGCATCTACTGTATATTCCAATGACATCTATATTCCAATAGCATCTACTGTATATTCCAATGACATCTATATTCCAATGACATCTATATTCCAATGACATCTATATTCCAATAGCATCTAATATATATTCCAATGACATCTAATATATATTCCAATGACATCTATATTCCAATGGCATCTATATACCAATGGCATCTATATTCCAATGGCATCTACTATATATTCCAATGACATCTATATTCCAATAGCATCTAATATATATTCCAATGGCATCTATATTCCAATGACATTTATATTCCAATGACATCTATATACCAATGACATCTATATACCAATGGTATCTATTGTATATTCCAATGACATCTATATTCCAATGACATCTATATACCAATGGTTTCTACTGTATATTCCAATGACATCTATATACCAATGGTTTCTACTGTATATTCCAATGACATCTATATACCAATGACATTTATATTCCAATGACATCTATATACCAACGGTATCTATTGTATATTCCAATGACATCTATATTCCAATGACATCTATATACCAATGGTTTCTACTGTATATTCCAATGACATCTATATACCAATGGTTTCTACTGTATATTCCAATGACATCTATATTCCAATGACATCTATATACCAATGGCATCTAATATATATTCCAATGGCATCTATATTCCAATGACATTTATATTCCAATGACATCTATATACCAATGGTATCTATTGTATATTCCAATGACATCTATATTCCAATGACATCTATATACCAATGGTTTCTACTGTATATTCCAATGACTTCTATATTCCAATGGTATCTACTGTATATTCCAATGACTTCTATATTCCAATAGCATCTAATATATATTCCAATGACATCTATATTCCAATGACATCTATATTCCAATGGCATCTATATTCCAATGACATCTATATACCAATAGCATCTACTGTATATTCCAATGACTTCTATGTTCCAATGTCATCTATATTTCAATGACATCTATATACCAATGACATCTACTGTATATTCCAATGACATCTACTGTATATTCCAATGACATCTATATTCCAATGGCATCTATATCCCAATGGCATCTATATCCCAATGGCATCTATATCCCAATGACATCTATATTCCAATAGCATCTAATATATATTCCAATGACATCTATATTCCAATGACATCTATATTCCAATGACATCTATATTCCAATGACATCTATATACCAATGGTATATACTGTATATTCCAATGACATCTATATTCCAATGACATCTATATACCAATGGTTTCTACTGTATATTCCAATGACATCTATATTCCAATGACATTTATATTCCAATGACATCTATATACCAATGGTATCTATTGTATATTCCAATGACATCTATATTCCAATGACATCTATATACCAATGGTTTCTACTGTATATTCCAATGACATCTATATACCAATGGTTTCTACTGTATAGTCCAATGACATCTATATTCCAATGACATCTATATACCAATGGCATCTAATATATATTCCAATGGCATCTATATTCCAGTGACATTTATATTCCAATGACATCTATATTCCAATGGCAGCTATATTCCAATTACATCTATATACCAATGGCATCTATATTCCAATGACATCTATATACCAATGGTATCTACTGTATATTCCAATGGCATCTATATTCCAATAGCATCTATATTCCAATGACATCTATATTCCAATGACATCTATATCCCAATGACATCTATATTCCAATGGCATCTACTGTATATTCCAAAGACATCTATATTCCAATGACATCTATATCCCAATGACATCTATATTCCAATGACATCTATATCCCAATGACATCTATATTCCAATGGCATCTACTGTATATCCCAATGGCATCTATATCCCAATGGCATCTATATCCCAATGGCATCTATATCCCAATGACATCTATATTCCAATGACATCTATATTCCAATGACATCTATATCCCAATGACATCTATATTCCAAAGACATCTATATTCCAATGACATCTATATACACCAATGGCATCTACTGTATATCACAATGGCATCTATATCCCAATGGCATCTATATCCCAATGGCATCTATATCCCAATGACATCTATATTCCAATGACATCTATATTCCAATGACATCTATATCCCAATGACATCTATATCCCAATGACATCTATATTCCAATGGCATCTACTGTATATTCCAAAGACATCTATATTCCAATGACATCTATATACACCAATGGAATCTACTGTATATTCCAATTACATATATATTCCAATTACATCTATATAGCAATGGAATCTACTGTAAATCAAATCAAAGCTTATTTGTCACATGCGCTGAATATAACACGTGTAGACCTTACAGTGAAATGCTTACTTACAGGCTCTAACCAATAGTGCAAAAAAGGTATTAGGTGAACAATAGGTAAGTAAAGAAATAAAAACAACAGTAAAAAGACAGTGAAAAACAGTAGCGAGGCAATAAAAGTAGCGAGGCTACATACAGACACCGGTTAGTCAGGCTGATTGAGGTAGTGTAACGGCTGTCTGTGGAAAGAGTAGACCAAGGTGCAGCGGAGTTAGTGTTCATCTTGAATTTTAATAACCGTAAGAACACTATACAACAAAAACAAGAAAACCGATAGCCAAACAGTACTGTCAGGTGCAAGACACTAAACAGAAACAGAAACAATTACCCACAAAACCCCAACGGAAAAACAGGCACTTATGTGTGACTCCCAATCAGCAACAACACTCTACAGCTGTACCACACGGCCAAAATCAACGAAACAAACCAACATAGAAAAATGCACATAGAACGCCCACCCAATGTAACACCCTGGCCTAACCAAAATAAAGAACAAAAACCCCTCTCTATGGCCAGGGCGTTACAGGTAGTATGTACATGTACAGTTGAAGTCAGAAGTATACATACACCTTAGCCAAATAGATTTAAACTCAGTTTTTCAAAATTCCTGACATTTAATCCCCGTAAAAATTCCCTGTCTTAGGTCAGTTAGGATCACCACTTTATTTTAAGAATGTGAAATGTCAGAATAATAATAGAGAAAATGATTTATTTGATATTTTATTTCTTTCATCACATTCCCAGTGGGTCAGAAGTTTACATACACTCAATTAGTATTTGGTAGCATTGCCTTTAAATTGTTTAACTTGGGTCAAATGATTCAGGTAGCGTTCCACAAGCTTCCCACAATAAGTTGGGTGAATTTTGGCCAATTCCTCCTGACAGAGCTGGTGTAACTGAGTCAGGTTTCTAGGCCTCCTTGCTCGCACACACTTTTTCAGTTCTGCACACACATTTTCTATAGGATTGAGGTCAGGGCTTTGATGGCCACTCCAATACCTTGACTTTGTTGTCCTTAAGCCATTTTGCCAAAACTTTGGAAGTATGCTTGGGGTCAATGTCCATTTGGAAGACCCATTTGCGACCAAGCTTTAACTTCCTGACTGATGTCTTGAGATGTTGCTTCAATATATCCACATCATTTCCCTCCTCATGAAGCCATCTATTTTGTGAAGTGCACCAGTTCCTCCTGAAGCAAAGCACCCCCACAACATGATGCCGCCACCCCCATGCTTCACGGTTGGGATGATGTTCTTCAGCTTGCAAGCATCCCCCGTTTTCCTCCAAACATAACAATGGTCATTATGGCCAAACAGTTCTATTTTTGTTTCATCAGACCAGAGGACATTTTTCCAAAAACAACGATCTTTGTCCCATGTGCAGTTGCAAACCGTAGTCTTTTTTATGGTGGTTTAGGAGCAGTGGCTTCTTCCTTGCTGAGCAACCTTTCAGGTTATGTTGATATAGGACTCGTTTTACTGTGGATATAAATACTTTTGTACCCGTTTCCTCCAGCATCTTCACAAGGTCTTTTGCTGTTGTTCTGGGATTGATTTGTGCTTTCGTATCAAAGTACGTTCATCTCTAGGAGACAGAACGCATCTCCTTCCTGAGCGGCATGAATGCTGCGCGGTCCCATGGCGTTTATACTTGCGTACGTCTTCGCTGATTTCTTTTGATTTTCCCATGATGTCAAGCAGAGGTACCGAATTTGAAGTTAGGCCTTGAAACACATCCACAGGTACACCTCCAATTGTCTCAAATGATGTCAATTAGCCTATCAGAAGCTTCTAAAGCCTTGACATAATTTTCGGGAATTTTCCAAGCTGTTTAAAGGCACAGTCAACTTAGTGTATGTAAACCCACTAGAATTGTGATACAGTGAATTATAAGTGAAATAATCTGCCTGTAAACAATGCACAAAATAGATGTCCTAACAGACTTACCAAAACTATAGTTTGTTTAACAAGAAATTTGTGGAGTGGTTGAAAAACATGTTTTAATGACTCCAACCTAGGTGTATGTAAACTTCTGACTTCAACTGTAGATATGGTTAAAGTGACTATGCATATATGATGAATGGAGAGTAGTAGTAGCATAAAGAGCAGTTGGTGGGGGGTGGGTGGTGGGTGGCGGGTGGCGGGACACAATGCAGATAGCCCGGTTAGCCAATGTGCAGGAGCACAGGTTCGTCAGGCCAATTGAGGTAGTATGTACATATGTACATGAATGTATAGTTAAAGTGACTATGCATATATGATAAACAGAGAGTAGCAGCAGCATAAAAGCGGGGTTGGGGGCCACACAATACAAATAGTCCGGGTAGCCATTTGATTACCTGTTCAGGAGTCTTATTGCTTGGGGGTAAAAACTGTTGAGAAGCCTTTTTGTCCGAGACTTAACACTCTGGTACTGCTTGCCATGTGGTAGTAGAGAGAACAGTCTATGACTGGGGTGGCTGGGGTCTTTTACCATTTTTAGGGTCTTCCTCTGACACCGCCTGGTGTAGAGGTCCTGGATGGCAGGCAGCTTAGCCCAATGATGTACTGGGCCGTACGCTCTACCCTCTGTAGTGCCTTGCGGTCAGAGGCTGAGCAATTACCGTACCAGGCAGTGATGCAACCAGTCAGGATGCTCTCGATGTTGCAGCTGTAGAACCTTTTGAGGATCTCAAGACCCATGCCAAACCTTTTTAGTTTCCTGAGGGGGAATAGGCTTTGACGTGCCCTCTTCAAGACTGTCTTGTTGTGTTTGGATCATTCTAGTTTGTTGGTGATGTGGACACCAAGGAACTTGAAGCTCTCAACCTGCTCCACTACAGCCCCGTCGATGAGAATGGGGGCGTGCTCAGTCCTCCTTTTCTTGTAGTCTACAATCATCTCCTTAGTCTTGGTAACATTGAGGGATAGGTTGTTATTCTGGCACCACCTGGTCAGGCCTCTGACCTCCTCCCTATAGGTTGTCTCATTGTTGTTGGTGATCAGGCCTACCACTGTTGTGTCATCTGCAAACTTAATGATGGTGTTGGAGTCGTGCCTGGCCGTGCAGTCGCGGGTGAACAAGGAATACAGGAGGGGACTGAACACGCACCCCTGGGGAGCTCCAGTGTTGAGGATCAGCATGGCAGATGTGTTGCTACCTACCCTTACCACCTGGGGGCAGCCCGTCAGAAAGTCCAGGATCCAGTTGCAGAGGGAGGTGTTTAGTCCCGGGATCCTTAGCTTAGTGATGAGCTTTGAGGGTACTATGGTGTTGAACGCTGAGCTGTAGTCAATGAATAGCATTCTCACGTAGGTGTTCCTTTTGTGCAGGTAGGAAAGGGCAGTGTGGAGTGCAATAGAGATTGCATAATCTGTGGATCTGTTTGGGCGGTATGCAAATTGGAGTGGATCTAGGGTTTCTGGGATAATAGTGTTGATGTGAGGCATTACCAGACTTTCAAGCACTTCATGGCTACAGACGTGAGTGCTACGGGTCTGTAGTCATTTAGGCAGGTTGCCTTTGTGTTCTTGGGCACAGGGACTATGGTCGTCTGCTTGAAACATGTTGGTATTACAGACTAAATCAGGGACATGTTGAAAATGTCAGTGAAGACACCTGCCAGTTGGTCAGCACATGCCCGGAGCACACGTCCTGGTAATCCATCTGGCCCCGCAGCCTTGTGTATGTTGACCTGTTTGAAGTTGTTAATCACGTCGGCTACGGAGAGCGTGATCACACATTCGTCTGGAACAGCTGCTCTCATGCATGCATCAGTATATCTTGCCTCGAAGCGAGCATAGAAGTGATTTAGCTTGTCTGGTAGGCTTGTGTCACTGGGCAGCTCGCGGCTGTGCTCCCTTTGTAGTCTGTAATAGTTTGCAAGCCCTGCCACATAAGACGAGCGTCGGAGCCGGTGTAGTATGATTCAATCTTAGCCCTGTATTGATGCTTCGTCGCAGGGCATAGCAGGATTTCTTGTAAGCTTCCGGGTTAGAGTCCCGCACCTTGAAAGCGGCAGCTCTACCCTTTAGCTCAGTGCGAATGTTGCCTGTAATCCATGGCTTCTGGTTGGCGTATGTACGTACAGTTACTGTGGGGACGACGTCCTTAATACACATATTCCAATTACATATATATTCAAATCAAATCAAAGTTTAGTTGATAGATACCATTGGTATATCTATATTCCAATGACATCTATATTCCAATCGGATCTACTGTATATTCCAATGGCATCTATATTCCAATGACATCTATATTCCAATGGCATCTATATTCCAATGGCATCTACTGTATATTCCAATGAGATCTAATATATGCAATGTATGCCTTAGTCTTGGCCTCTTAACCCTTTACACTCATGGGAATTGGCCTACGTGGATAGGGCTAAATTGAAATCTTTCTTACAGAAGAAATATGGAAAGCATATGCATAACCATGGTAGAAATTAAAAGGGAACAGGACATTTATTAGACTTAAGGTGAGGCACAAGACTGAATCACCTGACCAAACTGAATCCAAACATTACACTGTTGATTTTATATTTACTGTACTTTCCGCAACATTTGTTGATAACATTGACATCAGCAAACCACTCGCCCACACAACGCCATATACGCTGTATGCCATCTGCCCTGGACAGTTGAAGAAGCCGGATGTGGAGGTCCTGGGCTGTTGTGGTTTCACGTGGTCTGGGGTGGTGAAGCCAGTTGGACGTACTGCCAAATTCTCTAAAAGGACATTCAATTCTCTGGCAACAGCTTTTTGGACATTCCTGCAGACAGCATGCGAATTGCACGCTCTCTCAAACCTTGAGACATCTGTGGCATTGTGTTGTGTGACAAACTGCACATTTTAGAGTGGCCTTTTATTGCCCCAGCACAAGGTGCACCTGTGTGATGAGCATTTGATTTAGAATTTTAGGACCCCTTGAAGTATAAAGAAAATATATAAAACAATTATTTGATGGAAAATGTTATTTGGCCTTACTGCTATTTGCCAATAGAAAAGCATTGAATAAAATATTCACTACATGGAACAACAGATAGTCCCCCATAAACAAACTTTCTTTAGATTTGATCAAATTAACCCCCATAAAATCTAAAGGAAGCTTGTTCTGAAGTGCCTGTCCTATATCTGAGATATAAGAAAGATCAGGAAACATGTACATGTTCTTGAGAGTCTCACCTTTCCACAAAGGTGAGATTAGTGTCTTATTAGTGTGAAGCCCAAACTGTTCAGACGCTACAGACAGAAGTTGGCAGATCGGCTGTACCAACTTCAGACGAGTCTCAAAACGCTTGTGGGGGTTGTAGAGCAAAACGGAGAACACCATTGTGTTCGTGAGAGTCACATTTTTCATAAAGGGGTCATAATAGTAGGCCAAACCGTTCGGACGCTACAGACGATTTTGTGAGACCTATTTTCAGGATGTATCATGGTCTGACAAACACCGCTTTAGCTCTAAAAGAAACATTGTAGAATCATCCACACAACTGGACAGTTTTGGTGTTTTGGGAACATATCTTTTGTGATATCCCCACAATGTTTTTCACCAAACTGTTCCCACAACCTAATGAAACATTCTGGGAACCTTTAAACAGTGCTCTAGGAACATTCTTGCAACATCAGGCGAATGTTTTATACAAACATTCTATAGACCCCTTTCTTTGTTTGCAAACATTGCCTGCTGCACAAGGTTGGTGGCAGAACACCTTCTCAAAGAACGCCAGAAAAAAAAGCCTCTCTTCACATGTTGCTTATTAGTGCATTTCACACTACTTTTGGATTATAATTGTATTTTAAGGCTCATATGGAGTCCTGCTTAATATAATGTTTTTGTCCTCATCACAAATGAACAGCATTATACATAAAAAAACATGCTCTTTGGCTAACTTTTGCTACAGCCTATATCAATGATCGTTAGCATTCTAGCTAACAACTGCTGCATTGAAATAGTTATTTTGAAAAAATCACAACCAAGTAAATATAATCTTAGCAACTGTTCAAGCAATAATCAAAACATCATTGTAAGCGTATCAGAACCCCAAAAAGTGATTTTGTTTAGAAGTAATAAAAATGTAAATCTAGGCTATGTTGAATGGCTTTGTTACTGCCGCCAAGAGTTGTACGCATGATGTCAGTGTGTTGTGTACTGAAAAGGGGCCTATAATCATCAGAAAGACTCAACAGTTTTTGTGTTATGAGAACATTTGTTCTGGAAACTTTCACAGAACTAATTTCGGTTTGCTAGGGAGTATAAAGGGTTAATTCAATATATTCTCTGTATCTGCTGTTTATATGCTGAATCTGTGAGTCCACACTCACCATGATGTCTTGTTTCTGATGTTTCAGAGTTCCAGCTAGCCTGCTAGGAGGCATGGCCTCCCCTGGTCTCCTAATGATAAAAACATGAGTTAGATAAACCCATGTGTGTGTAATGCTTTATTTTTAGCACACGAGGCAAGAAGCTACTGTTCTCTCCATTAAAATGGAATGTTCTCCACGCCTGCATGTCGTGCTTAATGTCAATGTAGAACCCAACGTCAGAGAACTTGTTATGGAGAACTATGGACAAAAATATATTGTAAAAAAAAAAGCGGTGTTTTGTTTCTTAATGGAATAAAGCTTAGCTGATGAGGGCCTTCGGTCTTAGGAAAACATTCAATACAGTTCTAATGATGGCTACCTGCATAACTCACAACATTGACAAGATGCTTCTTTCAGAGAGTACCACTCTGCTGCACTCCTACCTACCCCCACTTGTTTTGTTCAAATGCCTCTTAGAATGCAGGTACGTAGTCAAGGCTGCATAATAATATGTGGGTGGTTGGAATAGTACATATGCATCAATTTGCATCTGTGTGTGTGTTTGTGTGTATAGAGGGCAGAGCCCCACTTTGAATGGACCCGACCTTTCAATAACCTGGTTTCTCTACAGTCTATTCCCACCAGCTGCACCTGCTGCTAGCTACCAGGGTTTCTGCCATGATGCTAATGTATGGATTGACTGTGTGTGTAGGAGTGTGCACCACTTCCAATTACTAATGTGACTCACTACTTAAATTCTAGCAGAGAGGACTGCCTCATAACCAGGATCACTGTCCACCTGTGATGTGTGTCAAATAATTTGACATCAAATTAGAGTTGCAAAATGTCTGTATTTTTATTTTTCCCCCCAGGTTTCTCAGAAAACCTGGGAATTTTTGGAAGGTCACCAGAATTTTGCAACGCTACATCGAATACAACTTCAGATCATGACAGTCAGTGTGAGAGATGAAAAATCATCTCTCACACTAACATCTAATCAACGGGATAATCACATCCCTGACAGCATCATGATTCTATTTTATGAGCTCCTCCTTGTGATCTTATAGCAATATCTAAGAATATCATTCAACAGGTCCGTTCTAACATCCATTCACCATTGTACAGTGCAGTTTCTCCTACACGCTTTGTTCTCTATAATGTCACAGTGGGATCACAGGCATGCTCTTACATAACACAGTACAGTGTCTGACAGTTCACTCTCTACTGTCTGCCCTGGGAACATCACCTCTATGGCTGAGAGATAATAGAACGCATTTCCTCTCCCTGTAGGGAAGCCTGTGATGGGTGAGGGGTTAGAGAAGAGAGGAGCTGTATTTCCCATTGGAGGCAGTCAGATCAGTATGTATCATTAGAGCAGTGCTGCACTGAAGCCCCTCTCTGAAGAAGTGGGAGAGGCAGCAGAACACGTACGCAGGCACACATAGAAACACACAAACACACACACATAGAAACACACAAACACATAGAAACGAACAAACACACACACACAGAAACACAGGTTCACAAACACACACACAGAAACACAGAAACACACACACACACACACATAGAAACACAAACACACACACATAGAAACACACAGACACATAGAAATGAACAAACACAGAAACACACACACAAAAACACAGAAACACATAAACACACAGAGAAACACACAAACACATAGAAACACTCAAACACACACACATAGAAACACACACATAGAAACACACACACATTGAAACACACAAACATAGAAACACACAAACACATAGAAACACACACACAAAGAAACACACAAACATAGAAACACACAAACACACAGAAACACACACACAAAGAAACACACAAAGGCACACACAGAATTGCATGCTTGTACACACCACATACACACACACACACTCCCTCCTTCTCTCTCATTATATTTATCCGAACCAGCAGCACAATGAATATTTAACTCTATCAGTGCCATATGTTTTGATGTCCTCCCCTCTTCAGTTCCTCTGTTGGAGGGGAGAGGAAGGCCTCTACATTTAAAACATGCTGTTTGACTGAGCCTCCATGGTACCCAACATGTTTACTGCAAGATGTGTTGTGTATATACAGGAGGGTGAATTTTATGCATTTTTCAAGTCACTAGGGGGTTGTTTTCTACAGTGAAATATCCACATACATTCATCCTCCCACTCACGCCCCAACTCATCTATCCAACAGGCATCACCTCACACAAAGAAGCACGCACACACACACACACACACACACACACACACACACACACACACACACACACACACACACACACACACACACACACACACACACACACACACACACACACACACACACACACACACACACACACACACACACACACACACAGGTAGAGGCTAGACAAGACGTGTAATGTGATTGGATGTTGAAATCGATAGCGTTGTGTACCAAGGTTTTTGTCACTGTGAGCACAAAACAACACAAACTCCCTGGCTCTGCCGCTCAACGTCTCCATCACTTAAACATGTGGCACCCTATTCCCTATATAGTGCACTACCATTTGGTATATTGCCATCCTTGCTGAGCTCTGTCTCACCCTCTCCCTCTCTGTCTGTCCTTCTCCCTCCGTCTCACCCTCTCCCTCTCTGTCTGTCCTTCTCTCTCCGTCTCTCCCTTTCCCTCTTTTTCCACCCTCTCCCCCTTTCCCGCCCTTTTCTCTCCCTCTGCCTCTGCCTCCCTCCGTCTCTTCCTCCCTCCGTCTCTCCCTCCCTCCGTCTCTCCCTCTATTTTTGATCTATTTTCTCCGTCTCTACTCCTCTCTCAGGGTCTCTGCAGGACGGACAGACTGGGGTGTGTGGCTGACTGAGGCTCTGGGAGCTCTTGGAGCCTCCATCAACTGTACTGAAATTAAACGAGCCTCCATCAACTGTACTGAAATTAACCGAGCCTCCATCAACTGTACTGAAATTAACCAAGCCTCCGTCAACTGTACTGAAATTAACCGAGCCTCCATCAACTGTACTGAAATTAACCGAGCCTCCGTCAACTGTACTGAAATTAAACTGAGCCTCCGTCAACTGTACTGAAAGGAATGGAGCCTCCATCAACTGTACTGAAATTAACGGAGCCTCCGTCAACTGTACTGAAATTAAACTGAGCCTCTGTCAACTGTACTGAAATTAACGGAGCCTCTGTCAACTGTACTGAAATTAACCGAGCCTCCGTCAACTGTACTGAAATGAACCGAGCCTCCATCAACTGTACTGAAATTAACCAAGCCTCCGTCAACTGTACTGAAATTAACCGAGCCTCGGTCAACTGTACTGAAATTAACCGAGCCTCCGTCAACTGTACTGAAATTAACCTGAGCCTCTGTCAACTGTACTGAAATTAACCTGAGCCTCTGTCAACTGTACTGAAATTAACCGAGCCTCCGTCAACTGTACTGAAATTAACCGAGCCTCCGTCAACTGTACTGAAATTAACCGAGCCTCCGTCAACTGTACTGAAATTAACCAAGCCTCCGTCAACTGTTCTGAAATTAACCGAGCCTCCGTCAACTGTACTGAAATTAACCGAGCCTCCGTCAACTGTACTGAAATTAACCGAGCCTCTGTCAACTGTACTGAAATTAACCGAGCCTCCGTCAACTGTACTGAAATTAAACCGAGCCTCCGTCAACTGTACTGAAATTAACGGAGCCTCCGTCAACTGTACTGAAATTAACCGAGCCTCCGTCAACTGTACTGAAATTAACCGAGCCTCCGTCAACTGTACTGAAATTAACCTGAGCCTCCATCAACTGTACTAAAAGGAATAGAGCCTCCATCAACTGTACTAAAAGGAATAGAGCCTCCATCAACTGTACTAAAAGGAATGGAGCCTCCATCAACTGTACTAAAAGGAATAGAGCCTCCATCAACTGTACTAAAAGGAATGGAGCCTCCATCAACTGTACTAAAAGGAATGGAGCCTCCATCAACTGTACTAAAAGGAATAGAGCCTCCATCAACTGTACTAAAAGGAATAGAGCCTCCATCAACTGTACTAAAAGGAATGGAGCCTCCATCAACTGTACTGAAATTAATGGAGCCTTAAATTGAGGGGAACAGGTTGTCCCTCGAGATTAAGGTTGGTATATGACCGTGTGTGTGTGTGTATGTTGGTGTGTATATTTGAGACAGAGAGAGAGAGTATAGGGAGGCAGAAAGTGTAGTTTGTTGTAGGCATGTCTTTTTCTGCCAGCTATCCATAGTGAACAGTTGTGCCAACATGAATTGCATGAGAACAGAACATAGACACTGCCAGTAATACGATGAATGAGTTATTGCTGTACCACCATACGCAGACAAAGTGAAACTGTTGGTTATTGCAGTCGATGTAATACAATAGGTTAACTCAGACTTTTAAATTGGATCCATAGCGGATGGGAATTAACTTAAAATGTTTGTGGGGTCGATTTATCAAAGGCCAGAATATACAGTATTAGCGGCTAACATGTCTCAGAGCTTACCATCCATATTCCGCTCACTGCCATATGCATCTGTGTTTGTGTGTGTGCCTGCATTTGTTTGTCCGCGCCATATGCATCAGTTGCTAAGCAATGCCACCATTGACAGCATTGATTTCTCTAGATTCTACATGATGTTCAGATCTATGCATGTAACATCTGGTTGACTGATGTATGCAAGGGGACTACATGTGTGCGTTTGTTTCATAACAGCCACCTTTCATACAATGCCTTCATCTATCCACCACATGTGAAATATGGCACCAATAAGGCCTATTGTAAATTAAGATAATGAAAATGTAATTTAGTGTTTTGAGAAGTAACTGAAACAGTAATAAAGAGATTACTGCAATTTATCTGTTGGTAAAGAGACATCACCCCATGAAGGGTCTATGTTACGCTCGTTGTTAGAAGGATCGGACCAAGGTGCAGCGTGGTAGGCGAACATTTTACTTTATTAAAATGAACACCGACAAAACAACAAAATGCAAAAAACGAATGGAAGTTCTGCAGGCTATACAGCAGCTATACAAAATCAAGATCCCACAAACAAAGGTGGGAAAAAAGGCTGCCTAAGTATGATCCCCAATCAGAGACAACGATAGACAGCTGTCTCTGATTGGGAACCATACCCGGCCAACAAAGAACTAGAAAAACTAGAATGCTCACCCAAATCACACCCTGATCTAACCAAATAGAGAAATGAAAAGGCTCTAAGGTCAGGGTGTGACAGTCTAATTTGTTTTTAAGTGGATTTAGAATTAAGCTCACAGTTATACCTGAACTACAGACCTGTACTATGCCCCAATATGAGCTAACAAATTATTATTCATTATAAATATCAGCTAACATTTGATTATTAGCTATTCATATTATTAATATTAATATCTAACATCATTATTAATTAATAATAGAAGCTAACATGTTATTAATATTAGCGAACATATTATTATTAATTATTAGTAGTAGCAAATATAGGAGTTTGGATGATATAGATGCTGTTAACATGAATAATTCTAAAAACAATTGTTGTTCCTTTGAGCTACTGTTTTTTTGTACTCAACTGCGTAAAAAGCGTTTGTCTCGCTCTCCTTGACAGGAACCACCGTGGGGATAATTATGACTTTTTGGTGTATACATTTTACCTTCCATTTGTAGCCTACCACACAAACTCCCAGAGAGACAGAGACAGTTTTACAGTAGTCAACCGTTAGAAGTCTTTTCATAACGGGGCTCATTACTGCAGAGTAACACATGGACGCATTTGCACACACACACACACACAGTTTGGCTTTTAGTGAAGACGTCTCTTTTCTGTTACATAACATTGCTTGATTGTAATGGTGCTGGAGGGAATAGCAGCCGTTTTACGGGCTCCTGACCAATTGTGCTATTTTATTAAAATTTTCTACTGATCTTAACTGTTTTTGTACATAATGTTTCCGCCATCATTTCCTATGACCGAAAAGAGCTCCTGGACATCAGAACAGCAATCACCAACCTCAATTTGGATGAGGATTTCTACTTCAATGAGTCAGAGGCGAATGACATCTTGCTCATCCCGGATTAGGCCCAATTCCAGGAAGAGGAGCCAGAGGTAGGCGTGCGGGATACCTGACAAGACTATGTCGGTGCGTGGATAAACCACCTCTACCCTCCGTTCTATTGGCGAACGTGCAATCCCTGGAGAATAAGCTGGATGAGCTCCGAGCAAGACTATCCTATCAACGTGATCTGAAGAACTGTAATATCCTATGTTTCTCTGAGTCGTGGCTGAACAAGGACATGGGAAATATAAATCTAGCTGTTTTTCTATACATCGTCAGGATAGAACATCTGTCTTTTAGTGTCTCTTTGTTAAAAGCTAGTGCGCAATCTCTAATATTAAGGAAGCCTCGAGGATCTGCTCGTCTGAGTTAGAATACCTCATGATATGCTGTAGACCATACTATTTACCATCTATATTTATCAAAGCTGTCTACTTACTGCCATAAACTGATACAGGCACAAAGACCTCACTCAACGAGCTGTATAGGGCAGTGGTGTAAAGTAATTAAGTAAAAATACTTTTAAGTACTACTTAAGTCGTTTTTTGTGGTATCTGTACTTTACTTTACTATTTATATTTTTGACAACTCTTACTTTTACTCCACTACATTCCTAAAGAAAATAATGTACTTTTTACTCCTTACATTTTCCCTGGCACCCAAAAGTACTCTTTACATTTTGAATGCTTAGCAGGGCAGGAAAATGGTCCAATTCATGCACTTATCAAGAGAACATCCCTGGTCATCCCTACTGCCTCTGATCTGGCAGACTCACTAAACACAAATGCTTTGTTTGTAAATTGTGTCTGAGTGTTGAACTGTGCCTCTGGCTATCCGTAAATTTAAAAAACAAGAAAATCGTGTTGTCTGGTTCGCCAACCTGTCGACAACTTCCGATGAAATTGGAGGGCGCGCAATTCAAATAAATAATCATAAAAATTATGGATATTAAACATTTAGGTACATACAAGTGTCTTATATCGGTTAAAAGCTTAAATTCTTGTTCATCTAACTGCATTGTCTGATTTACAATAGGCTTTACAGCGAAAGCATGCCATGCGATTGTTTGAGGACGCCGCCCCACATCAACATATTTTTCTACCGGCACAGGCTTCATAAAATCACAAATAGCGATTAAATATTCACTTACTTTTTGAAAATCTTCCTCTGATTTGCAATCCAAAGGGTTCCAGCTACAACATGTAGTGTCGTTTTGTTAGATAGAATCCTTCTTTATATCCCAAAAAATACTGTTTAGTTGGCGCCATCGATTTGAGTAATCCACTCGTTCAACATGCAGAGAAAGGAATCCAAAAAGCTACCGCTAAACTCTGTTAAAACAAGTCAAAATACGTTTCTACTTAATCCTCAGGTACCCTAAAATGTAATTAAACTATAATATTTCATACGGAATGAAGCATGTTCAATAGGAAAACGATATTAGCAGGTGCGCGTCCTCTTTGTTGAGCACGCACAGACTGATTTCCAACTCAGTACTAAAACTCAAAATTCTTCCTCGTTTGAAAAAAAACAAGCCTGAATTCTTGAACAAAGACTGTTGACATCTAGTGGAAGCCATAGGAATTGCAATCTGGGAGCTGGATTTGGATATGCTCCTATACTTTCCATTGTAAGAGCATGGGCTCTTGGTTTTTCTTTGGATTTTCTCCTACCATATCTATTGTTTTATACTCTCCTACGTTATTTTAACATTTCTACAAACTTCAAAGTGTTTTCTATCCAATGGTACCAAGTATATGAATATCCTAGCTTCTAGGTCTGAGTAACAGGCAGTTTACTTTGGGCACGTCAGTCAGGTGGAAATTCAGAAAAAAGGCCTATAAGACATTTTAAATGATTTATACTTTTACTTTTGAATCTTAAGTACATTTAAAACCAAATACTTTTATACTTTTACTCAAGTAGTATTTCACTGGGTGACTTTCACTTTTACTTGAGTAATTTTCTTTTAAGGTATCTTTACTTTTACTCAAGTATGACAATTGGGTACTTTTTTCACCATTGGTATAGCTAAGCTGCAGGACTGTTTCGCTAGCACAGACTGGAATGTGTTCCGGGATTCATCCAATGGCATTGAGGAGTTCACCACATCAGTCACCGGCTTCATTAATAAGTGTATCGATGAGGTCGTCCCCACAGTGACCGTATGTACATATCCTAACCAGAATCCATGTATTACAGGTAACATCCGCACTGAGCTAATACCTAGAGCTGCCGCTTTCAAGGAGCGGGACACTTATTAGAACCATCACACAAGCAAAGAGCCAATACAGGACTAAGATCGAATCCTACTACACCCACTCTGACGTTCATCGGATGTGACAGGGCTCGCAAACTATCACAGATTACAAAGGGAAACCCAGCCGCGAGCTGCCCTGTGACGCGAGCCTACCCGACAAGCTAAATGCTTTCTATGCTTGCTTCGAGGCTAGCAACACTGAACCATGCATGAGCGCACAAGCTGTTCTGGACAACTGTGTGATCAAGCTCTCCGTAGCCAATGTGAGACCTTTAAACAGGTTAACATTCATAAAGCTTCAGGGCCAGATGGATTACCAGGATATTTTCAACCTCTCCCTGACCCAGTCTGTAATGCCTACATGCTTCAAGCAGACCACCATAGTCCCGGTGCCCAAGAACACAAAGGTAACTTGTCT
Organism: Salmo salar; assembly: GCF_965601325.2. Classification (NCBI taxonomy): domain Eukaryota; kingdom Metazoa; phylum Chordata; class Actinopteri; order Salmoniformes; family Salmonidae; genus Salmo; species Salmo salar. Next base: position 81,429,136 of record NC_138296.1, on the reverse strand, counting down.
AAATGACTAACTAACAGATCCACAAGTGACGCAATCTCTATTGTACTCCAAATTGCCCTTTCCCACCTGGACAAAATTAACACCTTCGTGAGAATGCATTCATTGACTACAGCTCAGTGTTCAACACCTAAGGACCCTGGGACTGAACACTTCCCTCTGCAACTGGATCCTGGGCTTCCTGACGGACTGCCCCCAGGTGCTGAGGGTAGGCAACAACACATCCGCCACGCTGACCTTCAACACAGGGGCCCCTCAGGGGTAAGTGCTTAATCCACTCCTGTACTCCCTGTTCACCCACGACTGCATGGCCGCGCACGACTCCAACACCATCATTAAGTTTGCCAACAACACAATGGTGGAAGGCCTGATCACAGACAACAATGAGATAGTCTATAGGGAGGGGGTCAGAGACCTGGAAGTGTGGTGCCAGGACAACAACCTCTCCCTCAATGTCAGCAAGACAAAGGAGCTGATTGTGGACTCCAGGAAAAGGAGTTTACTTTGGGCACGTCAGTCAGGCGCCCCCATTCACGTCGGCGGGGCTGAAGTGGAGTGAGTCAAGAGCTTCAAGATCCTCTGTGTCCAAACACACCAACACAGTAGTGAAGAGGGCATGACAATGACTCTTCCCCCTCAGGAGTTTGAAAAGATTTGGCATGGGCCCTCAGATCCTCAGAGTTCTACAGCTGGACCATTGAGAGCATCTTGACTGGCTGCATCACCGCTTGGTATGGCAACTGCTTGGCATCTGACCATAAGGAGGGTAGTGCATACAGCCCAGTACATTGCTACTGTTATTTTTCATTGTCTTTTTGCTGTTGTTTTTATTTCTTTACTTACCTATTGTTCACCTAATACCTTTTTTGCACTATTGGTTAGAGCCTGTAAGTAAGCATTTCACTGTAAGGTCTACACCTGTTGTATTCGGCGCACGTGACAAATAAACTTTGATTTGATTAGATTTGATCACTGGGGCCGAGCTTCCTGCCATCCAGGACCTCCATACCAAGCGGTGTCAGAGGAAAGCCCTGCAAATTGTCAAATACTCCAACCACCCAAGTCATAGACTGTTCTCTCTTCTACCGCACGGCAAGGGGTACCAGAGCAACAAGTCTGGGACCAAAAGGCTCGTGAACAGCTTCTACCCCCAAGCCATAAGACTGCAGAACAGTTATTAAAATGGCTACCACCTTTTTATTTGCACTGACTCTCCTGCACCGGGTCTATGCACTCTCACTGGACTCTACCCACAAATACTACACTGACACTCCAACACACACACACACACTGCTGCTATTCTGTTTATTATCGATCATTATAGTGACTTTTTCCCCTACCTACATGTACATATTACCTCAATTACCTTTCCCTGTTGGGAAAGGGCTTGTAAATAAGCATTTCATGGTAAAGTCTACACCTGTTGTATTCAGCACATGTGACGAATAACATTTGATTTGATTTATCGCCGACCGATTGCTGAGGAGAACAATCCTCCATCTCTAAAAGCCACAATCTGTGATTTGTTTTTCTACAGTAGCTCCACCACTTGGTTTTCAATATCCTTCTTATATTTGGGTTGATGGGCTAAGACAGTTGTACTAAGCTCCAGATGAATTTATAAATTAAACTCTTCAAGAATCAACTAAAATTACCAATTGAACATCGGTACAGCAACATCACTGATTGTACCTTTAAATTCCAGGCTACATAACAGTGCAGATAAAGCAACACATCAATTATCCAGAGCTCTTAGTCAGACATGACTAGTTGAACCATGGCTGTCACGGTCAAGCATGGAGGAGAGAGCCCTGGCTGTGTTCTAATGTAGTTAATGAATCCTCGTCAAGAGAGGGTCAATATCAACATGACTCAGGCCTCATGCACTATTGGAACAAGACAGTTGGAGAAAGTTATAGGCTTTGGCAGAGAACTGATCAAAAGTAGTGCACTATATAGGGAATTGAGTGCCATTTAGGATTTAGATGGAGTGATTAAATATTCTTATGATTTTCACGTTCCATACCTACCCTCCTAACAACCTACCCTCCAACCCACCTACCCTCCGACCCTCCAACCCACCTAGCCCCCTACCCTCCTACCCACCTCTCCCCTACCCTCCTACCCACTTACCCTCCTACCCACCTACCCCCCTACCCTCCTAACCACCTCTCCCCTACCCTCCTACCCACTTACCCTCCTACCCACCTACCCCCTATCCCCCTACCCTCCTACCCCACCTATCCCCCTACTCTACACATGATAAGGCACATACTCTACACACACGTACACATGGATTTCACAGGAGGTTGGTGGCACCTTAATTGGGGAGGATAGGCTCGTGGTAATGGCTGGAGCGGAATTAGTGGAACGGTATCAAATACATAAACACATGGTTTCCTTGTGTTTGATGCCATTCCATTTGCTCTGTTCCGGCCATTATTATGAGCCGTCCTCCCCTCAGCAGCCTGAGGACACACACGTAATGTGTTGTGAAAAGTGTTATGAAATATAATGTAATGTAATATTTTAAATTGTATACAACTGCCTTAATGTTGCTGGACCCCAGGTAGAGTAGCTGTTGCCTTGGCAGCAGATAATGGGGATCCTTAATGAATACAAATATAAACTACTGTATGTTGTTGCGTACTAGCATTTCCATTCTATGATGTGCTATAGTGGACTGCTATCCTGCGTGTTCCCTCACCTCCCTCTCTCCTATCCACTGTGTGAGTGAGTGAGTGAGTGAGTGAGTGAGTGAGTGAGTGAGTGAGTGAGTGAGTGAGTGAGTGAGTGAGTGAGGTGAGTGAGTGAGTGTGTGGTGTGAGTGTGTGAGAGAGTGTGTGTGTGTGTGTGTGTGTGTTTGTGTGTGTGTGAGAGTGTGTGTGTGAGTGTGCATGCGCACCTGCATTCCCGCTTCTCCCATGATCCACTCTATCAACTGCGCTCCAGAAATGCAGATTGGTAGTTCCACACGTCAGATTGGTAGTTCCCCACGTCAGATTGGTAGTTCTCCACGTCAGATTGGTAGTTCTCCACGTCAGATTGGTAGTTCTCCACGTCAGATTGGTAGTTCTCCACGTCAGATTGGTAGTTCTCCACATCAGATTGGTAGTTCTCCACGTCAGATTGGTAGTTCTCCACATCAGATTGGTAGTTCTCCACGTCAGATTGGTAGTTCTCCACATCAGATTGGTAGTTCTCCACGTCAGATTGGTAGTTCTCCACGTCAGATTGGTAGTTCTCCACGTCAGATTGGTAGTTCCCCACGTCAGATTGGTAGTTCCCCACGTCAGATTGGTAGTTCCCCACGTCAGATTGGTAGTTCCCCACGTCAGATTGGTAGTTCCCCACGTCAGATTGGTAGTTCCCCACGTCAGATTGGTAGTTCTCCACGTCAGATTGGTAGTTCCCCCGCGTCAGATTGGTAGTTCCCCACGTCAGATTGGTAGTTCCCCACGTCAGATTGGTAGTTCCCCACGTCAGATTGGTAGTTCCCCACGTCAGATTGGTAGTTCCCCACGTCAGATTGGTAGTTCCCCACGTCAGATTGGTAGTTCCCCACGTCAGATTGGTAGTTCTCCATGTCAGACTGCTAATCAGTTTATGATCATGTGTTAAAACAGCCAATGTGGCCACTTGAGACATTCACATTACATCAGCATAACAAGTATCTCATTTCACAAACCAACTAAGTGTTTTGAATGTAATTTGTTTGTTTGATATACAGTAGATTGCCAGAGTGCTGCATTGCTGTATATAGGGGATATTGATGTAGTGTTTTTTGGTGGGCAATGGGTACTATTGTTTAGTGAGTCACGACAGCATGAAATGTAGGTTGATTGACTGAGAGGTAACAGAACATGACAGAAATACTGTGTGGCTGGTGTGTGTGCGTGTGCCTACATTGGATAGATACTGCAGTGCCACAGGTTTACTGTTCTGTCTCTCTGTTGCTCAGTGACTACATGGCCTGTTGTCTTGGCATTTCACCCTGTTTACCATTGGGTTCCACAGCGCCAGGCCTGGAGTGATGCAGAGAACAACCCAACACTACAGCACACACATGCAGATGATAGATAGTGCTTGAGCCATCTGTCTCTTATACACAAATCCACACATACATAGGCATACATATCGATAGGCCTTCACATGCATTATACAGTGCATTCGAAAAGTATTCCGACCCCTTGACTTTTTCCAAATTGTTATGTTACAGCCTTATTCTAAAATGGATTAAATAAAACATTTTCCTTATTAATCTACACACAATACCCAAACTTGACAAAGCCAAAACAGGAATTTATAGAAAAATAAAAACAGAAATACCTTATTTACATAAGTATTCAGACCCTTTGCTATGAGACTCGTAATTGAACTCAGGTGCATCCTGTTTCCATTGATCATCCTTGAAATGTTTCTACAACTTGATTGGAGTCCACCTGTGGTACATTTTATTGATTGGACATGATTTGGAAAGGCATACACCTGTCTATATAAGGTCCCACAGTTGAAAGTGCATGTCTGAGCAAAAACCAAGCCATTTGCTGGCAATGATTGTCACTCTGACAGAGCTCCAGAGTTCCTCTGTGGAGATGGGAGAATCTTACAGAAGGACAACCATCTCTGCAGCACTCCACCAATCAGACCTTTATGGTAGATGGAAGCCACTCCTCAGTAAAAGGCACATGACAGCCCACTTGGAGTTTGCCAAAGGGCACCTAAAGGACTCTCAGACCACGAGAAACAAGATTATCTGGTCTGATGAAAACAAGATTGCACTCTTTGGCCTGAATGCCAAGCGTCACATCTGGAGGAAACCTGGCACCATCCCTACGGTGAAGCATGGTGGTGACAGCATCATGCTGTGGGCATGTTTTTCAGTGGCAGGGACCCGGAGACTAGTCAGGATCGAGGGAAAAATGAAAGGAGAAAAGTACTGAGAGATCCTTGAGGAAAACCTGCTCCTGAGCGCTCAGGACCTCAGACTGGGGTGAAGGTTCACCTTCCAACAGGACAAGGACCCTAAACACACAGCCAAGACAACGCAGGAGTGGCTTTGGGACAAGTCTCTGAATGTCCTTGAGTGGCCCAGCCAGAGCCCGGACTTGAACCTGATTGAACATCTCTGGAGAGACCTGAAAATAGCTGTGCAGCAACACTCCCCATTCAACCTGACAGAGCTTGAGATGATCTGCAGAGAAGAATGGGAGAAACTCCCCTAATACAGGTGTGCCAAGCTTGTAGCGTCATACCCAAAACGACTGAAGAGGGGAAAAAACTATTTAATCCATTTTAGAATAAGGCTGTAATGTAACAAAATGTAGAAAAAGTCAAGGGTTCTGAATATTTTCTGAATGCACTGTATGCACACTAACACTTCACAGGCCTATCCTGTCTTCACGGTTAGCACCACAAGCTAATAAAGGTATTTCAGAGCTCCTTAACATATTCATGGTGTGTCGCTTTCTCCACAGTCATACAGCAACACAAAGCTGAGGCAGCAACAGGGTGACTTAGATAATAACCCAAAGGCCCAGTCAAACTGGTAACAGTGACTGTTCACTGCCTCTTTCCGTAAATCTTCACTGCTGGGTAAATGGGACTGTTCACTGCCTCTTTCCGTAACTCTTCGCTGCTGGGTAAATGGGACTGTTTACTGCCTCTTTCTGGCGCTCAGAGCTGCATGGTAAATGTGACTGTTCGCTGCCTCTTTCTGGAGCTAAGAGCTGCAGAGTAAATGTGACTGTTCACTGCCTCTTTCCGTAACTCTTCACTGCTGTGTAAATGGGACTGTTCACTGCCTCTTTCCGTAACTCTTCACTGCTGGGTAAATGGGACTTTTCACTGCCTCTTTCTGGAGCTCAGTGATGCTGCTGTCATAACTGGTGTTTAATCAAACGTTACAAGGCAACACTTTGAAGTGCAGCGGTGCCAACTAGAAACGTACTTGCTGGCAACTGTAGGTAGGTCTCAGCTGTTGTCATGCCAGCTGTTGCCATGAAAGAACATAGGCTGATGAAGAGGGACTACTTCCTTGATTGTGCTGTTTGATTACAAATCAAGTGTTGGTCTCGGAGGTCTTGGTTGTTGCTCTCTCTCTCTCTCTCTCTCTCTCTCTGTGTTATTGTAATTCAACAACTGACCTTGTGGAGAATGATTTGAGGCGATGCACCGTTGTTAGAAGAGGGCATATGATAATATACTGTAATGTTTAATTAATTTTGAATGGACCAACTTCAGGAGTCACGCACACACACACGCACACGCACACACCACACACACACACACACACAGTAATTTCTCCTATTCATCATAAATCTGTGGGGTGATGACGAAGACTCTGAAATGAAAGATTCAAAAACAATACTTTCTCACGCCCTTGACAAGCTGAAGTGAACATGGCCACACAAAAACCTTAGATTATTTTCATTGTAGGAGGGCTTTTTTACATGGCATTATAGTACATAACTGACAGATGAGAGCGGTAAACTGAAGTACATAACTGACAGATGAAAACAGAGGGTTTCATTCTTGACTCTCTTTTCAGTGGAGGGCTCCACTCATGTACGCACACATGCACGCACACACACACGCACACAGCTCAGACAGAACAGAACTTAACAGTTGAAGTATGCACTGAATTATTCAACCCAGCTGATAAAAATAGGTGTTGAAAAGAGGCCCTATTAAATATGTAGGCGTTAGTGAGTCTCTTAAGTATTCCTGTTGAGGAGAAGGACATGGTGGTGGTGCTGCTGCAGCTCCTAACAACTAGTGATCTCTGACACTGGGCTCGGAAACACTTTATTTAGATAGTTAGTTGAAATGTTACTGATAATCTGTAGAGCCTCTATCTAGTAACCCTAGTCCTAACCCCAAGCCCTTATTCTAAACCAAACCCTAACCTTAGCAAGCAGTTGCTTATCAACAGATAGTTTGTTGATAGAATGACCATCCGGATTAGCCAAATAACGTCTGATACTGAGCTCTAAGGCTGAGCCTCTGATGAGGCATCCCTATGAGAAATACATATGTCTGTATTTAGCCTTTTTGCCCTGATTGCTTTCCATTACCTATTCTAATTTGTGATAGCCGAAAGATAGTTCCACTGCTGCATGGTTAGCTGGGTGTTGACCTGACTACCGTAAAACTTCAATTAAACTCAGCCTCAAATAGCCATCCGTCCCTTTTAATAGCCGGGCAACAGTACATATTTCAGCAAATAAACACCTGTTTCAAATAAACGCTGGGTCTAAATTAATTGTCTACGAGGTTACCATGAATGACCATGACCATGGTTTAACGTTTGATTTGTTACATTAAATCATTCAGACTCGAAAAAATTACGGAAATCATCGAGGAACATGCTGACCACACTGTCCGCGTTGTGTGTGCAAGCATTGCATAATAAATGTAGGCATGCATGTTATTCAATCATTTCATCCAAACTGCTCGCGCACATCAACGGGCATCTGTGCAGCCAGGCGCTAAAATAGAACTTGGATTTATTTTTAAACGCTTGACGCGCTGCAAGTCCCGCATCTTCCATCTACTCATTGTTTTTACGCACATATACCCCTGGATGATTGAATGATGCACCTTAAAGTTGGTTGCCAACTGCCATATAAAATCCACAGAAGAAGAAAGACAAATGAAGAGAGATTAATCAAAGAAAACTAACCCTTTTATATGTGGATTCATTGTCAAAAAAGAAAACATAGGATTTTGTAAGACTCAAAATAGGTCAAAATTCAGGTAAAATAACAACCCAATGTTTATCTCCCTAGCAACAGCAAGCTAGTTAAATGTCCATGAATGTTTTATTTGTGTTTTGACCTGTCCCCAAATCAATATAATTGGTTCACAGTTGGCTTTGGTATTTTAACCTGTGTGTCATGAACGAGTCTGGTGGGGATAGTCAAAATCAATATGCGCACACGCGGAGCTGGTTTGGTCACCATGTTAGAAACGGCTAGCCATGGTCCTGGAGGTCGGCTGCTAACAGCTGAGAACTGTTAGCTAACTGGCAAGCACAAAAACAGTCAACAACTTCGGGAGTACAGCCCGACAAAAATCGTCTGATCGCCCTCTAGTGGTGAAAGTAAGAACTGTCAAATGCACAGTCAAAGAGGAAAACAATGATTCTGTCAAGGAAGTTTTTTTTTTCTCAAAACAGAGGCAAAATAAACGTGACACAATGTGTAAATGATAACACAGTGCAAGAAATTAAGAAATGTATTAAATTGGTTGTGTGTGTTTGTGTGTGCATGCTTGCCTGTGTTTGTGTGGGAGAGCCTCTGTAACATGGATACTAAATCCTTACTCCAGTGATTCATCAGTGTCTCATGAAGAGGAAGTTTGATCGAAAATATTTTTATGATGTAGCTACCCATCCCTCTCCTGTTGATATGTGATTGATGACTGCTCAAATCGTTTCCAAATCTATTGTGAACCATTCATCAAACTATTATTTAAAAAAATCTTCATATTTAAGTAATATAAGATAGAACTAGAATTACATCTATATCACTATCCGCTTTTAATTAAAATGTACACAAATGACTAATATGACGATATGTCCTCATTTTTTTTATCAATTGGAGTTCTCAGCGCTTTGAAATGTCACAGTGTGACCTGTGACAACACTCACACATTACAAGACACAAGACACAAAGGTCACAACTTGCAGACTTGTTTACGTGCTGCTGTGCGTTTTGTTTCTAACCTTACTTTGCTACCTGACAACTTTACAGTTTTTACTTTTTAATTACCGTTTATATTTTTAGTTTTTCCCTCACTCAATTTTTTTTTTTTTCATTCAACTTTTTCACTCCGGACGCTTTATCTGGACGTGGTTCGTCAGGACTTCCAACAGCCGAAGCTAAGTTGTAACATTAACATGATGCCTTCTAATTGCAGTCGCTGTACTCATAATATACAGGAGAACGATCGCCTTGCAGCGAGGATAGCTGTGCTGCAAGCCCAGCATCAGACGCAATCGTTAGGCAAGGGTAATTTCAGTGTTGGAAAGGATGAAACAGCGTCTGTGCCACCAGTAAGTACAGATAGTATTATAAATCCCCTCGCACGGTCCCCGCAGCTGGACAACTTTCTCATGGCTTCTGGAGGGAAACGCTGTAGGAATGCTCAACCGGTGTCACTCATTCAGCCGACAGAAACTTTCAACCGGTTCTCCCCATTAAGCAGCGAGTCGGAGTCAGAGGCCGAGCCTTCTCTGGTCTCTACTCCTCCCGTTACGGGGTCTGAGACGCCGAAGCCTCCCACCATTAGCTCTGACAAATTGAAAACCCTAACGTAAACTCACCACATTCCATACAAATGTCCGCAACCGCAACATTCATACGAGGCTGCAAAGAAAACTAACGGGACTGTGTTGACTTCAAAATCTGGGGTGTGAACTACGTTTCTATTGAAGCATTGATCGACATGGTAATGGTTCTATAGTATTGGAGAAAAGATGAAAAAAACTGACCCTCCGTTACATCGTGACGTGTCATGCCGTAACGTACAGCACGCATAAAGCAACTATTTCTGTCTTACAATTTCTCTCCACCAGGTGTAGCACTTCTCTCATCGTTTAAAAACAAGAAATGGACAGTGACGGGGCTAAGGGGGATACCAAGTAATTTTTTGCGTCATCACTGGAAGCGATCATGACTCTCAAAAAAAACGGTTTACTTCTGAAGATCACTTTAGCACCGCCCTAAAAACCCGATTCAAATTCGACACAAACCTTCAAATAGGTATGTAATGACACATTATATAAACTCTTTATAGTATTTTAATTACATTTTTACAAGTTGGACAGATCGAGTGAAAAAAAGCTGTTTCCCACACGACATCTCTCCTCACTATCACACATTAGTTTCGCTTCCCCACCCGCCATTTTTAAAAACATTTTTACATTTACATTTTAGTCATTTAGCAGACGCTCTTATCCAGAGCGACTTACAAATTGGTGCATTCACCTATAATATCCAGTGGAACAACCACTTTACAATAGTGCATCTAAATCTTTAAGGGGGGGTTAGAAGGATTACTTTATCCTATCCCAGGTATTCCTTGAAGAGGTGGGGTTTCAGGTGTCTCCGGAAGGTGGTGATTGACTCCGCTGTCCTGGCGTCGTGAGGGAGCTTGTTCCACCATTGGGGTGCCAGAGCAGCGAACAGTTTTGACTGGGCTGAGCGGGAACTGTGCTTCCTCAGAGGTAGGGAGGCGAGCAGGCCAGAGGTGGATGAACGGAGTGCCCTTGTTTGGGTGTAGGGCCTGATCAGAGCCTGAAGGTACGGAGGTGCCGTTCCCCTCACAGCTCCGTAGGCAAGCACCATGGTCTTGTAGCGGATGCGAGCTTCGACTGGAAGCCAGTGGAGAGAGCGGAGGAGCGGGGTGACGTGAGAGAACTTGGGAAGGTTGAACACCAGACGGGCTGCGGCGTTCTGGATGAGTTGTAGGGGTTTAATGGCACAGGCAGGGAGCCCAGCCAACAGCGAGTTGCAATAATCCAGACGGGAGATGACAAGTGCCTGGATTAGGACCTGCGCCGCTTCCTGTGTGAGGCAGGGTCGTACTCTGCGAATGTTGTAGAGCATGAACCTACAGGATCGGGTCACCGCCTTGATGTTGGTGGAGAACGACAGGGTGTTGTCCAGGGTCACGCCAAGGCTCTTTGCACTCTGGGAGGAGGACACAAGGGAGTTGTCAACCGTGATGGCGAGATCATGGAACGGGCAGTCCTTCCCCGGGAGGAAGAGCAGCTCCGTCTTGCCGAGGTTCAGCTTGAGGTGGTGATCCGTCATCCACACTGATATGTCTGCCAGACATGCAGAGATGCGATTCGCCACCTGGTTGTCAGAAGGGGGAAAGGAGAAGATTAATTGTGTGTCATCTGCATAGCAATGATATGAGAGACCATGTGAGGATATGACAGAGCCAAGTGACTTGGTGTATAGCGAGAATAGGAGTGGGCCAAGAACAGAGCCCTGGGGGACACCAGTGGTGAGAGCACGTGGTGCGGAGACAGATTCTCGCCACGCCACCTGGTAGGAGCGACCTGTCAGGTAGGACGCAATCCAAGCGTGCGCGGTGCCGGAGATGCCCAGCTCGGAGAGGGTGGAGAGGAGGATCTGATGGTTCACGGTATCAAAGGCAGCAGATAGGTCTAGAAGGATGAGAGCAGAGGAGAGAGAGTTAGCTTTAGCAGTGCGGAGAGCCTCCGTGACACAGAGAAGAGCAGTCTCAGTTGAATGCCCAGTCTTGAAACCTGACTGATTAGGATCAAGAAGGTCATTCTGAGAGAGATAGCAAGAGAGCTGGCCAAGGACGGAGCTCATTGCCTTCTTGAATCATGCAGAAACGGGCAGCGTGGAGGTCTCGTAATGGAATTTGTTGGAAAGGGGAGAAATTGTGCTTTACAATGGTATTGACATTACAGTTGATCTGGAAGTATTACGTTTTTTGGGCGCTAAAATAAGGTCAATTGTACAGACCAAGGCGATGTACAAAAGTGAGTGAGTTTACGTTAGTCATTGGCGACTCCATTACCCGCAGTATTAGACTTAAAAAGAATCATCCAGCGATCATACACTGTTTACCAGGGGGCAGGGCTACCGACGTTAAGGCTAATCTGAAGATGGTGCTGGCTAAAGCTAAAACTGGCAAGTGTAGAGAGTATAGGGATATTGTTATCCACGTCGGCCACAACGATGTTAGGATGAAACAGTCAGAGGTCACCAAGCGCAACATAGCTTCAGCGTGTAAATCAGCTAGAAAGATGTGTCGGCATCGAGTAATTGTCTCTGGCCGCCTCCCAGTTAGGGGGAGTGATGAGCTCTACAGCAAAGTCTAGCAACTCAATCGCTGGTTGAAAACTGTTTTCTGCCCCTCCCAAAAGATAGAATTTGTAGATAATTGGCCCTCTTTCTCTTTCTCTGCCTCTAACCCTATTACAGTGACTGGCTTACTGGTGTTCTTCCATGCCGTCCCTAGGAGGGGTGCGTCACTTGAGTGGGTTGAGTCACTGACGTGGTCTTCCTGTCTAGGTTGGCGCCCCCCTTGGGTTGGGCCGTGGCGGAGACCTTTGTGGGCTATACTCGGCCTTGTCTCAGGATGGTAAGTTGGTGGTTGAAGATATCCCTCTAGTGGTGTGGGGGCTGTGCTTTGGCAAAGTGGGTGGGGCTATATCCTGCCTGTTTGGCCCTGTCCGGTGGTATCATCGGATGGGGCCACAGTGTCTCCTGACCACTCCTGTCTCAGCCTCCAGTATTTATGCTGCAGTAGTTTATGTGTCGGGGGGCTAGGGTCAGTCTGTTATATCTGGAGTATTTCTCCTGTCTTATCCGGTGTCCTGTGTGAATTTAAGTATGCTCTCTCTTTCTCTCAGAGGACCTGAGCCCTAGGACCATGCCTCAGGACTACCTGGCATGATGACTCCTTGCTGTCCCCAGTCCATCTTGCCGTGCTGCTGCTCCAGTTTCAACTGTTCTGCCTGCGGCTATGGAACCCTGACCTGTTCTCCATCCGGCACAGCCAGAAGAAGACTGGCCACTCCTCATAGCCTGGTTCCTCTCTAGGTTTCTTCCTAGGTTTTGGCCTGTCTAGGGAGTTTTTCCTAGCCACCGTGCTTCTACACCTCCATTGCTTGCTGTTTGGGGTTTTAGGCTGTGTTTCTGTACAGCACTTTGATATATCAGCTGATGTAAGAAGGGCTATATAAATAGATTTGATTTGATAAAATGATGAGGAGTTGTTATGAGCATGGTTTTACCTTCAGCTGATTCCAGGGGAGAGGTGGAAAGGAGAGAGAGAGTAAGACCAAAATAATGGTGTTCCAAAAAGGTCCAGTTGCCAGGACCACAAATACAAATTCCATCTAGACACCATTGCCCTAGAGCACACAAAAAACTATACATACCTTGGCCTAAACATCAGTGTCACACGTAACTTCCACAAAGCTGTGAAATATCTGAGAGACAAGGCAAGAAGGCCCTTCTATGCCATAAAAAGGAACATACATTTTGATATACCAATTAGGATCTGGCTAAAAATACTTAAATCAGTTATAGAACCCATTGCCCTTTATGGTTGTGAGGTCTGGGGTCCGCTCACCTACCAAGAATTCACAAAATGGGACAAACACCATATTGAGACTCTGCATGCAGAATTCTGCAAAAATATCCTCTGTGTACAACGCAGAACACCAGATAATGCATGCAGAGCAGAATTAGGCCGATACCCGCTAATAATCAAAATCCAGAAAATAGCCGTTAAATTCTACAACCACCTAAAAGGAAGCAATTCCCAAACCATCCATAACAAAGCCATAACCTACAGAGAGATGAAGCTGGAGAAGAGTCCCCTAAGCAAGCTTGTCCTGGGGCTCTGTTCACAAACGCAAGCAGACCCCCAGGACAGCAACACAATTAGACCCAACCAAATCATGAGAAAACAAAAAGATAATTACTTGACACATTGGAAGGAATTTACAAAAAAACCCAGAGAAAACTAGAATGCTATTTGGCCCTAAACAGAGAGTACACAGTGGCAGAATACCTGACCACTGTGACTGACCCAAACTTAAAGCTTTGACTATGTACAGACTCAGTGAGCATAGCCTTGCTATTGAGAAAGGCCACCGTAGGCAGACCTGGCCCTCAAGAGAAGACAGGCTATGTGCACACTTCCCACAAAAGGAGGTGGAAACTGAGCTGCACTTCCTAACCTCCTGCCCAATGTATGACCATATTAGAGACACAGATTCACAAAGAATTCAAAAACAAATCCGATTTTGATAAACTCCCATATCTACTGGGTGAAATACAACCGTGTGCCATCACAGCAGCAAGATGTGTGACCTGTTGCCACAAGAAAAGGTCAACCAGTGAAGAACAAACACCATTGTAAATACAACACATATTTATGCTTATTTATTTTCCCTTTTGTACTTTAACCATTTGTACATCGTTACAACACTGTATATATACATAATATGACATTTGTAATGTCTTTTTTCTTTTGGAACTTCTGTGAGTGGAATGTTCATTTTTGTTTATTTCACTTTTGTATGTTATCTACTTCACTTGCTTTGGCAATGTTAACATATGTTTCCCATGCCAATAAAGCCCCTTGAATTGAATTGAGAAAGAGGTGGTAAGGAGAGAGAGAGCGAGAGAGAGCGAGAGAGAGCTACTGAGAGGGGGAAGAAGAAAGGGGAAAGGGAGAGCGGGAGTTGAGGAGGAGGAGAAAAGGTAGGGAGATGAAGGTTGTGTGGAAAGTGCTATAACGAGAGAGTGAAAGAGGAAAAAAGAACAAGCAAGCGAGAGAGAGAGAGAGAGAGAGAGAGAGAGAGAAAGAGAGAGGGATAAGAGAGAGAGAAGGGGAAACCAGGCAGGGAAATTGCAGTGGTAGGATTTATTGTGTCAAGTGTAATTGGGTTCAACCAGCCCTCAGAGAAAATCCGTTGAAGTCTTTCCCAGGTTTGCCTGTAACGTTCTCTTGAGAACAGGCTGTTCATTCTGTGGTTCCTGGGTGCCTGCCTGGTGCATTGTCTAGTGACACAGTGATGGGGAAACACAAAGGAAACATCTCTATTTTCATTAACCCACGGGAATTAACAGACCAAGTTCATAACAGGAACACCTCTACTGCAGCTGGACCACTGTATTATCTTAGCTTATACCATGGCATTGTTGAATACTCCATTCTGATTGGCTTGAAGGGCATTCTAGAGCATGCATTATTTCCCTATAACACACGGTATATTTGCACGGTAGAATACAATGCCTGCAGTTCATTTTTACAATTTGGGTCCTTGAAAATTGCTATGTAAGTCCCATGTATTATAACTACATATTTTTTGTACAATTTGTACTCATTAAATACATGCAAAAATAGGCTACAGTAATGTACTGTATATTTGCAGCAATATTTATCAGTCACTCCCTGTGTAACTATACCAAGTTATACAGTGAGGTCCGAAATTGACACCCTTGATAAAGATTAGCAATAATGACTGTATAAAATAATTCATTATAATACTAACCTATACTGTATTCTCAAAAATAAATGGGAAATTATATAATTTTATACTAATTGTTCAGTGAACGACATTTTGTTTAACATGTAATAATTTTTTCTCAAAAAGGTAGGGGTCAAAATGATTGAAACCCTAAAGATTCTTAGAAATTGGGTTCAACCAGCCCTCAAAGGTTTAGTATTTGGTCCCATATCCCTAGCACGCAATGACGACATCAAGCTTGTGACTCTACAAACTCGATGGATCTATTTGCAGTTTGTTTTGGTTGTGTTTCAGATTGATTTGTGCCCAATAGAAATGAATAGTAAATAATGTATTGGGTCATTATGGAGTCACTTTTACTGTAAATAAGAATATAATGTTTCTTAACACTTCTACATTAATGTGGATGCTTCCATGATTACCGATAATCCTTCATGAACTGTAAATAATGATGAGTGAGAAAATTACAGAGGGTCAAAGATCATATTCCCAAGACATGCTAACCTCTCACTATTACCAAGAACAGGATTCATTCAGGATTATCTGTAGTAATGGTAGCATCCATGCTAGGAATATGGGACCAAAGACTCCATTTTTGACTACTTTGTTTATAAGAATCATTAGGGGTGTCATTAGGGGTGTCTGGGGCGGCAGGTAGCCTAGTGGTTAGAGTGTTGGACTTCGCGGTTAGAGGTTAGAGCGTTGGACTCTTGCGTTGCAAGATCGAATCCCCGAGCTGACAAGGTAAAAATCTGTGGTTCTGCCCCTGAACAAGGCAGTTAACCCACTGTTCCTAGGCTGTCATTCAAAATAAGAATTTGTTCTTGACTGACTTGCCTAGTTAAATAAAGGAGAAAAAAAAGGGGTGTCAATAATTTTGACCCCTACCTTTTTGAGAAAAAAACAATGACTCTGAGCAATTGTATTATAATAAAATAATATAATTTCCCCTTTTTTTTGCATACAATATAGGTCAGTATTTAGAATTATTTATTTATACAGTCATTATTGCTCATCTTTATCACAGCCATGATTCAAGGCTACTTTTGTACTCACATACCGTATTATTCTATCAATGTCATTTCACAACACACTGAAGCAAGGAAACGACCCTTCTCAAACTACATATATTTTTCATCTACCTGTAGTAGACGTCGGGACATTCTCTCTCATTGTATCGGCTCACAGATAGCATATCAGTTAGTGTGTTACGAAAGTAATCAATAATACAATCTTCTATTTCTATATGTATCATAGATGTAGTCGCACATGCTCCTTGTTTTTAATGAGGAATTTGATCACAGAGAATCTTCATTATGCCGAAGCATTTCTGTACAACATTAGTTCTGCCTCTAAAATAAAAGCGTGACATAGTCATACCAGAGAGGGTTCCCTGGCAAGCACAGTACTGTGTATGTGTTCCCCACCTCCTCACACTCCCGCCTCTTCCCCCTTCCCTCCCTTCCCCAGTCCTCACTCCACCGGCCACTGCAGTGCGATTCTCCTCTCCCTGACAGGCACCAGCATTCACAAACCCACACTGCAGAACAGGCACACTGCTCCAGAATACCAATCAGAGAGAGAGAAAGAAACCACACAGTTCAGAAATAGGGATCCTCCTTCTCTCCCTGTGGTGAAAGGGTAGAGGGAGGGAAGGAGGGGAGGCGGGGTGCTAAAGACACAATGTCGTCTGTTCAAGGTGTGGAGCTGTGCCTACATGGGGCTGCCTGCCACACCCACTCTAGTCAGGTGACGCAGACAGCTCTTTCTGTTTGTCTTGATAAGATTAACTGCTTTCTGTAAATGGGCCCAGGGTCATTGACTGGGAATGGGATGGGATGGGCAGGCTAGGCTGGGACAGGGACTTCTGCACCATCTCCCGTTCTGCTGCATTTCCAGAAAGATAGGTGGGTGTGGCCGTGTGGTCACAGACAAGCCTTGTGTTCTGCTCTGGGCCAATCGCAGAGCCCAAGGCTGTCCTTGAAATGATCTAGGATAAATCCGGGGGTATCCTCTCTCTCAGATATATTACAGTGGTGACAGCGTTAAGTGGGAATGGAAACGAGGTGAAATAAAATAGCTTAGTTTCCAGTTACTCTGCTGGCATTTGGAGGGTAGACTGGGTACCAGTCTGTTAAGTTATCATTCCACTCCTTGTCATGCTAAACAAACTGGCCTTTCTGCAGTCTTTGGTATATGATACAGAGTACAAAGAGTGGAATGTTAGCTAAACAGACTGGTACACAGGCTAGGAGGAGGGGGCCTTGGAGAAAACATGTATAAATGCATCCACAGTATGTTTAAACATGTATAAATGCATCCATCAGTCAAAATCTGATGATTTGATGATATTAGGATGAAACCAGATCAAAGTATGTGTACACCTGTTTGTCGAACATCTAATTTCAAAATCATGGGCATTAATATGGAATTGGTCCAACTTTGCTGCTATAACAGCCTCCACTCTTCTGGGAAAGCATTCCACTAGATGTTGGAACATTGCTGCGGGGACTTGCTTCTATTCAGCCAGAAGAGCATTAGTGAGGTCGGGCACTGATGTTGGGTGATTAGGCCTGGCTCGCAGTCAGCATTCCAA
Source organism: Salmo salar (assembly GCF_965601325.2). Classification (NCBI taxonomy): domain Eukaryota; kingdom Metazoa; phylum Chordata; class Actinopteri; order Salmoniformes; family Salmonidae; genus Salmo; species Salmo salar. Next base: position 81,411,506 of record NC_138296.1, on the reverse strand, counting down.
AGGTGTTCGATGGGGTTGAGGTCAGGGCTTTGTGTATGCTAGTCAAGTTCTTCCACACCGATCTCGACAAACCATCTGCATGGACCTCGCTTTGTGCACGGGCATTGTCATGCTGAAACAGGAAAGGGCCTTTCCCTCCAGTTGGAAGCACAGAATCATCTAGAATGTCATTGTATGATTTCCCTTCACTGGAATTAAGAGGCATAGCCCGAACCATGAAAAACAGCCCCAGACCATTATTCCACCAAACCTTACAGTTGGCACTATGCATTGGGGCAGGTAGCATTCTCCTGGCATCCGCCAAACACAGATTTGTCTGTTGGACTGCCAGATGGTGAAGCGTGATTCATCACTCCAGAGAACATGTTTTCACTGCTCCAGAGTCCAATGGCGGCAAGCTTTACACAACTCCAGCCGACGCTTGGCATAGCGCATGGGGATTTTAGGCTTGTGTGCAGCTCCTCGGCCATGGAAACCCACTTCATGAAGCTCCCGACGAACAGTTATTGTGCTGAAGTTGCTTCCAGAGGCATTTTGGAATTCAGCAGTGAGTGTTGCAACCGAGGACAGATGAATTTTAAGCGCTATGCGCTTCAGCACTCGGCGCTCCTGTTCTGTGGACTTGTGTGGCGTTGTTGCTTCTAGACGTTTCCACTTCACAATAACAGCACTTACAGTCGACCAGGGCAATTCTAGCAGGGAAGAAATTTGACAAACTGCCTTGTTGGAAAGGTGGCATCCTATGACAGTGCCACGTCATTGAGCTGTTCAGTACAGACCATTCTACTGCAAATGTTTGTCTATGGAGATTGCATGGCTGTGTGCTCAATTCTATATGGCTGAAATAGCCAAATCCACTGATTTGAAGGGGTATGCACACACTTTTGGCCATGTAGTGTATTATGACCAAAGTATGAAAAATTACTGTTACTTCTACATTGATAAAGTTTCATCATAAAGTTACTGTTCTCCTCCCCCATGTCAAACACTTGGATTCAGGAGGCGGGATTATTAAGGGGATAGGGTGACATCAACTCCCATTTGAACATATTCTCTTACCTAATTTAAATAAGTACCGGCATGTAACCAACATTGGAGAAGGCGTGTTTGTAGAGGGGCGTGATTTATATAGCTACAAAATGTGCCTGTAGGGTGTCAGCAAATATAATTAAAAGTTTACCCTATTAATCTATGGCAAAGATACTTATGTCTCCCCTTGCATCTGAGTCTGGTTGTCACGTCCTGACCAGCAGATGGAGCTGTTGTAGTAGTTTGGGGGTCAGGACGTGGCAGTCTTATGTGTCTTGTGACTCCTGATCAGGAACAGCTGGGAATCGTTGTTCCTGATTGGGAGTCATATATGTAGGAGTATTTTGTCACTGGGGTTTGTGGGTGGTTGTTCTTGCACTGCGTTTTGTATGCCTGTAAGACTGTCCCTGTTGTGTTTATTGTTTTTTCAGTGGATGCTTTACTCCTTTTTTTGAAAATTAAAATATGAGTATCCATATTCCCGCTGCGCCTTGGTCCTCCTTTCAACAGCACGAAGGATTTTGTGACAGAACCACCCACCAAACCAGGACCAAGCAGCGGAAGAGGAAGGAGCAGCGACAGGAGAGAAAAAGGGAGGAATGGACATGGGAGGACGTCCTGGACGGCAAGGGAGCCTACACCTGGTAAAGAGATCCTGGCCGGAAGGGATCGCCTCCCATGGGAACAGGTGGAGGCACTCAGGAGAGTGGAGGCAGCTGGACAGAGGAACCATCGGGAACATTACGCGGGAACACGGTTGGGTAGGAAACCCGAGAGGCAGCCCCAAGATTTTTTTTGGGGGGGGGCACACGGGTAGCTTGGCCAGGCCAGGGAAGAGCCGTAAGCCAGCTACCCGTGACTACAGGGAGGTGCATAGGAGGTGGAGGGCGCCATGTTACGCTGAGGTACGCACCATCTCGCCTATACGGATGCACAGTCCAGTTCGCCCAGTACCAGCGCCCCGCAGGTGCCAGGGCAAGGTGAGCATCGAGCCGGAAGGGGGGATGCCAACCCTGCAATCAAGACCGCCAGCGCGCCCTTTCGGTCCGGTGTTTCCCGTCAGACGCACTAGCATGGAGGTGCGTGTCTCCAGGCTGGCACGTCCTATACCAGCCCCACGCATCAGGAGTCTAGTGTGTCAGCCCAGCCTCGCCAGTCAACAGTCACCAGAGCTGCCCGCCAGTCGCAAGTCGCCAGAGCTGCCCGCCAGTCGCAAGAGCTGCCCGCCAGTCGCAAGTCGCCAGAGCTGCCCGCCAGTCGCAAGTCGCCAGAGCTGCCCGCCAGTCGCAAGTCGCCAGAGCTGCCCGCCAGTCGCAAGTCGCCAGAGCTGCCCGCCAGTCGCAAGTCGCCAGAGCTGCCCGCCAGTCGCAAGTCGCCAGAGCTGCCCGCCAGTCGTAAGTCGCCAGAGCGGCCCGACTGCCCGGTTCTGCCCGAGCGGCCCGACTGCCCTGAACTGCCCAAGCGGCCAGACTGCCCTGAACTGCCCGAGTGGCCCTCCTGCCCTCCGGCCCAGCCCGAGTGGTCCGTCTGCCAGGGTCAGCCCGAGTGGCCCGTCTGCCCGGCGCAGCTATCGGCGCCATCAAAGTGGGGGACGCCGAAGGTGGAGCGAGGTCCACGGCCTGCACCTGAGCCACCTCCAGGAGAGGTGGGTTGGTGCCGTCGGTGACGGCAGCCACCCTCCCTTCCCTCCCTTATTGTTTAGGGTTAGTGTTTATGGGTTTTGTTGGGGATTTTGTTTGTTGGTGGTTTTTTTTGTGGTTAGGTGCATTCCGGGGCTTGCACCTTGAGGGGGGGGGGGTACTGTCACGTCCTGACCAGCAGATGGAGCTGTTGTAGTAGTTTGGGGGTCAGGACGTGGCAGTCTTGTGTGTCTTGTGACTCCTGATCAGGAACAACTGGGAATCGTTGTTCCTGATTGGGAGTCATATATGTAGGAGTTGTTTGTCACTGGGGTTTGTGGGTGGTTGTTCTTGCACTGCGTTTTGTATGCCTGTAAGACTGTCCATGTTGTGTTTATTGTTTTTTCAGTGGATGCTTTACTCCTTTTTTTGAAAATTAAAATATGAGTATCCATATTCCCGCTGCACCTTGGTCCTCCTTTCAACAGCACGAAGGATTTTGTGACACTGGTGTTATCTAGTTACTGTCTAGCTAGGTCTTCATCCAGCATGGAACACAAAGTGGAGAAAGGGTCATTCAAAACTCTGACGCAGTAATGTCAACACATCCATCAGTGCTGCTGTGAACCGCATCACAAGAGACATGCCAAACGGGAGATGTATGAAGAAGAAAAAAGACATTTCAAAGAGCTGTCAGTCAAGGCGAGCTCATGAATATAAGCTCCCCGCCCACTCAGCCTGGCTCTTCAAACTTCCTGGTGGGACAGGAAAAAAAACCAGGATTAATAAATATGAAGATGTGCTCACCAAGGGATGTAGGAGGCTTTACCAGATGTTACACTGTACAATTTATCATTTGAAATGGCTATATTGGCAAAGCATTGGGGAAAAGGGATGCTGGCTTGGATTGGATAACAATAGAACGGGAACTAAGTTATCCTTTCACCCCTGTTGATATTCTGTCACAGTCTTACAGGGGAGAGGTCTGTTGAAACTCCCAACCCAAGGATACACATCATTGTGGCACAATCCTAGGCTACGGATAGGAAGAAATCTGTGTATTGGAAACAGTGGCTAATGAAAGGAACTCATACTATAGCTGATCTGAACAATGAAGTTTTAATGTCATACTCAGATTTGGTACAAAAATGTGGGAGACAGATATTTCTGGAAATATTTACAATTGAGAGAAAGTTTGTTAAAACTGGGTATCAACAACATCCAGGAAAGAACCCAATAGCAGAGTATTTGGAATTACCCAAACATAAAGCAGCCATGTTTTGCTCAATATTTAGTCATCTGCAGAGTAAAGACTAAAAACCTCAGAACAATATGGCAAATTGACCTTAAGTGTGAACTTGAGGATGATACCTGGTTGAAGATCTTGTCCAGCTCAGGGAGGAACATAAGGGAAGCCAGGAGGAGACTTACTCAATATAAGATACTACATAGGTTTTATTGGACCTCAACAAGGCTTCAGAAGACGTTGCTGACTGTCACGGCTGTTGGGAGAGATGGACCAAGGCGCAGCGTGATTTGAGTTCCACATCTTTATTTTAGTGAAACTTAAACAAACCAAGAAACAAACAACAACCGTGAAGTACCGTAGTGCTACATGCACTCACTCAAAACAATATCCCACAAAACACAGGTGGGAAAAAGGCTACCTAAATATGATCCCCAATTAGAGGCAACGATTACCAGTTGCCTCTAATTGGGAGCCATACAACTCACCAACATAGAAATACAATGACTAGAACACCCCCCTAGTCACGCTCTGACCTAAACACCATAGAGAACCAAGGGCTCTCTATGGTCAAGGCGTGACACTGACCAACAATTCTCTGTGTTGGAAATGCCAAAAAGACACTGGGACATTTTTTACTCACAATATGGGAATGTACATTAGTGCTACCTTACTAGAAGGATGTTTTGAAATATTTGGAGGAATGGTTGGGGTTAACAATTCCAGTTTCACAGAGAATATGTCTCTTGGGCGATAGAACAGAGTTACCTAATGTAACAAATGATCACTGTTGGTATGGTTACAGCAGCTAGAGAAGGGTCATGCCACTCCTACTCTGAAACAGTGGATAGAATTAATGTTGGAGGTAGCATCTTATGAACAAATGCTTGCTAGGATCACTGGTAGAAACGACAATTCTAGAAGCTGGACACATTTTATTTGTCATGTTTCTAAGACTGGGGGGTGATGACTGGTGCTTGTGAATCCATTGAGTTCTGTATTATAGCTTGTGAGATACTATTTGACTGTGTATGTGTGCTGTGTTGGAGGATATGTCTGGATGTCATGCTCAATATTTTTATGCTGTGCAATTTTTTATTTGTTTGTATGTTTGTGGAAAAAATGAAAAAAATAAATACAACTTTAATAAGAACAAAAAAAGGATTGTATGGCCAGGCAAGGGATAAGTTGTGTAATATTTTGCCATGTTGAAGGCGTATTAAAGTGTATTATATAAGCAAAAAAAAGGCTGATTTGAGAAAACAGAGAAATGTCAGATTATTTTTCAGAAAACTTCCTTTCTGAATTTAAAAGTAATCCTTGAAGTAATCATCTAGATTTTCAAAAGTATCTGTAATATAATTACAATATTTTTGATGGTTATGTAAAGGATTACAGTAACCGTTATTTTGTAATCCCTTACATGTAACGGTTTACATGTAATCCGTTACTCCCCAACCCTGCTAACCAGGGCTAGGACATTATTTGCATCTATATACTGGTCAAAACCACAGCTATCTGTAATGCTTGATCATAAAGAAATTATGGATTCATCTCTTAATACAATGCTCGATCTTAATGCTCAATCATACAATAAAACCACCAATCACCCAACTGAAAAGAGGACCATCTCCCCCAGCGGTTTCTGAAACCTCTCACTCTGGTAAAGGAAAGGTTCAATAAAAAAAAAAAGCACAACTGTCTGAGCCAGTCAGACCATGACAAAATGGCATAAGCAAATATTAAACTCTCTGGCATAATTAAGAGATGCACCTCAGGACTCCACTTTGTGTGAGTCAGACACACACACACACACACACACACACACACACACACACACACACACACACACACACACACACACACACACACACACACACACACACACACACACACACACACACACACACACACCCAGTCCAAATCCCAATCCAACCTAACAAAGACAATCACTTGGGGACTGGCTCGGTCAGTGAGCGGAAAATAAAATCGAAATTATGGGGCTTTATGTAATCTGTTTATCTTGATGTGAACGGCCTAACAATGCGCAGAAAAAGCTGTTTGTTTTCATCAAAACAAAGATGGGTGCCCGAAGGTCTCCTAGGTTCTTCTTCTTCTAGATGGTTATGCAACACAAAACACATGATGGAATTCAATTTGTTTCATTGGTCAATGGAGCCACAGGTTACATAATAATACACAGTAGTGCTTATCAAATCAAACATTATTTGTCACATGCGCCAAATACAACAGGTGAAATGCTTACTTACAAGCCCTTAAACAACAATGCATTTCAAGAAAGATCATGACCAGTTGTGATACTGCCCGGGATTGAACCAGGGTCCGTAGTGACGCCTCTAGCACTGAGATGCAGTGCCTTAGACCACTGCGCCACCTGTTCAGCCCAGCTTTTCCTGTTGTCCACGATCAGCTCCTTTGTCTTGCTCACATTGAGGATGAGGTTGTTGTTCTGGCACCATACTGCCAGGTCTCTGACCTCCTCCCTATAGGCTGTCTCATCGTTGTCGGTAATCAGGCCTTCCATTGTTGTGTCGTCAGCAAATTTAATGTTGGAGTCATTTTTGGCCACTCAGTCGTGGGTGAACAGGAAGTAAAGGAGGGGACTAAGCACACACCCGTGAGGGGTCCCAGTGTTGAGGATCAGCGTGGCAGACGTGTTGTTGCCTACCCTTACCACCTGGGGGCGGCCCGTCAGGAAGTCCAGGATCCAGCTGCAAAGGGAGGTATTTAGTCCCAGAGTCCTTAGCTTAGTGATGAGCTTTGTAGGCACTATGGTGTTGAACGCTGAGCTGTAGTCAATGAACAGCATTCTCACATAGGTGAGAATTTGTCCAGGTGGGAAAGGGCAGTGTTGGAGTGCAATAGAGATTGCGTCATCTGTGGATCTGTTGGGGCGGTATGCAAATTGGAGTGGGTCTAGGGTGTCCGGGATGATGCTGTTGATGTGAGCCATGACCAGCCTTTCAAAGCACTTCATGGCTACCGACTTGAGTGCTATGGGGTGGAAATCATTTAGGCAGGTTACCTTCGCTTACTTGGGCACAGGGACTATGGTGGTCTGCTTGAAACAGATAGGTATTACAGACTCAGTCAGGGAGAGGTAGAACATGTCAGTGAAGACACTTGCCAGTTGGTCCACGCATGCTTTGAGTACACATCCTGGTAATCCGTCAAGCCCTGCGGCTTTGTGAATGTTGACCTGTTTAAAGGTCTTGCTCACATTAGCTACCGAGAGCGTTATCACACAGTCGTCCGGAACAGCTCTCATGCATGCTTCAGTGTTGCTTGCCTCGAAGCGAGCATAAAAGGCATTTAGCTCATCTTGTAGGCTCGCGTCATTGGGCAACTTGCTGCTGGGTTTCCCATTGTAGTCCGTAATAGTTTTTAAGCCCTGCCACATCCGACGAGCGTCAGAGCCGGTGTAGTAGGATTCAATCTTAATCCTGTAATGACGCTTTGCTTGTTTGATGGTTTGTCTGAGCGCATAGTGTCCCACTCCTTGAAATGCGGATGTTGCCTGTAATCCATGGCTTCTTGTTGAGATATGTATGTACGGTCACTGTGGGGATGACGTCGTTGATGCACTTATTGATGAAGCAGACGACTGAGGTGGTATACTCCTCAATGCCATTGGATGAATCCCGGAGTATATTCCAGTCTGTGCTAGCAAAACAGTCCTGTAGCGTAGCATCCGCATCATCTCACCACTTCCGTATTGAGCGAGATACTGGGACTTCCTGCTTTAGTTTTTGCTTGTAAGCAGTAATCAGGAGGATATAATTATGGTCAGATTTGCCAAATGAGGGCGAGGGAGAGCTTTGTGTACGTCTCTGTGTGTGGACTAAAGGTGGTCAAGAGTTTTTATCCCTCTGATTGCACATGTGACATGCTGGTAGAAATGAGGTAAAATGGATTTAAAACTTCTTCAGGATCGGTGTCCCTTCCACGGGACGGTTGAGCTAACTTAGGCTAATGCAATTAGCATGAGGTTGTAAGTAACAAGAACATTTCCTAGGACATAGACATATCTGATATTGCAAAAAGCTCAAATTCTTGTTAATCTAACTGCACGAGCCAATTTAAAGTAGCTATTACAGTGAAAGAATACCGTGCCATTGTTTGAGAATGCACAATTTTGAACATGAAAAGTTGTTAATAAACAAATTAGGCACATTTGGGCAGTCTTGATACAACATTTTGAACCGAAATGCAATGGTTCATTGGGTCAGTCTAAAACTTTGCACATACACTGCTGCCATCTGGTGGCCAAAATCTAAATTGCACGTGGGCTGGAATAATACATTATGGCCTTTCTCTTGCATTTGAAAGATGACGGTACAAAAAAACGGTTGTTTTTTTCTTTGTATTATCTTTTACCAGATCTATTGTGTTCTAGATCTAGTGCACGTTCTCTATCTTTTCTTCATGCAAATGATGGAGATTTGGGCCCACTCCCAAGAAAGCAATATATCCTTTGCGTCAAACTTCTTAAAGAAAAAATCTTCGTCCAGTCGAGGTGAGTAATCGCTGTTCTGATGTCCAGAAGTTATTTTCGATCATAAGAGATGGTAGCAGCAACATTATGTACAAAATAAGTTAAAAAAATAAGTTAAAAGCAATGTGGAAAAAAATATCAAAATAGCACAGTTGGTTAGGAGCCCATAAAACGGCAGCCGTCCCCTCCGTTGCCATTCTTGAAAAGTAAATAAAATAAAAATCCTTCATGTATTATTCACTAAAAGGGAGAATATTCATGTGTTTCCCTGTAATGTCTGCCATTATATGTTTCATCATGTCATGGAGATAAAAAAACATTTACTTTTCAAATAGATGAGCAGAATTATAATGACACTGCAAGCTAAGAAGTCATAGAATTTGCTCAATATTATCTCTTGTGAAAGTCAAAATGACTGTGTGAAAAAAATAGTAGTTCTCGTCAAACTAATATTCAACTAAGTCAATAGTTCATGTTTTGTTACTCAAACAAACACCTAATCACCAGTACAATCATGTCTCTCTCCCCTCTACAGAATACTGATGCAACCTCTGGCAAGAAATAATCAAATATTTTTGTAACCAGACATCGTCTTCTACATTTTGCATCTTTTACACAAAATTAAATGTTCTCCTTATTTTTGGAGTTTCACGCTTCAAAAGAAAGACTGAAGTGCTTGAGAGGAACACACCACTAGATGTGATTTAGCCCTGAAAAACTGAAAGGGACAAGTGCTGCGAAGAGCCTGGGAGGGGAGGAAGCATATGCCTTGATTCTTAATAGGCTGGAACCAAAGATAACATAGAAACGGAGTCACATTGAGGCATGCATGAGAGCATCAGCTGTTCCGGACGACTGTGTGATCAAGTGCTCCGTAGCCGACGTAAGACCTTTAAACAGGTCAACATTCACAAGGCCGCGGGGCCAGACGGATTACCAGGACGTGTGCTCCAGGCATGTGCTGACCAACTGACATTTTCAACATGTCCTTGATTGAGTCTGTAATACCAACATGTTTCAAGCAGACCACCATGGTCGAAGATAACTAAGGCAACCTGCCTAAATGACTACAGACCCATAGCACTCACGTCCGTAGCCATGAAGTGCTTTGAAAGGTTGGTAATGGCTCACATCAACACCATTATCCCAGAAACCCTAGACCCACTCCAATTTGCATACCGCCCAAACAGATCCACAGATGATTCAATCTCTACTGCACTCCACACTGCTCTTTCCCACCTGGACAAAAGGAACACCTACGTGAAAATGCTATTCATTGACTACAGCTCAGCGTTCAACACCATAGTGCCCTCAAAGCTCATCACTAAGCTAAGGATCCCGGGATTAAACACCTCCCTCTGCAACTGGATCCTGGACTTCCTGACGGGCCGCCCCCAGGTGGTGAGGGTAGGTAGCAACACATCTGCCACGCTGATCCTCAACACTGGAGCCCCTCAGGGGTGCGTGCTCAGACCCCTCCTGTACTCCCTGTTCACCCACGACTTCGTGGCCAGGCACAACTCCAACACCATCATTAAGTTTGCAGACAATACAACAGTGGTAGGCCTGATCACCGACAACGACGAGATATCCTATAGGGAGGAGGTCTACACCTGCATTGCTTGCTGTTTGAGGTTTTAGGCTGGGTTTCTGTACAGCACTTTGTGACATCAGCTGATGTAAGAAGGGCTTTATAAATACATTTGATTGATTGATTGGTTAGAGACCTGGTGGTGCCAGAATAACAACCTATCCCTCAATTTAACCAAGACTAAAGAGATGATTGTGGACTACAGGAAAAGGAGGACCGAGCACACCCCCATTCTCATTGACGGGGCTGTAGTGGAGCATGTTGAGAGCTTCAAGTTCCTTCGTGTCCACATCACCAACAAACTAGAATGGTCCAAACACACCAATACAGTCGTGAAGAGGGCACAACAAAGCCTATTCCCCCTCAGGAAACTAAAAAGATTTGGCATGTGTCCACAGATCCTACAGCTGCAACATCGAGAGCATCCTGACTGTTTACATCACTGCCTGGTACGGCAATTGCTTGGCCTCTGACCGCAAGGCACTACAGAGGGTAGTGCGTACCGCCCAGTACATCACTGGGGCTAAGCTGCCTGCCATCCAGGACCTCTACACCAGGCGTTGTCAGAGGAAGGCTCTAAAAATTGTCAAAGACCCCAGCCACCCCAGTCACCAGTCATAGAATGTTCTTTCTACTACCGCATGGCAAGTCTAGGACCAAAAGGCTTCTCAACAGCTTTTACCCCAAGCCATAAGACTCCTGAACAGGTAACCAAATGGCTACCCGGACTATTTGCATTGTGTTGTGTGCCCCCCCCCCCCCCCCAACCCCTCTTTTACGCTGCTACTACTCTCTGTTTATCATATATGCATAGTCACTTTAACTATACATTCATGTACATACTTCCTCAATTAGCCCAACTAACCGGTGCCCCTGCACATTGGCTACCTGGACTATCTGAATTGTGTCCCGCCACACAGCACCGCCAACCCCTCTTTTATGCTACTGCTACTCTCTGTTTATCATATATGCATAGTCACTTTAACCATTCAGTACCTACATGTACATACATCAATTAGCCTGACTAACCGGTGCCTGTATATAGCCTCGCTACTGTTATTTTTCACTGTCTTTTTACTGTTGTTTTTTATTTCTTTACTTATCTATTGTGCACCTAATACCTATGGTTATGGCCTGTAAGTATGCATTTCACTGTAACCTGTTGTATTCGGCGCACATTTGAACTCTCTCTCTCTCTCTCTCTCTCTCTCTCTCTCTCTCTCTCTCTCTCTCTTTTTCTCTCTTCCACTATCTCTCTTCCTCTTTCTCTTTACCTCTCTGGTTTAAATGACAAAGACAACTTGTGCTAATATACAAGCAATGGCAATATAAGATGCAATGCCACATCCTTTTGGTAATTTACATCTTCACACATAGGACTTTTCTGGACATGTTTCACTTATAGACAGACCAGGAAGATGCCTAGGGTTACAAACACATTGAGATGTGTTTCATCCCATATGATTATGGTAGGTGTAGCTATGTTTCCCTCTACCTCTCATTTCTCTCTAACTTTAGTTCTCTCTTTCTCCTTCTTTCTCTCTACCTTTTCTCACTCTCCTTCCCTCTCTACCTCTCTCCACCATTCTCACTCACAGGAGGTTGGTGGCACCTTAATTGGGGAGGATGGGCTCGTGGTAATGCCTGGAGCAGAATAAGTGGAATGGTATTAAATACATCAAACACATGGTTACTTCCTGGTGTTTGATGCCATTCCATTTGCTCCATTATGGCCATTATTCTGAGCCGTCCTCTCCTCAACAGCCTCCTGTGCTCTCACTGTACCTCTCTCTCCCTCAATCTCCCTCTCTCTACCTCTCTCTGTAGTTTCCCCCATTTTATCCTTTAAAATAATTTTAGAATAGCCATTTAGGTGTGTATGAGAAACACATCATAGACAGTAACCGTAGAAAGATGTTCTGTTTGATCATGATAACCTTATCAAACCATTGTAGTCTACTAGCTGAGTACTGTGGGCTGCTGAATAAAGCAGGACAGATCCCGGCGGCCGGAGGAGTGCCGCAGTGTAGCCATGTTGTGCTGGGTCGGCTGGGATGTACGCATGTCCCCAGAGCTGCTCAGACAGTGCCAGGTCTTTGTACCTAGGCAGTGGGGCTTCTTGTCAGTGTCCCAAATATCACTCTATTCTCTATGTTGTGCAAATGTTTGAAAATGACGTTTTATTGTCTGCTTCATTACATGAGTTGCATGTTCTGTTAATTAAGATGCATTACTATAGTCTAAATGTGATTTCTGTCATTCTGAGCAACGTGTGTGGTCGCTCTAATGGGTTATGCACCCAACGCATACGGATCTGGTACATTTCTCAAATGGCAGATACATTTAAATCTTCCCGGTCACATTGTCCGGTGCCACATTTTCCTAAGGGAAACCCTGGTGCGTGTGTAAAAGACAAGCTGACCCTCTGTAGTGCCTTGCGGTCAGAGGCCAAGCAATTGCCGTACCAGGCAGTGATGTAAACAGTCAGGATGCTCTCGATGTTGCAGCTGTAGGATCTGAGGACCTGAAGCCTGAAGCTTGCAGTGTAGCCATGTTGTGCTGGGTTGGCTGGGCTGGACACATGTCCTTGGAGCTGCGCAGACAGTGCCAGGTCTTTGTACCTAGGCAGCGGGGCTTCTTGTCAGTGTCCCAAATATCACTCTATTCTCTATGGTGTGCTCTACTTAGGACCTGAGGGTGCTTCACAGGGAATAGGGTGCCATCTGGGACTCAGGCATTCTCTCTGTGAGTGCGGAGGTTACACTGGAGAGAGATGCTAGCGGAACGGGCTGGCACCTGACGCTCCATTTCTGCCTCCACGCTCCAATGCCTCGCCTGATTGCATAAGAACATGGCGTCAGCGGCCAAGGTTAAAAACTTTCTGATGTTTTGTGTGCCCATATGAATGTCCCCTCGTGTTTAACTACAATGATGAAAAAAAAAAGTTTTCTTCTATTTGTTTTCAGACATCTTATCTTTTAACCATGTTGCCACATCCCAGACTTTACTGTGTATTAATGGTACACTCACTGTGTTAATGACTGCCCTGTAGTATCCTCAATGTGTTGATGACTGCCCTCTGGTATCCTCAATGTGTTGACGACCGCCCTCTGGTATCCTCAATGTGTTGATGACTGCCCTCTGGTATCCTCAATGTGTTGATGACCGCCCTCTGGTATCCTCAATGTGTTGATGACCGCCCTCTGGTATCCTCAATGTGTTGATGACTGCCCTCTGGTATCCTCAATGTGTTGATGACTGCCCTCTGGTATCCTCAATGTGTTGATGACTGCCCTCTGGTATCCTCAATGTGTTGATGACCGCCCTCTGGTATCCTCAATGTGTTGATGACCGCCCTCTGGTATCCTCAATGTGTTGATGACTGCCCTCTGGTATCCTCAATGTGTTGATGACTGCCCTCTGGTATCCTCAATGTGTTGATGACCGCCCTCTGGTATCCTCAATGTGTTGATGACTGCCCTCTGGTATCCTCAATGTGTTGATGACTGCCCTCTGGTATCCTCAATGTGTTGATGACTGCCCTCTGGTATCCTCAATGTGTTGACGACCGCCCTCTGGTATCCTCAATGTGTTGATGACTGCCCTCTGGTATCCTCAATGTGTTGTTGACTGCCCTCTGGTATCCTCAATGTGTTGATGACCGCCCTCTGGTATCCTCAATGTGTTGATGACTGCCCTCTGGTATCCTCAATGTGTTGACGACCGCTCTCTGGTATCCTCAATGTGTTGATGACTGCCCTCTGGTATCCTCAATGTGTTGATGACCGCCCTCTGGTATCCTCAATGTGTTGTTGACTGCCCTCTGGTATCCTCAATGTGTTGATGACCGCCCTCTGGTATCCTCAATGTGTTGATGACTGCCCTCTGGTATCCTCAATGTGTTGATGACTGCCCTCTGGTATCCTCAATGTGTTGATGACTGCCCTCTGGTATCCTCAATGTGTTGTTGACTGCCCTCTGGTATCCTCAATGTGTTGATGACTGCCCTCTGGTATCCTCAATGTGTTTATGACTGCCCTCTGGTATCCTCAATGTGTTGATGACCGCCCTCTGGTATCCTCAATGTGTTGTTGACTGCCCTCTGGTATCCTCAATGTGTTGATGACTGCCCTCTGGTATCCTCAATGTGTTGATGACTGCCCTCTGGTATCCTCAATGTGTTGACGACCGCTCTCTGGTATCCTCAATGTGTTGATGACTGCCCTCTGGTATCCTCAATGTGTTGACGACCGCCCTCTGGTATCCTCAATGTGTTGATGACTGCCCTCTGGTATCCTCAATGTGTTGATGACTGCCCTCTGGTATCCTCAATGATGTTATGTCTATTACAAGTTTTATGTGTGCTTCTTTTCAAAATAGTCGAATGAATGAGCTAAACTAAACTCCGTAACCGTCACCACCGGTGGGAAGCACCATGACAACGACAACAACAACAACAATCATGTCTGAGTAGACAGCTTGCTAGGAAATAACTGATTCAAAATTATAATCTTGATAATCTCATGTAATTATTGTCTTACTCTGATTTGACAGTCAATTTGATATGCAAATTATATCCAGGTCTCACAACAAATAGATCAATATACATATAGCCAACAGGATTTAGTGACGCAAATTAGGGGTTCATTTCCAGCATAAGATTAAAAAGCTTCATAAGTCTACCAAGCCTATCTATCTTATTAAAGTCAATAATGTTTTCCTTAATGTCTGACACTAATCTGATTAGAGATTACCAGAGGATTAGGGGTGCAGTCAGATTAAATTATGGCCTGTGACACTGCAGTGCCATTTCAACCTCTATCCTTACACTATTACTCCCTCTCTCTCCCTGTCTCTTCATCTCTCCCTCTCTCTCCCTGACTCTTCTCTTCATCCCTCTCTCTCCCTGTGTCTCCTCTTCATCCCTCTCTCTCTCCCTGTCTCTCCTCTTCATCCCTCTCTCTCCCTGTCTCTCCTCTTCATCTCTCTCTCCCCGTCTCTCCTCTTCATCTCTCTCTCCCCGTCTCTCCTCTTCATCTCTCTCTCTCTCCCTGTCTCTCCTCTTCATCCCTCTCTCTCCCTGTCTCTCTTCTTCATCTCTCTCTCTCCCTGTCTCTCCACTTCATCTCCCTCTCTCCCTGACTCTCCTCTTCATCTCTCTCTCTCTCCCTGTTTCACCTCTTCATATCTCTCTCTCACTGTCTCTACTCGTCATCTCTCTCTCTCCCTGTCTCTCCTCTTTCTCCCTACTCTCCCCCTCTCGCTCTACCTCCCTACACTTTTCCTGCACCACAGACACGTCAGCCAGTCCCATCAGCTATTGCCATCTCTGACAGAGCAACAAGCCAATAATTCGGCTGTGGCCCAGCCATCGATCGGGACACAAAGGGAGATTGTGTTGCCATCAATAACCCAGGAATCCTTTACAGCCAGCCTCCCCAACCATTTATAGCCTGTTTTCTTAGGAAGTGTGCCGCTATGCAATAACACATGCAGGTTCACACACACACGTGCATACAAACGTGCATACACCCACATACACAGGTGCACACACACACACCCAAACACATGCATACACACATGCACGTGCAGTCCGTGTACACACAGCCACATGCAATGCAAGCACACATACACACACAAACACACCTCTAGTTTCCCATTTCTATGTGTGAGGTGAGAGAGGAAGCATTAAGTAAACAAACAACAAATGCAGTCAATCTGAGTGTTCTTTACCAAGGGAGTCTGGGTAATGAAGTAGCAGAGGCTATGATAATGTTAATGAGATCAGATGCCCAGGAAGACCTAACGAGAGCTTTGGAGTCTCAAATGCTTGGCAGATCTGAGAACGGCTGTCTTCTGTCAAGGATGTGATGCAGAAACAGAAACCAATTAGTTGGACAATAGTGTATGTGTGTGGGGTGGGTGTAGTATAGTGTGTGCATGTGTGTGCGGGTGAGTGTGTGTGTGTGTGTGTGTGTGTGTGTGCCTGCGTGCATGCGTGTCAGGGTTTCCGTCAGCCCGGTTTCTGTTAGCCATATATTTTTTTAAAGCCATTAATTAATAAATAACCATTAATTAACGTAACCAAATTACAGAGATTAACGATTCATTTACTACTGGTGACATGTAATGGGGAATATATTTTTTAAATGTTTTATCAAAGGGCAAACCATTCACACAATGAAACGATGAATGCACAAGAATAGGCAGCTGAGCCATTGTGGAGCCATTTCCGCCTGAATGACGTGCCCAAAGTAAACTGCCTGTTGCTCAGGCCCTGAAGCCAGGATATGCATATAATTGGTACCATTGGAAAGAAAACACTTTGAAGTTTGTAGAAATGTTAAAATAATGTAGGACAATATAACACAATAGATATGGTAGGAGAAAATCTAGAGAAAAACCAAACGGATATTTGTTTTTTTTGAGAGACCATCCTCTTACAATGGCAAGTATAAGGTCATACTGACAATGAGCTCCCTGGGTGCAATTCCTATGGCTTCCACTGGGTGTCAGCAGTCTATGTTCAAGGTTTCAGGCTTGTAACTTCAAAAACGAATAAGAAATAACAGTTTTAGTAGAAGGACACAGTCTTGGAAATTCGTGTTTGTGCGTGCCATGAAGACAGAACGCACCTGCTAAAATCGGTTTCCTATTGAACATATTTCTTTCCGTAAGAAATATTATAGTTTGGTTACATTTTAGGGTATCTGAGGAGTAAATAGAAATGGATTTTGACTTGTTGAAACAAAGTTTAGGGGTAGATTTTCGGATTCCTTTCTCTACATGTTGAACGAGTGGATAACTCAAATCGATGGCGCCAACTAAACTGACTTTTTGGGATATAAAGAAGGATTTTATCTAACAAAACGACACTACCTGTTATAGCTGGAACCCTTTGGATGACAAATCAGAGGAAGATTTTCAAAAAGTAAGTGAATATTTCATCGCTATTTGTTAATTTATGAACCCTTTGCCGGTGGAAAAATATTTTGATGTGGGGCGCCGTCCTCAAACAATCGCATGGCATGTTTTCGCTGTAAGAGCTACTTTAAAACGGACTGTGCAGTTAGATTAACAAGAATTGAAGCTTTCAACCAATATAAGACACTTACATGTACCTAAATGTTTAATATCCATAATTTGTATGATTATTTATTTGTATGATTATTTATTTGAATTGCGCACCCTCCAGCTTCACCGGAAGTTGTCCCACTAGCGGGACGCCTAGCCCTAAATGTATTACCATAATCGAAATGTGATTTCTGTCATTCTGAACACTGTGGGTGGACGCCCTAACGTAGAAGAATCTGGTAGTTTTCTGAAATGGCAGGTAAATTAAATTCACATTTTCCTAAGGGAAACCCTGGTGCGTGTGTAAAAGACTAGCTGAAGCCTGGTGTGTCTGAGTGGATAAATTCACACAATATTTCAGGAAATGCTATTTTCAAAGAACAGCGGTTATCCTACACATTGGTGTGAGACACTACGCATTCTTGTTACTTTGGTTGAATTACAGCAGCAATTTACCCAAATGGATGACCCTGTAGATCCCTCCTGGCCCAGCGAAGAATCTTTCTTTTCGGGCGTTCTCATTGAAAATCCTCTCATTTCTCAACCTGTCATGTGTCCTCCCTCTGGCACAGCCGTCGTTTGCCAAGCTGCTGAGAGAGAGACACACTTGTGCTGTGAATTCAGCTTTCAAAGCAAGGTGACATTTTAGATCACTGCATACATTTGTTGGCCTATTACTCAGTTCGTTACAAACATTTATATTCGGACCCACCAAATGGAAATGTGGACATATCATTTAACATTTCTTATTTTAGTAAAGCAAGAAACTTTGGTGAAAGGCTCCCATGTTCAAAGTGGAAAACAATGAAACATTAGAAGAAAAATATCTGCATTCATCACTCATTCAAGTCATTAAGGACAGTATGTACCAGGGAGTAATCTGAATATAACGCACACTGGTATTTTTCCTTTAATTCACAACCAAAAACAGGTGAGGTTTCCCCTGTGTTTGAGGCCATTCAAATCAGTAAAATTGGAGACTGCTGTGCTTAGCTGGAATGATGAATTCTGCCGAAAAGGCCCGCTGACAGCATTTTCAGCCAATTTTTTTGCTTACCTTATTATCTGGGATTTGAAGAATAACTTCTGTTCTGCAAGGTTTTCCAGGACACAACTGACTCAACCTGGGCTTCCGAGTGGCGCAGCAGTCTAAGGCACTGCATCGCAGTGCAGGAGGTGTCAATGCAGTCCCTGGTTCAAATCCAGGCTGCATCATATCTGGCTGTGATTGGGAGTCCCATAGGGCAGCACACAATCAGCCCAGTGTTGGCTGGGGTAGGCTGTCATTGTAAATAAGAATTTGTTCTTAACTGGCTTGCCTAGTTACAATTTTTTTTTTACAAAAACCTCTTCTTGATGAGGCCAAAACATGTCAACGTCAAGTTTTTACCACAAAGTCTTCTGCATTGGAACTAATTGATGCACTATTGCAGTAGCCCATCTGAATTGAAGCCCTCAATTATGTTTTATCATATTGTGGTAAATGCTGAGCACCCCAGAGGATTAAAGTGTCTTCCATCTGCAATGGAAAAACATGCTGTTATTTAGAGACATTGACAACAAATTCCAAATGATTATTGACGGAATCAAAGTAGAGGATGTAAGTATACTATCTAGCCTGATGATTAGGGATAATGTAAACTAGGGGTGACCCGTAATTCAAGGCAGGTGGGGCAGAGCCTGTTTTGCATGTTATTTTGGCATTAATACATGTTACATATCAGTTTGCAAACACAGATTAAAAACAAAAATCTGTTAGGAACTCGGGTCTCTTTCTAGAGCTCCGACCTGAAGATCACTGACGTCATCATGATTCAACCTTGTTTATTTCCCGAGTTCCCAGTTGTTTTGAAAGCACCATAAATCCAGAGAATGCCAGACTTTGATGACAAAGTTTCATGACAAAATTTGCCCACGAAGGACTGCATCACCACCTTCCTGTTCAAGTGAGCACAGCACAACAAGGTGAGTCCAAAAATGTATTGTTTGCTGCTGCATATGCCAGGGAGATAAGTATACTGCAGCTCTTTTTTTTAATCTTTATTTTAACAGGGAAAACAGATTGAGACCTGGATCTCTTTTACGGCTGTGCCCTGTGTAAACATGTTGACATGTACAGTTCTAGGCATACAGACAAGAACATTTCAAACATACAACAAAGACACAATTTAACAGAAACAATCACAGACAACATCATATTGATCCTCCATAACATTTTTGAAATGGGCAAAGGACACCAGAGTGTCTAACTTAAGTTGGATCTGCAGTTTGTTCCATAAATAAGGTGCAAAGGAACTAAAGGCAGTCCTACCCAACTCTGTGGAGACCGCAGGAGTCTCTAATGTAATCCACATCTGTGATCTGGTTTTAAAATTAGTATATCTTGTGGAAATTAATGATGATATATATGGAGGTAGTTTTAAAAGAAGTGCTTTATAAATCAACAAGAGAGCATGTTGCTCTCGCCTCACAGATAGAGAGGCCCAACCCACATGTTGATATAAGATACAGTGATGAGTTTTGTAACTATCACCTGTGATAAACCTGAGTGCAAAATGGTAAATAGCGTCCAGTGGTTTTAATGTGTTTGCCGATGCATGCATATAAATAATATCACCATAATCTAAAACAGACATAAAAGTAGCCTGCACAATTTGTTTTCTATTTACGGAGGACAGACAAGCCCTGTTTCTGTAAAGGAACCCTATCTTGAATTTGAGCTTTTTTTCCCAATTCAGTAACATTTTTTAAAAGAAAGCCTATCATCTAACCATACCCCTAAGTATTTATATGCAGAGACCTGTTTGATTTGAGTACCATCCAAGCTAGTGATTACAAAAGTGTTTCTAACTGAGAGTTTAGACCTAGAAAAAAACATGACATTTGTTTTCTTAGCGTTTAAAACAAGTTTAAGCTGTAAAAGAGACCCCTGTAGTATCCTAAAATCAGACTCCAACTGCATTAAAGCTTGGTCCGCTGTTGGAGCAATAGAGTACATCACTGTGTCATCTGCATATAAATGGAATTTACAATATCTGACATCATCACCAATGTTGTTTATATAAAGTGAGAACAATAGTGGGCCAATTATTGAACCCTGAGGGACCCCTTTAAGTAACTGTAAGGGGTCAGACTTGACCCCGTCGACCATGACGGCCTGAGTTCTATCTTTAAGATAGTCATAAAACCATCGGTAGGCATCAGTGCCCAGTCCTATAGATGACAGCTTACTCAAAAGGATAGCATGGTCTACAGTGTCAAAAGCTTTTGACAAATCTACAAACAACGCAGCACAGTGCTTTCTATCATCTAAGGCATTTGCAATATCATTTACAACAAGCATAGTGGCCGATGTGGTATTGTGTTTAGATCTAAAACCAGATTGATTGTTGCTAAGAATACTGTTAGCAGAAAGAAAAGATTGTAACTGTTTGTTGACTATAGATTCTAGGATCTTTGCCAGAGAAGGGAGCCTAGAGATGGGTCGATAGTTATCCAAATCACTACCGTCATCTCCCTTATGTAATGGCAGAACAAAAGCTGCTTCCCACACCTTAGGGATATTTCCTGTGCTTAATGTTAGATTAAAAATGTGTGTCACTGAACCAGCAATGATAGGTGCAGCACACTTAAGTAAGTACGGGTCTAAATTGTCAGCGCCTAAGGATTTCTTAGTATCAATGGCACACAGGGCAGCTAGAACCTCTGCTTCGGTTATTTTCTGGAAACTAAAAACAGGGTTACCATTTTTCAGAGTAACGGTTGAAAAGCAAGACGAAAAATCAACTAGCTGGCCAGTACCACAATGGATACTTTTCCATTCAAATAAAAAACCAGCAGAGATGAAATGCTTATTAAAAGCATCACAAATATATTTTTTTCACTTAGAATACAGGAGTCTGAGGTAATTTGCTTAGGAAGAGAAACAGCAGAATTCCCCCGTTTCAGTGAATTAACGGTTTTCCAGAATTTTGCAGGATCTCCTGCAGAATCTGTCATAGCATTTAAGGAAGTAATTTTATTTTGCCTTTTTGACAGCTGCAGTACATTTATTTCTCAATTGCCTAAAAAACAGCCAATCAGCTGGAGTACCTGTTTTCCTCGCCAAGGCCCAGGCCCGATTCTTTTGCAGGAAAAGACCTGACAATTCAGGAGAGAACCAAGAACTGGTTCGGTTTCTTACTCTGTGATTCTTATGCGGGGCATGTTTATCAGACATAGAGGTAACAATAGAAGAGAAAAAAGCAAGGGCTAAAACCGGGTCCAGAAAGCAGCAAGTGGATAAAAACTCAGAGTGATATAAGTCAAGGATAAAAGCTCATAAAGTAATACTAAGTGTATGTTGTGTTGTAAGCTGTTAGTAGCCCATGTGTCTCACCCTAATAATTTGGTCCCTTTTCCCCTCATAATTTTGTGTACTGTTCAGACTTGGTGGTGTTGTGTACAGCCTGTTTTATAGAAATGTAATCATTGAACATTGTAAGAACTTTCATTGTCTGCTTATATGCCCCCTTTATTTATCCTACGGTTCTGACTTGGTGTACAGGGAGGATACTGTAAGAAGTCACATGTTCTGAATTCTCTCGCAGTACATTTCAAAAGTCCTGAACAAATAGTTATATTGACTACGTCCGTCCTAGCTCGCTCATTAATGTCTTAATCGAAAGAATTGCCTCTTATCTGCTCATTGTCCCCTTATGCCATAGTTTGTACATCTCAACTGTCAGTAGAAATCACATTTGTTTCAGCAAGTCAGCCACATCAGCTATGTGTTTTCAAAAGGCAGTAAATGAGGCTGAATGAACTGTTTCGCTGCCAGACAAGGCTCCGCTGATAGCAGTGTTGGAAAAAGTACACAATTGTCATATTTGAGTAAAAGTAAAGATACCTTCATTGAAAATGAAAGTCATATATACTTAAGTATCAAAAGTAAATGTATTAGCAAAAATATACTTAAGTATCTAAAGTAAAAGTATAAATAATTTCAAATTGCTTATAATAATAAAATCAGATGGCACAATTGTTGTTTTAAAATTTACGGACAGCCAGGGGCACACTATGGCACGCAGACATCTTTTACAGACAGCCAGGGGCACACTACAACATGCAGACATATTTTACAGACAGCCAGGGGCACACTACAACACAGACATCATTTACAGACAGCCAGGGGCACACTACAACACAGACATATTTTACAGACAGCCAGGGGCACACTACAACACAGAGATCTTTTACAGACAGCCAGGGGCACACTACAACACAGACATCTTTTACAGACAGCCAGGGGCACAATACAACACAGACATATTTTACAGACAGCCAGGGTCACACTACAACACAGACATCTTTTACAGACAGCCAGGAGCACACTACAACACAGACATCTTTTACAGACAGCCAGGGGCACACTACAACACAGACATCTTTTACAGACAGCCAGGGGCACACTACAACACAGACATCATTTACAGACAGCCAGGGGCACACTACAACACAGACATCTTTTACAGACAGCCAGGGGCACATTACAACACAGACATCATTTACAGACAGCCAGGGGCACACTACAACACAGACATCTTTTACAGACAGCCAGGGGCACATTACAACACAGACATCATTTACAGACAGCCAGGGGCACACTACAACACAGACATCATTTACAGACAGCCAGGGGCACACTACAACATGCAGACATCTTTTACAGACAGCCGCACACTACAACACACAGACATATTTTACAGACAGCCAGGGGCACACTACAACACTCAGACATCATTTACAACCGAAACATTTGTGTTAAGTGAGTCCTCCAGATCAGAGGCAGTAGGGATGACCAGGGATGTTCGTAAGGGAATTGGACCTCTTTCCTGTCCTGCTAAGCATTGAAAATGTAATGAGTACTTTTGGATGTTGGGGAAAATGTATAGAGTAAAAAGTACATTATTTTCTTTAGGAATGTAGTCAAGTAAAAGTAGTCAAAACTATAAATAGTAAAGTAAAGTACAGATACCTTAAAAAACGACTTAAGTAGTACTTTAAAGTATTTTTACTTAAGTACTTTACACCAATGGCTGATAGCCAGGTGTAGCAGTGGTAAGGTGTTGGGACTCTGCTGTTGGGACAGCTTTATGTAGGCCCTAATAGTTTGTGGGCACTGTTTGTCACCGTTATAGTGCATTAATGAATTAATGTATTGTTTAGTGTTGTGTTGTGTAATGACTTAGCTGGCATGCATCTTAAACAGTTTTCTTTTTTTTGCCCCACCAAGATTTACATTTGCCACTGATGTAAACATAGCCTAGTAGGCCGTGCCTGTGCCTCAAAGTAACCCCTCACCTTCCATCGGTCAGTATGTATTAAATGACTGCCCTCTGGTGGAATTTATCTACAACTGGCCAACGTCTGAGCCACTGTTGGTGCATTATCCACAGGTGACACTAGATGTGCCAGGGACAGCAAGACAAATAGCAGAGTATGATAAGATATGAACTATGCACATTGTCCCATCATTCAAATAACGAAATGTCCTCCTATTCAAGGCCAGGTAAGACATACGCCAACTGACTACACATACTGTTGTATTTGAGTCCCTGGGCACTGTAAGCTCACTCTAACAACTCTCTATTGCAAGGATGGCCATCATACTGGCTCTACAAATCTGTCATGTAATTCCATCAACTTCAAGGATCCGATGCCTCATATAATAATGGTTTGTAATGAATGCATGGTATTAGGTGTACGAGGTTAATACGTGCTCTATGGACTTGATATTTCTCAAAGGCTGTTCATGTCAGTTTTTATGTTCATAGTGGAGAATGTAGCATTGTAAATCGCAACCCTGGGGGCCATGTTCTCTGCCTATGTTCTGACATGCCTGTGAGTGTAACAGTGTAGGTTCCGTCCCTCTCTTCGCCCCAACCCGGGCTCGAACCAGGGACCCTTGCACACATCAACAACTGACACCCCACGAAGCATCGTTACCCATCGCGCCACAAAAGCCGCGGCCCTTGCAACGCAAGGGGCAACCCTACTTCAAGTCTCAGAGCGGGTGACGTCACCGATTGAAACGCTATTAGCGCGCACCACCGCTAACTAACTAGCCATTTCACATCGGTTACATGAGCACATCAATCCCTCTTTATAAAGCCTGATTATAGAGCTGGCATTGCACAAAGGAAGTCCTACTTTGGACAGTGGATTCAAATTTCCCCAGAGCTGTCTGAATCCATGGAAATGTGGTGTCTTCTTAAAACGTATATAATACTGCTAAATTTTAAATATAATTCGTATAGGTCAACATCTTGCCATTTTATGAGTACCTTAATCACATATACAGCTAGGCAATATAGATACATGAAAAATCTAGATTTTAACAAAATTAAAAATGAATTCCAACCTCTTGCACTCCAGTATCACGTAATTATTTTTAAACAATTTCCCCGATTAATTTCAGCAGTAGAGTGAAACACGCCCACAACACTGTTTCAACGTCACTATTGGCCAAAGAGGAAGCTAATTTGTTTTATTGGTCGATATCGTACGGGTCCTATATACTAACCAATGACATTTGTGTATGGAAGACAGGATTTTTACTGCGTTGGAGGGAGGGGTACACTTGTTGTTGTACCATTGAAAGTTGGTGGTGAATGTAGCGCTATCGGTGTGCAAAGACGTCGGATCTCCCATTCAAAAGTAGTATTCGAAGAAATCACTGGTAAGTGTAAGTGACCGGTCAACTTTTAAAACCCGGTTTGTGGCTAATAAAGAAACTATAGTAACTGAAAATGGTAGCCAACGTTAGCGACGCAGAATCATTCACCGCCAAGCGAGTTCACATGGATTGAATAAGCCGCAGGTAGTGATATTGCTAACTTAGCTAGCCTACTCGTGTTAGCCCAAGTCTGATTTCATGCATGGTGCGTTAGCTAGTTAGTTCGCTACCTTAGTCCATTAACTAACACTTGCCAAACTACAATTTCAATGTATCAAATAATAATCATAAAACTTCCAAATACAGAGTTATTTTCGGCAATGAAATGGTTCTGGTCATGAGCCTGACATGAGTGCCGCTAACTCATTCATCGATAACTGAACCTGCTGTAACGCCCCGAAAGCTCTGCAAGCGTTATAATGTCAAAATACTTTCGTTGATCACCAAATATGGAGTTTCGCTGAGCAACTATCATAATTTACTCCCGTTATGGCCGGTATATACTTCCAAAAAAGGTCTAAATACAAATGTACAACCAACCAACACCGGGGGGTACTAAGCTAACGTACGGAATTAAGTTGGTCATACCATGTCTCATTTGGCTATTTGATTTGGAATTTTAGGACCCCTTTAGGTATCCCCAAAAGTCTTTGATAAAATATTGAATTTGGCCCTTACTACTATAACCCATAGAGAAGCATCGAAAAACAAATTCATAGATGGCAAATAATAATAAATCACAAGGAATAATATATTGAAGAGTCCAATATCTAGATGTTAGAGCTCAGGAAAAAAAAAAAAATATATATATATATATATATATATATATATATATATATATATATATTACCCATTAAACTTCTATTGTTGTTGGCACAACTTCTATTATACTTCAATTCATTTGTGTGGGTTACCTTCAGATGAGTCCCGTGACACCCATTTTCATAGTGGTTCATAAGTTTGTAGGCCAAACCGTTCATACGCTACAGACATTATGAAGGAAAAGTACTGGAGTATTGGTGCAGGTACAGCCAACTAAGCACATAAATAATATTGTGATATATTTTGAGGCCTATATTAATGTTTTCCTGTTGTTCAAACTAGGCTTGGGTGATATACTGTACATCGGGGTATTTAGACATACCAACGGTATGATTTCCTCTCTTTATGGGGGTTGTGGGCACCACGCCTTGTGGGGTGCATGCTACTCCACTGCTTATAAGTTAATTTATTTGGCACATCTGTAGTTATGTCCAGCTCAGGCCTCAAGCTTTTCATTTTGTTAGTGAACAAGATCAAGCTTCTTGTCTCTGCTGTAACCAATCAATCCCTGCCTGGATCAAGATCCATGCTGCCTAAATTGTTTTGTGCATAAAAAAAAAAAGATAAAATAAATAATAGTGCCTCTCGTGTGTACTTACAGTAATACCGTATACTCCGGTATGGTACAGAAATGGTATGAAAATCTGGATACTGCCCAACCCTAGTTCACACGTATCTGCCCTCATTGGCTAGAAGGGTCCCACCTGTTCTCGCCTCCTCCTGCTTGCCTTGCTAGAGGGGTTATTTCCATTGTTAGTTGGGTCACTTGACTATATTGTTAGTTGGGTCACTTGACTGTCAGTTTTATAGACACTTTGCCGTGGGTGAAGCTAACAACTGAGAGGTTTTCGAAAGCTAAAGTGCAACTAGTGAGTGAGCCAGACAACTAGTTAGCTATTGTGCTAACTAGTAGTTAGCGAGATCATTTGCTAATTGATATAGGTGCTGGCTGCTTAATCCGACCCTTGCATGTTCATAAACTCAGCAACAACAAAAAAACGTCCTCATGGTCAACTGAGTTTTATTTTTGTCAAACTTAGCATTTGTAAATGTTTGTATGAACATAAGATTCAACAACTGAGACATAAACTGAACAAGTTCCACAGACATGTGACTAACAGAAATAGAATAATGTGTCCCTGAACAAAAGGGGGGGGTCAAAATAAAAAAATAAGTCAGTATTTGGTGTGGCCACCAGCTGCATTAACCTGTTGGGGATAGGGGGCAGTATTTGCACGGCCGGATAAAAAACGTACCCGATTTAATCTGGTTACTACTCCTGCCCAGTAACTAGAATATGCATATAATTGTTTGATTTGGATAGAAAACACCCTAAAGTTTTTTTTATGAGAAAAATCGCATAAAAATTGATTTTAAACAGCGTTTGACATGCTTCGAAGTACGTTAATGGAATATTTTGAATTTTTGGTCACGAAACGCGTCGGGCGCGTCACCCTTCTTTACCCTTCGGATAGTGTCTTGAACGCACGAACAAAACGCCGCTATTTGGATATAACTGGATTATTTGGAACCAAACCAACATTTGTTATTGAAGTAGAAGTCCTGGGAGTGCATTCTGACGAAGAACAGCAAAGGTAATCAAACTTTTCTAATAGTAAATCGGAGTTTGGTGAGTACCACACTTGGTGGGTGTCAAAATAGCTAGCCTGTGATGGCCATCTACTCAGAATATTGCAAAATGTGCTTTCACCGAAAAGCTATTTTAAAATCGGACATAGTGAGTGCATAAAGGAGTTCTGTATCTATAATTCTTAAAATAATTAATGTTTTTTGTGAACGTTTATCGTGAGTAATTTAGTAAATTCACCGGAAGTGTTCGGTGGGAATGCTAGTCACATGCTAATGTAAAAAGCTGGTTTTTGATATAAATATCAACTTGATTGAACAAAACATGCATGTATTGTATAACATAATGTCCTAGGATTGTCATCTGATGAAGATCATCAAAGGTTAGTGCTGCATTTAGCTGTGGTTTGGGTTTATGTGACAAAATGGGTGTCTGATTATTTCTGGCTGGGTACTCTGCTGACATAATCTAATGTTTTGCTTTCGTTGTAAAGCCTTTTTGAAATCGGACAGTGTGGTTAAATTAACGAGAGTCTTGTCTTTAAAATGGTGTAAAATAGTCATATGTTTGAGAAATTGAAGTAATAGCATTTCTAAGGTATTTAAATATCGCGCCACGGGATTACACTGGCTGTTGAGTAGGTGGGACGCAAGCGACCCACTGGCCCAGAGAGGTTAAGTGCATTAATCTCCTCCTCATGGACTGCAACAGATTTGCCAGTTCTTTCTGTGAGATGTTACCCCACTCTTCCACCAAGGCACCTGCACGTTCCCAGACATTTCTGGGGGGAATGGTCCTAGCCCTCACCCTCCAATCCAACAGGTCCCAGACGTGCTCAATGCGATTGAGATCCGGGCTCTTCGCTGGCCATGGTAGAACACTGACATTCCTGTTTTGCAAGAAATCACTCACAGAACGAGCAGTATGGCTCATGGCATTGTCATGTCAGGATGAGCCTGCAGGAAGGGTACCACATGAGGGAGGAGGATGTCTTCCCTGTAACGCACAGCGTTGAGATTGCCTGCTGATGCTGTGACACACCAGACCATGACGGACCCTCCCCCTCCAAATCGATCCCGCTCCAGAGTACAGGCCTCGGTGTAACGCTCATTCCTCCGACGATAAACGCGACTCCAACCATCACCCCTGGTGAGACAAAACCGCGACTCAAAACCGGTGATGTTCAGATGTGCCGATCCTGTGCAGGTGTTGTTACACATTGTCTGCCACTGCAAGGACGATCAGCTGTCCGTCCTGTCTCCCTGTAGCGCTGTCTTAGGCATCTCACCGGGCATTGCGCTAACCCTTATTCATGACTTAAATTCCATTGCTTTCAAAAAGTTTTATTGTCACATACACCAGATAGGTGCAGTGAAATGTGTTGTTTTACAGGGTCAGGCATACATGGTAAATGTCCCTGGAGCAAATTGGGATAAAATGCCTTGCTCAAGGGCACATCGACAGATTTGTCAGCTAGGGTATTCGAACCAGCAACCTTTCGGTTACTGGCCCAACGCTGGGTTACCTACCACCCTATACATTACATTTACGGATAGCCAGGGGCACACTCCAACACTGAGACATCTTTACAAAAAGCATTTGTTTTTAGTGAGTCCCCCAGATCAGAAGTAGTAGGGGTGACCAGGGATAATCTCCTGATAAGTGTGTGAATTGGACCATTTTACTGTCCTGCTAAGCATTCAAAATGTAATGAGTACTTTTGGGTGTCGAAGAAAATGTATGGAGTAAAATGTACATTATTTTCTTGAGGAATTTAGTGGAGTAAAATTTGTCAGAAATATAAATAGTGAAGTACAAATGGGAACATAACTAGCTGACTGGACCACCTGAAAACTTGGCATTTTTGTGTTGTGGCCCAGACCAGCCTGAGATATTCCGTCATCGCCTGATCCATTACTGTCCCTGATCCATTACTGTCCCTGATCCATTACTGTCCCTGATCCATTACTGTCCCTGATCCATTACTGTCCCTGATCCATTGTGAAACGATCCCTGTTGTTAGATATACGTGGACAGCTCAGCTGGGAGCGGGGCATTTTGACGTCTGCCTGTGTGCTTTGTTAAAGTTGGAACGCAAGGCATCTTGTTGCAGCATTTCTTCAGTCAGTGCGGTCACTGTTATAGCAGATGGATTTGTGAATATGGACCATTTGTATCTGGAAACCACTGAACTGAGTAGGCTGAGCAATGCATGATATTGTTTCCTGTAGAGGGGTTGCTGAACCATGACTAATCACTTACTGTGAGAACATTGTTAAACATTCCATAGACGCCATATATTATGCTGAGTAATGTTTGACCTTATTAACATGTAGCTTTACGGACAGAGTGCAAAAGACAATTTGAGTAAACTATTGTCTCATCACAAACAATATCGGCATAGTTTTCCCGCCCAAAATTCTCCCCTTTCTGCTCCAGCTGGCCGAGAAGGGACTGGGGTGGGGTGTGTAAAAGTCTTAGCTAATCCACAAACGTCCTCCGCTCAGTTTTGTACTACATCTGACTAGGGCTGAGCGATATATCAATAATTATCGAGGTAATTACTTCCCTCAATATTGATATAAAAACATTTAGATTCATTTTCGATAATGTCGATATAAAATAATTAGGTACTGCAGTCCATTTCACCTCTGTGACGCAGCAGGAACGTGCGGAGAAGTGACAATATGCACGTGGAGAGGTATACACCCACTAAAAACCACTTAGCACCTCGGGTGATGGAGTAGCCACTTAAGCACGAAAAATGAGTGATGTAGGTGAAAACGGTGGTAGTGATAGCAGCTTCCAGTGAAGAAATTATTGATAAAAAGGGTTAAACTGTTTCAGTCATTTGGAAGTGGTTTGGCATTTTGAAGTCCGACAAAGAGCAGAGCAATGTTCGGTGCAAATTATGCCGTAAACAGGTGGCTACGAAGTCTGGTAATACGACAAACCTTTTTCAACATCTGAAGCAAAATCACTCTTTGGAACACGCAGGAAGTTTGAGATTGGCTGGTGCTTGAGGGGCGTTTATCAATACCAATCTAGGGATGTTTCCCCGACGCAGTCAACACTGACAGCGTTTATGCCCTACAAGCAAACATCGAAAAGACAGACATCACAAATGCTATTATGCATTGCATTGCTAAGTAACACGTTAACACACCATTCAAGAAAGCATACAGTATTATATAAAGCCATTATTGCATGGAACTCCGTTCCATCTCAAATAAACATCAAACCTGGTTTCAAAAAAACAGTTAAAGCAACACCTCACGGCACAACACCTCTCCCCTATTTCACCTAGATAGTGTGTGTAGGCTACGTGTGCCTAAAAAAAATAAAAAATGTTCTGTCCTTGAGCTGTTCTTGTCTCTTAATGTTCTGTGTGGACCCCAGGAAGAGTAGCTGCTGCTTTTGCAACAGCTAATGGGGATCCTCATGAAATACCAAATAAGGCCCTACCCTACGATATATTTGCCTAACAAACTTATCATATAGCCTAGCAACTGTTGTCTGCTTTAGCCTAAAGCGTGACTTCCATAAGGACGGGCTAGCAACATCCCCGCATTTTAAACCCTCTCAGATGTCCTCTACAGATGATCAGGCAGTTTGCCATGGTGCAGCAACATGCTGAATCAGCTAAAGAGCCACCTGGAATCTCTTCAGACGACAGCAGCAGCAGCACAGACCAGACCAGAGCCTCATTGTTCAGACTGGGATGAGCAGCTTGGGTTACCTTCTGGATAGGCCTAGATAGGTTGACTGAACACTTTAATCTGTGAACCAGCCTTTAGACGACCTCAGAACCAACATATATAGATCTGTATAGCTCTATGGCTACCTTGTTCGTAGACAATTAAACCCCATATCTACCATTTACGATGGAGTTGAGTGGCGACAAAATTTGTTTTATTTCAGCACCCAAAGAATAGCCCACAATTACACAGACCAATGCTGAAATCAGTAGACCAATGTCATGTTTAATTATGGGCTGTTCTTTGGATACTGAAATCAGTTGTTTTTGATAACTTTATTTTGTTACGCCGGTGCTCCTGTCCGCCCACTCTAGTCGCCGCTCAACTCCATCGTAAGTTGTGGGGTTGAATTTAATCATCCACATTGTTCAATGTCAAACTGTTACATTAGGTGATGAATCCTGGGAAGTGTCCCTAAAGCATGTCAAACTGTGACATTTGGTGATGAATCCTGGGAAGTGTCCCTAAAGCATGTCAAACTGTTACATTAGGTGATGAATCCTGGGAAGTGTCCCTAAAGCATGTCAAACTGACATTAGGTGATGAATCCTGGGAAGTGTCCCTAAAGCATGTCAAACTGTTACATTAGGTGATGAATCCTGGGAAGTGTCCCTAAAGCATGTCAAACTGTGACATTAGGTGATTAATGTTGGTAATGCTGGGAAGTGTCCCTAAAGCATGTCAAACTGTTACATTAGGTGATGAATCCTGGGAAGTGTCCCTAAAGCATGTCAAACTGTGACATTAGGTGATTAATGCTGGGAAGTGTCCCTAAAGCAGTCGACTAGCCTTTGCCTACATGCTATAGTAGCCATTTTTCAGATTTTTGTTTGTTTTCAATATTGGCATTCCAAGATTTTATTTTTCCACTTAACTAATTTCCTGTCTGGGAGAGAAATTATTTGTGTATGACCTGTACTGCTGCTATGCAAATCATAATCTGGCAGTTCCTGTTGCACCCAACCTTTCTGTCTGGGAAACAAGTGTTTTGAACTGAACTGCCCCGGTTCTATGGCTGCTCTCTGTTAGCACACACACTTCCTGCTCCGGTTTTATTTTTCTTATTCATATCCGGAGAGTAGAAGACTGTAAGGCTTTGTGTTGAAATCTAAGAGGGAGGTTCCAGTGTGTTGTGTGGAAGGAAGTTGTCCTAGAAATGTGAAGAAATGGACAAACATTTGGCCTACTACTCACAATAGTAGCCTATTTTAAAATAAAATGACACATTCTGCAATGAAGTTGAAGCCAGAGCTGAGGCATGAATCATGATGTTGGGAAAAACTAGGCCTATACTGAACTCATATCAATTTGCACATCTCTGGTTGAAAACGCCTCTAAACAGTCTTTGTCATATATTTATAGATCCTATTTCTCTGTAAGCCTCAATGTTTTCAAATGCCAGTTTCCTTATCCTAGTCATAGACCTAGGCTTGACTTCTAATCCATCTCACCTGCCGTATACACAGGAACTGTTCAGTCGTTAGTCCCTAGTGTTTTTAAATGATGACATGTCAATGATGACTCAAAACCCTGGTTTATTCAGGCATGTCAGTTAGCCCTGCACTCTGCCAAATAATGTCAAACAGTTCACTCATTAGCGTCCGTATGATTTTAATAGACGGGTCAGTGATATAGTCTAGACATAATCCTGTACAGTTGGCACGCTGCCGCCTGTTTTCCTCTGCCTGCATGGCTGCATGGCTGGCTGCCTGCATGGCTGGCTGCCTGCATGGCTGGCTGCCTGCATGGCTGGCTGGCTGCATGGCTGGCTGGCTGCCTGGCTGGCTGGCTGCCTGGCTGGCTGGCTGCCTGCATGGCTGGCTGCCTGCATGGCTGGCTGCCTGCATGGCTGGCTGCCTGCATGGCTGGCTAGCTGAGCTCCGCAGCGTGCTCATTGATTTCAGCAGCTGCTGGAATAGGAGGGAGATTTTTGCTTTTTTTTTTGTCCATGGGAACAGTCTTTGAAAGCACTGGGGATATTATTTGGGCAGGAAAGAAGCGCAGTCACGCTTCTGAGTATTATCACTTTAGTAACAGAGTAGAGCCAAAAAAGACCAGGAATTCATCTAGTGAGCGAGCATGTGCGCTTTGACAGTAGTGTGAAAGAGGTCCTGAAACTAACTACAGCGTTAAGAAGAAATCATAACATGACCACAGAGATCCTGATTCTAGGACCATGACACTCATTAAGCGTTATTGTTTGACTCTCTTCCTCTTTTGCAGATATCTTATGTTTTGATTTGACTCCTCCTTCATACTTTTTCCATGACTTCTATTATAAACTGGGTGATTCGAAGCCCTGAGTGTTGCTTGGCTGACAGCCGTGGTATATCAGACCGTATACCATGGGTATGACGACAACATGTACTTTTACTCTAATTACGTTGGTAACCAGTTTATAATAGTAATAAGGCACCACAGGGATTTGTAATGTATTGCCAATATACCACGGCTAAGGCTGTGTCCTAGCACTCTGCGTTGCGTTGTGCCGTGGTATATCAGACCGTATACCCGGTATACGCTCTGTAAACACTATTTTGGTGCAAAATGGTGCCGACAGAAATAGTCGCCTCGCTTCAAGTCCTTAGGAACCATTTTATTTGTATTATTTCTAACATTGTTACCCCAGGAAATCTTAAGTCTTATGACATACAGCCTGGAAGAACTATTGGATATAAGAGCGATGTCAACTTACCAACATTATGACCAGGAATATGACTTTCCTGAAGCGGATCCTCTGGACCACCACCCAGGACATGGATCTAATCCCAGAAGCCAATCCTAAACAACGGCGCTGCAGACGGAGCCACCACCTCAAGCTGAACCTCGGCAAGACGGAGCTGCTCTTCCTCCCGGGGAAGGACTGCCCATTCCATGATCTCGCCATCACGGTTGACAACTCCATTGTGTCCTCCTCCCAGAGTGCTAAGAGCCTTGGCGTGACCCTAGACAACACCCTGTCGTTCGCCGCTAAAATCAAGGCGGTGACCCGATCCTGTAGGTTCATGCTCTACAACATCCGCAGAGTACGACCCTGCCTTACACAGGAAGCGGCGCAGGTCCACTTGTCATCGCCCGTCTGGATTACTGCAACTCGCTGTTGGCGGGGCTCCCTGCCTGTGCCATTAAACCCCTACAACTCATCCAGAACGCCGCAGCCCGTCTGGTGTTCAACCTTCCCAAGTTCTCTCACGTCACCCTGCTCCTCCGCACACTCCACTGGCTTCCAGTTGAAGCTTGCATCTGCTACAAGACCATGGTGCTTGCCTACGGAGCTGTGAGGGGAACGGCACCTCCGTACCTTCAGGCTCTGATCAGTCCCTACACCCAAACAAGGGCACTGCGTTCATCCACCTCTGGCCTGCTCGCCTACCTACCTCTGCGGAAGCACAGTTCCCGCTCAGCCCAGTCAAAACTGTTCGCTGCTCTGGCACCCCAATGGTGGAACAAGCTCCCTCACGACGCCAGGACAGCGGAGTTAATCACCACCTTCCGGAGACACCTGAAACCCCACCTCTTTAAGGAATACCTGGGATAGGACAAAGTAATCCTTCTAACCCCCCCCAAAAAAGATATAGATGTACTATTGTAAAGTAGTTGTTCCACTGGATATCATAAGGTGAATGCACCAATTTGTAAGTCGCTCTGGGTAAGAGCGTCTGCTAAATGACGTAAATGGAAATGGAGCGGCCTCCTGGTCAGGCTCCGTAGACGTGCACATTGCCCACCGCTCCCGAGTATACTATTCGCCCATGTCCAGTCTCTTGACAACAAGGTAGATGAAATTCGAGCAAGAGTTGCCTTCCAGAGAGACATCAGAGGTTGTAACATTCCTGTAATTGAACCCACAAATGCTGATGGTCCAGATACTCAACTAGTGTAAAGAAGGCCAGTTTTATTTCTTCTTTAATGAGCACAGTTTTCAGCTGTGCTAACATAACTGCAAAAGGGTTTTCTAGTGGTCAATTAGCCTTTTTAAAATGATAAACTTGGATTAGCTAACACAACGTACCATTGGAACACAAGTGATGGTTGCTGATAATGGACTTCTGTACGCCTATGTACATATTCCATGAAAAATCTGCTGTTTCCAGCTACAATAGTAATTTACAACATTAACAATGTCTACACTGTGTTTCTGATCAATGTCATATTTTAATGGACCTAAAATGTACTTTTCTTTCAAAAACAAGGACATTTCTAAGTGACCCCAAACCTTTGAATGGTAGTGTATATAACTGTGTTACTGAGAACAACCTGCTGGCCAGCAGCCGCAGTGCAAAAACGAGGAATTCGGCCCATGTTGAGGAGGAAGTAACGAGGTGAGGAGGCCTAGATATGTTTGACAGCCTGATATGGACCACAGCCAAAACGGCAGGTCCATTACCTCTCCTCCATAACCATGTCTCTGAACCATAAATAGACAGGCAGGAGTCGGGACCTGTGACATCAGACCTAGGCTATAGCTCATTTAGTCAACACACTGTGAGGGTCATTCATTGTCCCCTCAGACCATACTGTACTAGTAATATACAGTGATGCGAAGTGGTTTAAATCGCTGTCGCTGCTGCTTACATTTTAGTAATTTAGCAGATGCTCTTATCCAGAGTGACTTACAGTAGTGAGTGCATACTGTTTCGTACTGCTAAAACCAGATAGGTACAGTACTTTATTCATCCCTGATGGGAAATGTCATATCACAAATCGGATTGGTCTGATTATTACATGGGCCACATTATCTACTGGGAGTAGATCACCATGTTAAATCACCATGTTAGGCTTCACATCTAATCGAAAGCTTACAACGAATAGGCCTAGCATTTCTGTGCTTATGTTGGGCCTAGCTAGCATAGCATAGCCATAGTAGCCCCCACACAAGAAGATGCCTAATAGTGTAGAAGCCTCTCCCCCCTCACACACATACTTAGACATGGCTCCTTTGTATCGCAGTGCGTTTGACATTCAAACACCACCAGAACAGAGGTGCTATTGAGGTCAATGTTGGAGGAATTCTACGCCTGGAGTCCCACGCGGTAATAAACTGGTAGTAAGGGTGGGTACGGCTGGGCAGTGCACTCCTCTCTGTCCTATCTGGCTCTGAATACCACAGCAACCCTCAGTCTCTCTGTCACTGGCTGGGCTGACTAAAGAACTCTTTACTTCTTGTCCCTCCCCACACATGGCGTGCTTTCATTTTAAGGCTGGCACCATTTTGGTAAGCAAAGTTCTTCAAAAAATTGTGGGGCGATGTCTAAAATTATACACTGAGTATACTAATATTGAGTTGCACCCCCCCCCCCCATTTGCCCTCAGAACAGCCACAATTTGTTGGTGTGGGCTCTACAAGGTGTCAAGGGATGCTGGCCCATGTTGACTCCAATGGTTCAAGTTGTCATGGATTTAACAGGATACATTTTTAAGGGATCATAGCTTTCACCTGGATTCATCTGGTCAGTCTGTCATGGAAAGAGCAGGTCTTCTTAATGTTTTGTACACTGTTCTCACAATCACAATTAAAGGTCAAATACAGTGCATTTCTAACAGTCAGCAGTCTCTCAACCAGAAGCCCACGTGCCAATGAATAGCCAACTAATCTTTTATATTTAGCCACCTTGGATCTTTTTGCTAGATAACAAGGTAGAACAGTTGAGTTATGAACACACCCTTCTCTCTCCCAACTGTTTAAACAGCATGCTAGCCTGTCCACTTTGTTTAGATGTTGAAATCAAATGGCCTACCTTATTTCTCAGAATGAGAACAAGTTGCTGATTCCTTATATAATTGTTTTATGCTTATTGCACATTTTATAAAACGCAGACTAGACAGCTAAACTCAGCAACAACAAAAAAAAGAAACGTCCTCTCACTGTCAACTGTGTTTATTTACAGCAAACTTAACATGTGTAAATATTTGTATGAACATAACAAGATTCAACAACTGAGACTTAAACTGAACAAGTTCCACAGACATGTGACTGACAGAAATTGAATAATGTGTCCCTGAACAAAGGGGGGGGGGGTCAAAATCAAAAGTAACAGTATCTGGTGTGGCCACCAGCTGCATTAAGTACTGCAGTGCATCTCCTCTTTGACTGCAACAGATTTGCCAGTTCTTGCTGTGAGATGTTACCCCACTTTTCCGCCAAGGCACCTGCAAGTTCCTGGACATTTCTGGGGGGAATGGCCCTAGTCCTCACCCTCCGATCCAACAGGTCTCAGACGTGCTCAATGGGATTAAGATCCGGGCTCTTCGCTGGCCATGGCAGAACACTGACCTTCTGTCTTGCAGGAAATCACACACAGAACTAGCAGTATGGTTGGAGGCATTGTCATGCTGGAGGGTCAGGATGAGCCTGCAGGAAGGGTACCACATGAGGGAGGATGTCTTCCCTGTAACGCACAGCGTTGAGATTGCCTGCAATGACAACAAGCTCAGTCCGATGATGCTGTGACACACCGCCCCAGACCATGACGGTCCATCCAAATCGATCCCGCTCCAGAGTACAGGCCTCGGTGTAACGCTCATTCCTTCGATGATAAACGTGAATCCGACCATCACCACTGGTGAGACACAACCGCGGCTCATCAGTGAAGAGCACTTTTTTGCCAGTCCTGTCTGGTCCAGCGACGGTGGGTTTGTGCCCATAGGTGACGTTGTTGCCGGTGATGTCTGGTGAGGACCTGCCTTACAACAGGCCTACAAGCCCTCAGTCCAGTCTCTGTAGGGATTGTGCGTTCCTGGTGTAACTCGGGCAGTTGTTGTTACACGTGGTCTGCCACTGCGAGGATGATCAGCTGTCCGTCCTGTAGCGCTGTCATAGGCGTCTCACAGTACGGACATTGCAATTTATTTCTCTGGCCACATCTGCAGTCCTCATGCCTCTTTGCAGCATGCCTAAGGCATGTTCATGCAGATGAGCAGGGACCCTGGGCATCTTTCTTTTGGTGTTTTTCAGAGTCAGTAGAAAGGCCTCTTTAGTGTCCTAAGTTTTTTCTTCATAACTGTGACCTTAACTGCCTACCTTCTGTAAGCTGTGTCTTAACGACCGTTCCACAGGTGAAGCATTGGAAACAATGAAGATCTGTCAAGTTATTTTGATTTTTTTATGAATTATCTTTGAAAGACATGGTCCTGAAAAAGGGTTTCTAGTATAAGTCTTTGGCAAAAAATGCTGCTAGTGGTAGCGCAATGCCCCCGAGCATTCATTTTCCAGAATCGATGTTCATTGATAACCTTTCTGTATTTAATTTTCAATACATTTCTAGAGATTTCTAAACATGTTTTCACTTTGTCATTATGGGGTTGTGTGTAGATGGGTGAAGAAAAAGATATATAGATATATCTATATATCTATCTCTCATCCATTTTGAATTCAGGCTGTAACATAACAAAATGTCTGAGTACTTTCTGAAGGCACTGTATAT
Source organism: Salmo salar (assembly GCF_965601325.2). Lineage (NCBI taxonomy): Eukaryota > Metazoa > Chordata > Actinopteri > Salmoniformes > Salmonidae > Salmo > Salmo salar. The sequence continues at coordinate 81,373,122 of NC_138296.1, read as the reverse complement.
GTCAATGTTCTACTTTATAAGTAAGGCTTATGACTTATGTCCAGTAAAAGGTGATGAGACCACTGTTTTTAAAGGTTACCGTAATAGAGGATGAGTAGGATAGGCATTGTCGCACAGAACCCGAAACACACTTGCCTTGCTACAGAATCAGATCCACAGTCTACTTACAGTACTCTACTACTGTTGTACTACAGTGAGTAGTATTTGTTGCTGTCCTCATGTAACATTGACTTCTGAGGTTAGACATGTAAACCAAGGCCAAATGTTAGGCCTACGTAGTTGCTATAAAAAGTCTGATTCAGAAGGACTGTTATGGTTCTTCTGTCATTATGAAGCTGAAATTTGACCCTGATTGGGGGGTTTGGCTTGAGGGTGGTTTACTTTTTGGGTTCTTAGAATGGGCCAAATGTGGAATTTAACTTACTGGGGATTCGGGGCATGAATTCCCCTCCAACAAAGATCTACTCACTGTATGTGATGGTTGTCCAAAGACAAGATGTTTGAATATGGTCTGAATAGTTGTAGTTGCTCTTGCCAGGCCTTCTACGACACTCTTCCTAACAGAAGTTATTTTTAACTAGTGTTGATTTTATGTGCTCTTCCTTGGCCTTATAACAGGTTTTGTAGCCTTGGTTTGAAAAATGGAAAAACACTTGATTTTGTTGTTGGTGTGTGTCTTGCTAGATGCTACTTCCATTTCTTCAGTAGTTGGGGAATATACAGCGTTTCATAACAGCAATTGAATACAGCCAAGGGAGATTACTGACCAAGTTATGTCATCTGAGTACTGCTTTCCTGACCGCCACTTCCTCTTTCATCCACAAAATATCTTCTCTCTCTGTGTAGGGTGTTCATCCATAACATGATTCATTCAATAAAGAAATGCACGAGAAAAACAATTAGTCCAAGCCCTATGTCTCTACCATTATTTAGTTTAAAAGTTAGACGATTTACTTAGAATTTAGCATGATTAGAGTGAACAGAATGTCATAACGGCCATGGTCAAAAAGTGGTTGCTGTGCAATAGAGCTGTCGCTGCTCCGTCGGCAGAACTCATAACTTTGAACATCAACTGACAGCTAGTGGCTGCAGGTTTGTGTGATTAACAGGCGCTTTCTAAATTAAATCTGCGGAATACAAATCAAAATTGTGTGTATATAGATCTCTCTCAAAGCTAACGGACTGAAATGTATTGTTGAGTACCTGATTCCCTAATGACACACGGTTTATCCGCATGGTACAATTCAATGGCAATAGTTCAATCTTACATGTTCTATGTTTTGAGGTGCTTTGGAAAGGAAAAAGTTGATTTGAAAACATTACTGACATTGTTGAATTAGTTTTTCATAATAGCAACCTAGGACTGATGGTTTGGTTAGCTAAACTAGCAAGTCTGTTTGTTTGGTTACCAAGGCAACTACTGTTACTATCTAGTACATTTTCCAGCTACTTCAGTGGATGTTGAACACATTTCTACTGGCAAATGTGTTAAATTACAGCCATGATATTAAAGGGATAATCAGCTCGGCTCCATGCGTTCTCTGGAAAATAATGCATCTCTGTGGAAGGTCATTTCCTCCTCGCTAGCTCGTCGTGGAACACACCTTCCACCTTCATTCTTTTCCTAGAACTCATAGTCCCTTGTTGATTATCCCTTACATACAGTTGAAGTCAGAAGTTTACATACACCTTAGCCAAATACATTTAAACTCAGTTTTTCACAATTCCTGACATTTAATCCTAGTACAAACCCCTGTCTTAAGTCAGTTAGGATCACCACTTTATTTTAAGAATGTGAAATGTCAGAATAATAGTAGAGTGATTTATTTCAGCTTTTTATTTCTTTTATCACATTTTCAGTGGGTCAGAAGTTTACATACACTCAATTAGTATTTGGTAGCCTTGACTTTAAATTGTTTAACTTGTTATGGATAGGGGGCAGTATTTTCACGGCCGGATAAAAAACGTACCCGATTTAATCTGATTATTACTCCTGCCCAGAAACTAGAATATGCATATAATTATTAGCTTTGGATAGAAAACACTCCAAAGTTTCTAAAACTGTTTGAATGGTGTATGAGTATAACAGAACTCAAATGGCAGGCCAAAACCTGAGAAGATTTCTTGGCCTTCTTTGCCATCTCTATCCAAAACAGGGGATCTCTGCTGTAACGTGACATTTTCTAATGCTCCCATAGGCTCTCAGAAGGCGCCAGAACGTTGAATGATGACTTTGCATAAATTGATTTTAAACAGCGTTTGACATGCTTCGAAGTACGGTAATGGAATATTTTGACATTTTGTCACGATACGCACCGGGCGCGTTACCCTTCGGATAGTGTCTTGAACGCACAACAAAACGCCGCTATTTGGATATAACTATGGATTATTTGGAACCAAACCAACATTTGTTATTGAAGTAGAAGTCCTGGGAGTGCATTCTGACGAAGAACAGCAAAGGTAATCCAATTTTTCTTATAGTAAATCTGAGTTTGGTGAGTGCCAAACTTGGTGGGTGTCAAAATAGCTAGCCATGATGGCTGGGTTATCTACTCAGAATATTGCAAAATGTGCTTTCACCGAAAAGTTATTTTAAAATCGGACATAGCGATTGCATAAAGGAGTTCGGTATATATAATTATGTCTTTTGTGAACGTTTATCGTGAGTAATTTAGTAAATTCACCGGAAGTGTTCGGTGGGAATGCTAGTTCTGAACGTCACATGCTAATGTAAAAAGCTGTTTTTTGATATAAATATGAACTTGATTGAACAAAACATGCATGTATTGTATAACATAATGTCCTAGGAGTGTCATCTGATGAAGATCATCAAAGGTTAATGCTGCATTTAGCTGTGGTTTTGTTTTTTGTGACATTATATGCTAGCTTGAAAAATGGGTGTCTGATTATTTCTGGCTGGGTACTCTCCTGACATAATCTAATGTTTTGCTTTCGTTGTAAAGCCTTTTTGAAATCGGACAGTGTGGTTAGATAAAGGAGAGTCTTTTAAAATGGTGTAAAATAGTCATATGTTTGAAAAATTGAAGTTTTCGGATTTTCGAGGAGTTTGTATTTCGCGCCACGCCCATCATTGGATATTGGAGCAGGTGTTCAGCTAGCGGAACGTCTAGATGTAAGATTAACTTGGGTTTTTGGCCCATTTCTCCTGACAGAGCTGGTGTAACTGAGTCAGGTTTGTCGGCCTCCTTGCTCACACACGCCTTTTCAGTTCTGCCCACAAAACTTCTATAGGATTGAGGTCAGGGATTTGTGATGGCCACTCCAATACCTTGACTTTGTTGTCCTTAAGCTATTTTGCCACAACTTTGGAGTATGCTTGGGGTCATTGTCCATTTGGAAGACCCATTTGCAATCAAGCTTTAACTTCCTGACTGATGTCTTGATGTTGCTTCAATATATCCACCTAATTTTCCTGCCTCATGATGCCATCTATTTTGTGAAGTGCACCAGTCCCTCCTGCAGCAGAACACCCCCACAACATGATGCTGCCACCCCCGTGCTTCACGGTTGGGATGGTGTTCTTCGGCATGCAAGCCTCCCCCTTTTTTTTCTCCAAACATAACGATGGTCATTATGGCCAAACAGTTCTATTTTTGTTTCATCAGACCAGAGAACATTTCTCCAAAAAGTATAATCTTTGTCCCCATGTGCAGTTGCAAACTGTGGTCTGGATTTTTTTATAGCGGTTTTGGAGCAGTGGCTTCTTCCTTGCTGAGCAGCCTTTCCGGTTATGTCGACGTAGGACTTGTTTTACTGTGGATATAGATACTTCTGTACCTGTTCACAAGGTCCTTTGCTGTTGTTCTGGGATTGATTTGCACTTTTCACACCAAAGTACGTTCATCTCTAGGAGACAACACGTCTCCTTCTTGAGCGGTAAGACGGCTGCGTAGTCCCATGGTGTTTATACTTGCGTACTATTGTTTGTACAGATGAATGTGGTACCTTCAGGCGTTTTGGAAATTGCTCCCAAGGATGAACCAGACTTGTGGAGGTCAACAACTTTTTTAAGGTCTTGGCTGATTTCTTTTGATTCTCCCATGATGTCAAGCAAAGAGGCACTGAGTTTGAAGGTAGGCCTTGAAACACATCCACAGGTACACCTCCAATTGACTCAAATGGTCTTTTAAAGCCATTACTTTTTCTGGGATTTTCCAAGCTGTTTATAGGCACAGTCAACTTGGTGTATGTTAACTTGTGACCCTCTTGAGTTGTGATACAGTGAAATAATCTGTATTTAAACAATTGTTGGAAAAATTACTTGTCATGCACAAAGTAGATATCCTAACCGACTTGCCAAAACTATAGTTTGTTAACAAGAAATTTGTGGAGTGGTTGAAGAACGAGTTTTAATGACTCCAACCGAAGTGTATGTAAACTTCAGCTGTATCTACCCTCCATAATAAAAATCTGTTCCAGTTTTCACTGTGAATTTCTGAGTCTTCCCCTTTTTTAAATTGCCATAGAAACTGCCCCTCAATATTGATTGACCAGGGCTAGGGGAATAGAACGCCACAGAATTGGAGATGAAAATGGCGAGGGTAGCAAGTTGATTTTGATTGGTCCAAAGCACAGAATATCCTCAATGTTACCACCTTCCCAAAATATGGGAGAGATGCATCCAAGAACTGTGCGGTCTAAACTATCAACTGTCACAAACTAACGTTCTTATTTAATCAACACTGTTAAGTGCAAGCAATTTAAGGCTGTAATATTGTAGAGAACAATTGAATGATAAATTCTATGTGATTCATAATGACATTGGCTAAAGAACTAGGCTTAGACGTTCATTTAGTAGCTCCCTCTTGAAATGAATCGTATTTCACTACTGGTCCCTTGTGGCTCAGTCGGTAGAGCATGGCGTTTGCAACGCCAGGGTTGTGGGTTCAATTCCCATGGGGGAGCAGTACGAAAATGTAAATACTCACTACTGTAAGTCCTGCTAAATTACTATAATGTCGGATGTAGATTCTAGAGCTGTAAGTGAATGCCCTACACGGTGTGCTTTAACTTTAAGGCCTGCACTGTTTGGTAAACAAAGGGAGGTGAAGTCTAAAATTCTAAGGTTTCCTTTGATGCCAATGCCATGACCCTTTAGCTTCTAGTCAGTTTTCATCAGATATCTCTCTCACGGACTACAGAACCACATGTGGGGGCTACAGTCAGTGAAGGTGTATGAGTTCAGCTCCAGCCTTTCATTTAAGTGGAGTGTGAGTATCTGAGTGGCCTACAGAGGAGGCCCAGGCTATGTGGCGGTTGGTCAGTCGGTCAGAAGCAAGGCAACCATGGTGGTTGGGTGGGTAGGCAGGTTCTTTTTCTAATCTGGAAAACTCAATTGAATTGGAATTGACCCTAAACCCCTATTAATCCCCAGTTTCCGAATGGCTCAGAATATGTTCTCTGTCAATGTGTCTGGTAAACCATTGGTCAAATAACAAATAATGTTCCTGAAGAAAATTTTTCCTTTCACACTAAATCTAATCTACTGTTTCAGTGGACTGAGAGGAGACGGGCTAGACTTCCATGCTGTTTCAATGCAGTTTTGAGATTTGCTAGATGGCCTGGCTGAGAGCTGAGCCCCCCCCCAACACGCACGCACGCATACATCTAGGAATCCTGAGGCAGCAGGGAGGTAGCATCACATGGGGCTTTCCTCCACTCTGAGAATCTGTCACTTTCTCCTAATGGATTGGATTCCCAGGTCAAATCAGTTAGATCGTCATCAACAGACTGCCTGGCTGATATGCTAGTCATTCAGGTCATTAGTATGGCCAATATTTAACGTGCATTTTCACATTTGCTATGACTATGATAATAAAGTCCTGCCATGTCAAGAAATCGTCGTCTTGACTCTGACAGAGCCTTTGAAGTACTTACTAGGCCTAGACGACACAGCCCCAGCCGTTCTCACTCTCTAAGAGAATTGTCTCTCACACATTCACTCTAGATCCTCACTGAAAGTGATAGAGAAAGATGTTCCTCAATTGTCTTCTGCTTCTGGGATGACTGAAAGGAAGTTCCCCCTGGTCTGAATTAGAAGCAAGATAAGAGGGGTTCTGTCTGTCTGGCTGGCTTAACACCTACAGTAGAATCAGAATTGAGTAGAATATCTGACTGAATGTCCTGCTTCCATTTCAATGAGCAGTGTGGTCTTGGGTGTTTTCTTATGTAAACGTTGGCTAGGAATCCATTGGTCTGTGAATGTCATCTCTCACAGAAGCGGGTGACTTGTCTTACACTATGGCACTGACTCTTTGGTCTCTACAGAATTTCACAGCAGTCGTTGAAAATACTGTTAGCAGGAATCCTGGCCACAAGTGACAATTCACTTAACACTTAACACCAATGAACCTTCCCTTTTTGTTAACAGTCACTGTGGCAGTGAGGAAGCCCTGTGGGGTTCCACTACAGAAGTACCATCTGCATGTGCTTCCCCCACTGTCCAACAACCCGTGGTATCCATGGCAACAGTTTAGTGGCCAGCCAGTAGGAGGCTGCAGGCGGTTAGCAAGTGGTGTGTTCAGAAGGACTGAGGAGACTAGATGGATCACGTTGTCCCTAATTCCTGACAGGATGGGACACCTGAAAGTTAGAGGTCAAGGGGAACACCATTCTTCACCATGACACTACCACAGCTCCATACTGACCGATCAATCAGCATCGCATTATCACCAGACTCACACGCGCGCACACACACGCGCTGGAAGTTTTTCTGCATGTTTTTTTATCTAGATAGTAGCCTTTCTTGTGATGTAGCCTTAGCCTACACCCTGCATAGCACTAGTCTGTATGTCTAAGCAGGCTTTTCCTGTAGACGCCACTTCATCATGCTATGAGCAACACCATATCACTGTTAAGGGACTGGCCATTATTCGGCCTCCATTGAATGACCAAAGCCTTTCAGACCCTCTGATGGAGAGACACTATCCTATCTCTTCTGGCGAGGTGCAACACTGGTGCTTGTGTTATTACTGTATTAGGGTCACTGGGCTGGAAAATTCCTCTCTGCTGGAAAAACATGTTTATTTTCTAGAACTCTGTATGCGTCCCAAATGTCTCCCTATTTAGTGCAGTACTTTTTTCCCCCAGGGCTCTATGGATCTGGTCAAATGTAGTGCACTTAAAAGGGAATAGGATGTCATTTGGGACGCTACCAATGTCTCTTGCTGATTCCAGTACCTTCTGTGTCTGTCAGCGGAAACGCAGACTGAATCTCTCCATTATCATTCCAGAAAAAGTGAGAGGGAGAGGAAGAGAGGCTGTTTGGTCAGTGAAGTGTGTGTGTGCGGTGACTAGAGAAGACCACTCGTGTTAAACCATGGGGATCCTCGTGTGTGTCATGATACCAGGTTTAGTATCAAAATGATACCACTCAGGGACGTCACTAGAGATTCATGGGTAGGGGGTCTAAGCCTCTTTTAGGGGGGTTTGGGCATACTCCCCCAAAATGTCTCTTCATCATGTTTTTTTAGAGTAACAATGAATGTAAAATCTATCAAAATAAGGTTATTTTTGGTCAAGGTTGGCTAAAAGTGTACCTGTCTCATAGTTTGTGTTAGACACTGATCTAATATGACTTACTTAAATTCTATCCAAATAAAGATATTAAAGTCCACTCTGTCCCCATCCATCCAACAAAAGGCACAAAAATGGCTGTACTATCGAGCCAAAATACTTTTTGGATGTTATTTTGAGAGGGAGAGATGTGAAGACATGCAGGTCATATTATACCATTAGCAAAAATCTTTATTTAAATTTCACCCTTTTGTTAATTGTTGCTCAAAATTAACCCAGTAATTCAGACACATGGAACATCTTAAACAGTATCATCCACAATGGGGCAAAACTAAATTCAACTAATGAGCGAAATAAAATGTTAACTGAAAGAATTAGGAATAAAATCTGATTTAAAAAAAAAAAAGTAAGATCCCAAACAAATATTACAGAACTGCTCCTCCTGCTTCTCTCTCTTGATGCCTATTTTGTGGGTGGACATCAGTGTACCTCCTATTTTTAAAGGTGGCAAAGCGGTCAATAACACTATTGTGGCCCAAGCACTTCTCCCTCAATGGACATGGCTGCAGGACTTGCAAGCCTTTTCTGACCCATTGTCTTATGCAACCAGGAGTGCGGCCGGCGCAGTTCACTAAAGGACCTTTCACAGGAGCAGCTGCTCACAGGATTGGTGAGGGCAACCTGAATGATCTCCTTCAAAGAAGGAAACACATCATCATCCAGGTTGTTATGCACAACAAACATATCTTTTGGAGGACATCCAGCCTCTCTTTTCTGGTCAGGAAAGTTACTGACCACAAACATCTCTTCTGTTTTAACATCAATACTGTAGTGCTTGGCAAACTCGGTTAAGCATGATGTTTCTAGGAAGTCTTTTGAGTTGGGGCTGCATGCCTTTGAGCAGACCTGCATCTACAGTCGAATCGCTGGTCAAGCTCACAAACCATCCTGTCCAAGCAGGGGAGCAACAACTTTGTTTTCATTGTTTGGGAACATGAAAATTCTGTTTCTAAACCCAAGGAGGTCTCCACCACAATCTCCCATTTTTCCTTTGTTTGTGCTTTCTTGCTGCATCTGGAATATTGTGAACTTCAGTGATTTGGTTCGGTCATAAAGTTCTGTGGCAAATGCATCTGTGCGTTTGCCTATCAGTGTGTCGCATACAGCTTGTTTGCCGAAACAAACTTCTGCCAGGTCTAAAGTCTCTTTCTGGAGGTACTTATGTAGTCCCTCAGTTATAGAAAGAAGGGACTGAAACATCAGTAGCAAATACACGGTGGAGAACTTATGAAGCTTTGCTCTCAGACCAACAGCCATGAGGAATCCAATGGCAGACAATAAAAAATAGCAGTTAGTGTCCAGGACTGCATTTATGGACCGTAACTGGCATGCCCAGAGTGTTTTGAGAGCTGTACAAGTTCAGCTGATGCTATTCCAAGTTTGGACTGAGCTTCTTTGAGCTTGAGCTTGTTGGGGTTAACTAGGGATGTACTGAAAAACGAATACACATTCTCCAAGAAACTTAACTCAGCAGCCTCTGGAATAGCCCTGCAAGTATGACACAACACTACATTAAGCTCATGAGCAAAGCAATGTACATAAATAGCCTCCGGATGCAGCACTCTGAAATGTGCTTCTACACCTCATTTGGACCCACTCATGACAGCTGCACCATCATAGGTCTGTGCAACGCACTTTAGGCCTGCTACCCCTCTCATTTGGAGCTGCTGTTGCAACTCATTTGCTATCGATTCGGCATCAAATGACTTGATTTCTGCTAGTACTAGTTAACGCACCTTAACTGTCCCCTCTGTCACATACCTAACACAAACTGTTCAGACTGCCCATCCCTGGCCTCATCCGCCATAATGGCATACATTCCAGATTTTGACATCTGAGACCATGGTGTCCATAATCTCTTGAGCACAGCATTCGATCATGTCATTCTGAGATTCTGGAGAGAGAGATGTCGCATTTGTTGGAGTATTGTACCTTTGCAGGAAAGGGTCAAACTCCTTCAAAAGCTCCATACATTTAAGAAAGTTCCCTCTATTTGTGCTTTCACTAGATTCATCATTGACACGGAAAGAGTCCCTGTCTTCCTAACATTGATGTGACCGCAACAATTCTCCTCAGATATACTTCCTTCTCTCTGCAATATCACTAGCATGGGCAGATGTTAAAATCTGAGCAATGTTCCCATCACTGCTAGTTGCCTGGTAGCTTGCCATGCCACAACACTGTCTCTGTGTTTGTGCCATTTCATGTTAAGATGCGATGGAACGGTTGACGGGGGAAAAAATCACACAGAAAATATATTGACTAATATATTGATTTATTTAGGGGGGGCTAATGAATATTTTAGGCCTAAAGACGTCCCTGATATACTGCAAAAAATGAAATCATATTAGCCAAAGTGTAATATGGCACATGATCCAGACAGAAACTCGGCTACTGTTCAATCGTCGGGCATGTTTTGAATTCAATATCATTACATTAGACATTTTCTACATCAGACATGTATGTACTCATGAATCAATTATATAATACATTTCACTTAGATTTGTAAAAACAAACTACATAACAATATAATGGTAATAATTTATTTGAATGGTACATCTCAATTGATAAACTGGGTAAATGAAGAAGTAGCCTAGGTCTATTCACAATACAGGTGAATGCATATTCAATAGGAGTGTGTGCATGCGTTGAGTTATTGAGCTTGTTTTGCCTGATTTCATTGGGCTACAGATGACATACAATTTGTTTCCCTTCCATTTGGGACTTATTTTATTGAACTGATCAACAACCTTTGCATGAAGGACGCTTATTTTCTAAAAGTGTGCGCTGTCTCTTTAACCAGTCATGGCTTCATTCAGGAGGTAGTCAGTTTGCTGAGGCAATAGATGGGTTAGCTGACAACGTCACTAAAACGATGTGCACGCTTCCATGGGGCAGAAGTCAGCATGTTGTGATGGCCAGATTGCTACAAGAATGACAAACTGCCATGTGGGGAATCGTGACTCGTTTCATCATGTCCTGTTTTGACTGATTTCATATCTATGCTAATATTGCAAAGCATTTGCTAGCTAGCTAACCAACAGCTGTAACAATGTATTTGAGACAAGTGCTCATTTTGCAAATGCATTTGTTTTCAATAAACATTGAAGACAATATAACTTACATGTGGTCAACAATCTAAGCCAACCCCGTCTGTTTTGCCTCATAGTTGCGCATGTGTTGGTTTTGTTGCAACCAACCTGTCTATAGATAGTTATACTCTGAGTGGTTCGAGCCCTGAATGCTGATTGGCTGACAGCTGTGGTATATCAGAGCATATACCACGGGTAAGACACATTTTTTACTAGTCTAATTACGTTGGTAACCAGTTTATAATAGCAATAAGGAACCTCGGGGTTTGGTATACTGTATGGCCAATATACCACGGCAAAGGGTGTTGTGTCATGCCAAAGAACAACCCTTAGCCGTGGTATATTGGCCATATACCACCACACCTCGGGCCTTATTGCTTAAATAACCTATGGGAGTGATGCGAGAGAGACCGATTAAAAAAATATATGTATATGTTTTGCTGGCAATTAGCTTTGAAATTGGCTTATTTTCTTTCTGGTTTCATACACGCTATAAGAGACACATCGGCTATGCTAATAGACAGAGTTGATCCGTGAGACATTTGACAGAAGTACCGAAAGGAACAAAATTACTAGTACCAAACCGTTTTTCTGAAGTTTTGGTATACTGTGCGACACTAGTGTGTGTGGTGTGAAACCATGGGGATTCTCCTGCGCTCCACTATGACCATATAAGGAGTGCTGCTCAGCCCTCCCCATCCATCCATTCATCCTCTCTTCCCGCACTCCACAGCCAGGCAGGTTTGGTGGAGGGAGTGAGGAATATTTTCTGTGACAGATGGGAATCGACGTAGAGGGAGCAGATGTCTCTTTCTGTCCACTCCAGAGTGATAAAGGTGTATTGTGACCCACCAGAGCTTTGGAGGCTAAGGGGCTGTCATTAGGACCAGAGGCCCTAAAGCAGAGCTATCATCTGGGGCCGCCTTAGGACAGGAGCTGGTCTAAGGGAAACCCAGTAGATTGAGGTGGGTGGGTGTGTGTGGGTGCACGCGCACTTGCATGAACAATGCAAGTCAACAAAGGATTGGTGTTTTTTGTCGTCTCATTGAAACCAGGTCAGCACGTCTCTCCTTGGCTGGGCTGTGTGGACAGTCTTCAGGGTTGTCCAGTTGATTTGCAGCTCCTCTCTTCTGGTGACTTCCCTGCCGACACATTGGCACACAGTGGTGGGAGAAAATGGTTGCTTGTTTGACTGCTTTTGAGGATTTCTGACAAATGTCAGCTACATTACATATAAATGGCCTTTGTGGGTATTGAGGATTTTTTTAAAACATTTTGTACTTCCACATTTAGCTACTCTTGTACATCTGTCTTTTAGTCTAGTCTGATTTCCATTAAAATTCCTCAATATTACATTTGGCAGATCTGATGGTGAACAAGACAAACAGTCATGGAATTCAGAATCTTGATCTTTCCTGGAATGATCCGATTGATCTTTCCTGGCACATTACTGCTGTGTGTTACTAGTCTAGATGCACGACACTGTCATACCACTAGGGCTGGGAAAATACCAGTATCACGATGCCCGTTAGTATCGTGGCAAGGAAACAAAAACACATCACAAAGCGGATTTAACTTATTCAGGACAACAGCCCTAATGTTGAAAACAAACGTCATGTTGTCATCCAGAGTCACATTTGACTTATTTTCCAATCTATAGCACACAATTTTACATACAGAAGGTTTTTAAAGGACGAGTCTGCTTCGTGTTTTCCTTTTTGCCATGGAAAACATATTGCGATACTGATATCATCACTGCCCTGCGCAACACAGGACCTTTTTGTTTTGAAGTGTCTTTTTACAGTAAGCCTATGCCATGCCTCTATTTACAGTAAGCCATACAGGCCTGCAGTATGTGGGACAAATACAGAGTGACATTGTTGCTCTACACATTTGAGTCATTACACAGAGGCAAACTGTTCCATCTGACATGTGCTCTGTGGCAGTCCCTGTAGTCGTGATAGGCCTTATCGTGAGTGTGTGTGTGGGCACGTGTGCTCCTGCCCTGCGGTCTGGGTTTTCAGTGGGCTAGGACTTGGAAGATGTCGCTGCTGGATATTTAATAGCCCAGTGAACATGGGACAGCCGAGAGATGCGTTATTAATTATCGTGCCTCCGACAGCTGCTTTGTTGTTTTAGAATGACGCTGTCACTTTCACTCCTGAATCATTTAGGTACAACCCAGGAGAAAGTTGATAAACGGATTCCTAGTACTGTTCGTTGTTGGGACACACAGACATACACACCTAGTCAGAGGCACAACGAGAACAATATGTGGTCATACGTACCCTTCACTGTTGATGGAACGCTCATTGACAGTGCTTACTTTTGGATGTTCAGAACTCTGTATAAGGCAAGACAATGAGATGGTGACAAAAGTGTTCTGGATTGTTTTTCAGAAACCAAGAAGAAGTGGATGCTCTAGAAGGGAAGCAAAGTCCTCCTCCAGATACGGTACAGTAACACATTTCATCACATTGTTTAGACATTCCTGGATTCATAGTGTCAGAGTAGTAGGTATGCAGATCTAGGATCCGTTTTGCCTTTTAGATCAGAAAGATGACATGGTATCCTAGATTAGCACTGCTCCTCTGAGGCTTGGTGAAACCTGGCCCTAACCACATCACCGCACTTTACTCATTCAGTGATGCCTAACAACCCTGTAACAATGCTACTGTGGTTATCATGATAACATGGTACTTACCGCTAGTCTAAGATTAGCCTCCATTTGTTATTTAAAGTACAGGACTTTCTCTTTCAGTCTGTTGCCATGTTGTCACAGCTTTAGGGTAATGAAGACCGAAACATGTTTGAGGTGGTTGATCAGACCCAGGTGAGGCTTACTCCTGCAGTAAAACCCACTTTAGAGTCCATGTAATGTTTAAGGCCAGGGTCAGGTTCAGTAGAGCAGTTTTGCAACAGTAGAATATGAATCTAGGTTCTTATTGCACAAGTTTACTGTTGCACATCCTCAGTTCTATAACACAACATGGGAGTAGGACTTAATGTTGGTCTGGGCAACCACCCTTCAGGATTTAGTTAGTAATTTAAGACCGTTATGAAATATGTACACCAAAATGATTTCCTGGTTTCAACCCAGAGCAGAATATGTTGTGGTTTGTGTTTGTTTTCTCTGGACTCGCTCTTTTCCCCAACGGAGGTTGTTTCAAATCTTAACGCAGCGAGAAAAGTGGTTTTAGCATGCTGCTCGTTTGTACTTTAATTGCACTGAGCGGGTTTAATTACAAAGCACAATGCGTGACGCCTTTGTCCCCGTTTCCACAACAGTACAGTATTGTGGAATGTATTCAGCACCTCTTTACTGAGGACAACAACTCTGTCACAGCAGAGAAATGAAGTAAAACAAACATTTAGACTTTTGCATTAAGACAGACTTAAAGCAGTATTCATTTCTGTCTTTCTAAAAGACTTAACTTTAAAATATGGGTTACGATGTTACACAATGGCTCTTTTCATAAAGCTGGTGAAATAAGACCTCTTTATTGAGGTATTATGTTTCCAGGTTGACCCAGTCCAAGACAGGAAAGAGAGATTCAATCATTGGTTTTCAGGTTAAAACACGCAGATAAAGAGTTATGACAGTGGAACCAAGCCGTTCTGAATCCCCCTCTACATACGTACCATTCTGTCAGTGAGAGGCTTCATAGGGTTACACTGGGAAGGCCTTGTCTGGTAGCAGGAGGTCTTCTGAACACAACCACAGACACATCCCGACCACCAAGGAGTCCTCGTTCATTATCACTGTCAGCTCACTGCAGAGGCAGGTCAAGAGGGGGAGGGAGAGTGTGTGTTTAAACATGTCATAGTCCCTGATTTTCAAAGGAATTTTAATAGGAACATGTTTGTTTGTAGTCAGTGTTCCTGACTTTAGGCCTTCTATGCAGAACATTTCAGGTGGTATTGAGGCCAATTACCATTGGTATTTATCCTGCTACCAGCCACTTTTTACCCCTGTTTACATGTACACCTACCTCCGCCACTCCAGTATCCCTGCACATTGGAATAATGGTACAGCCACTGACCTGTATATAACTTTATTGGATTCTCATTAGATAAGAATCTATTTTAACACTTTTATTCTGCATTGTTGGGAAATAGCATGCAAGTCAGCATTTCTCTGTACTGTTTTACACCTGCTGTATCCTGTTCATGTGACAGACTTTGAAACGTGAAACTAGGCACCATAAAGATGATTAATAGTACACTAATAATACAGCTAGTCAGCACATTGTTGTTACTATGGTGATACCCACTATCCCCCTCCTTCTCTGAATTATTAGCTTGTGCTTGTTTAGACTGGCCCTGGGCCTGGACTTGTTGATTCTTCATTTCTCTGTGCGACACATGAGACTGAGACAGGAAACGCTAGTGAATATCCACCGTCTAACTGATAACCAGCCAGCCAAGCCAAGGCAGAACCCCCATTGTGTTCCACGTCCTCCTCTGCCTCTTTACCAGGCCTCGCTGGGATGACTGCAGGGCTCTAACTCTAGTCCCAGAGAGGAAACAGAGGGTACGGGCTTTTGTTCCAGCCCTGCACTAACACGACTGATTCGTCTAATCATGTTGTCAAGAATCTCTACAATTGAGACCATTATTGGATGAATTAAGGTATGGATGGTGGAGAGAAGCAAACCTAGTGGTATACTCTAGTATATCCTGCCTATTCACGGGAGGATTGTACTGGGTATAAGCACCATGATGCAACACCACCCCCTAGCAGCAAAAGTGGTGCTCTGTTTTTGAATTGTAGTATGATGGCTCACATGCAGATATGTGCATTATTTCCATATTTTCTGTGGATTACATTCCCAGGAATATGTGAGAGGCTAAAGATGGCAAATGGAGTTTGTTGACCGGTTGACTTACACTGCCTTCAGAAAGTATTCATACCCCTTGACTTATTCCACATTTTGTTACAGCCTGAATGCACCCATCTACACACACTACCCCATAATGACAAAGTGAAAACATGTTTTTAGAAATGTTTGTACATATATTGAAAAAAAAAATATACAGAAATAAATCTTTATATAAGTACTCACACCCCTTTGCTATGACACTCCAAATTGAGCTCAGGTGCATCCAATTTCCTTTGATCATCCTTGATGTCACTACAACTTGATTGAATTCCACCTGTGACCAATTCAGTTGTTTAGACATGATTTAGAAAGAAACACCTGTCTATATAAGGTCCCACAGATGAGTGTATGTCATAGCAGAAATTATAGTCCAAGGAACTTTCCATAGCTCTCCTAGATATATATATATGGGGAAGGTGATGAATCCATTTCTAGAATGATGAAAGTTTCCAAGAGCAAAAAAATATGGAACGACCCAGACTCTGCCTAGAGCTGGACGACCGACCAAACTGAGCAACCGGGCAAGAAGGACCTTAGTCAGGGAGTTGACCAAGAACCTAATTACCACTATGACAGAAATACAGAGTTCCTTGGCTGAGATGGGAGAACATGCCAGAAGGACAAGTCTATACAGCACTTCACCAATCTGGGCTTAATGGACGCGTGGCCAGACGGAAGCCACTCCTGAGAAAAAGGCACATGACAGCACACCCAAGTTTGAAACAAAAGTATGTGAACGATTCTGTGGTCTGATGAGACAAACTTTGGCCTGAATGCAAAGCGCTATTCTGGAGAAAACCTGGCACAGCTCATCATCCGTCTAATACATTACATTTACGTCATTTAGCAGACGCTCTTATCCAGAGCGACTTACAAATTGTTGCATTCACCTTATGATGTCCAGTGGAACAACCACTTACAATAGTACATCTTTTTTTGGGGGGGGGGGGGGGGGTTAGAAGGATTACCCCAGGTATTCCTTAAAGAGGTGGGGTTTCAGGTGTCTCCGGAAGGTGGTGATTGACCCCGCTGTCCTGGCGTCGTGAGGGAGCTTGTTCCACCATTGGGGTGCCAGAGCAGCGAACAGCTTTGACTGGGCTGAGCGGGAACTGTGCTTCCGCAGAGGTAGGGATGCGAGCAGGCCAGAGGTGGATGAGCGCAGTGCCCTTCTTTGGGTGTAGGGACTGATCAGAGCCTGAAGGTACGGATGTGCCGTTCCCCTCACAGCTCCGTAGGCAAGCACCATGGTCTTGTAGCAGATGCGAGCTTCAACTGGAAGCCAGTGGAGTGTGCGGTGGAGCGGGGTGACGTGAGAACTTGGGAAGGTTGAACACCAGACGGGCTGCGGCTTTCTGGATGAGTTGTAAGGATTTAATGGCACAGGCAGGGAGCCCCGCCAGCAGCGAGTTGCAGTCATCCTACCATGAAGCATGCCGTTGGCAGCATCATGGTATGGGGATGCTTTTCGGAGGTAGACTGGGAGACTGGTAAGGATAGAGGGAACAAGGAATGGAGCTAAATCCTTGATGAGAACCTGCTTCAGACTGCAAGCAAAGATTTACGTTCCAACAGGGCAATGACCCCAAGCATACAGCCCAATCAACTCTGGAATGGCTTCAAAACAAGAATGTAAAAGTCTGAGTGGTCAAGCCGAAACCCAGATTTGAATCCCATTGAAAAATCCCCAAATCCAGATGTGCAAAACTGATCCAGATATACCCACGACGACTCAAATCTTTAATTGCCGCCCAAGGTGCTTCTATAAAGTATTGACCCTCTGGGGTGTGAATACTTTTTACAAAATTAAGAAACATGTTTTCAGTTTGTTAATTTGCAGTATTGTATTTGGATGCGTGAGTATTTTTTTTCATTTTGAATTTGGGCTGTAACACAACCAAATGTGGAATAAGTGAAGGGGTATGAATACTTTCTGAAGGCAGTGTAGGTGTGCATTCTGTGTAAGTGTTAGACTATCACTGTAAAGATCTAACCGTAAGAGATGAGGGAGACGTGTGCTGTGATGATCATATGCTGAGCAGACTGTAACCGTGGCTCTTTGTATCACCAATCTAACCATCAGGAATCTGGAAAGAGCAGCATTAATTTGTGACTGTATTGTGTAAATTCTCTAGAATTCAACACCTGGAAATATACAATAGTACAATATAGAAAATTATATCTGTTTTACTGACACCCTTAGCTTTTGGACTAATCAAAACACCGGCATAAGTAGACACACAGCCAATAGGCCAATTGTGATCATCTCCCTAAATCTGGCACTCATTTACTCTCCCTGTTCTGTTTGGTCCAGCAGGGACTGCATCAGATCACCCTCTCTTAAAGCAGTAATCATGTTCACTAGCCTCTGTAGCTAGGCCGCTGTGTAATTATTTGTTACAGTGACCACCCGCTAAGCAGTGCTTAACATTGCCTATCCTCTGGAAATTACTACCGTCTTGTTGCCTCCAATGAAACGGTTTAAAGAGTAGTTCAACCGGCGTTTAAGACTTAACTAGCCCTTTCTGGGATCTTAAAGGACTTTATCTTCTAATGACTTGATCAGAATGTTATTCTACCCTCTGTTTCATTTCCTTAGGCCTTTAAATACACATGCACAGCCACGCACACACTGTGAGACATGGAGGAGCCACTGTTATTCCATTACACATGCCTAGTACATGTGTTCCATGAACACCTAACCACACAATTCAGAACTAGCTAAATCACATCACTAGGCCTATATCTTGATGTTGTGTAGAGGACACCCTCGGTTAATACTGGAGCGTTACCACACGCACTGAGGGAACCTAATACTGGAACGTTACCACACGCACTGAGGGAACCTAATACTGGAACGTTACCACACGCACTGAGGGAACCTAATACTGGAACGTTACCACACGCACTGAGGGAACCTAATACTGGAACGTTACCACACGCACCGAGGGAACCTAGTACTGGAGCGTTGCCGCGCGCGCCGAGGGAACCTAGTACTGGAGCGTTGCCGCGCGCGCCGAGGGAACCTAGTACTGGAGCGTTGCCGCGCGCGCCGAGGGAACCTAGTACTGGAGCGTTGCCGCGCGCGCCGAGGGAACCTAGTACTGGAGCGTTGCCGCGCGCGCCGAGGGAACCTAGTACTGGAGCGTTGCCGCGCGTTGGTGAGAGCAGGGTTTCCCAAACTCTGTCCTTGGGACCCCAAGGCAATACACAGCTCATGCAAACTATCAAAGCTTGATGATTAGTTGATTTTTATTTGAATCAGCTGTGTAGTGCTAGGGCAAAAACCAAAACGTGTCCCAAGGACCAAGTTTGGGAAACCCTGGGTTGGAAAATGCTAGTGGACTGAATGTTTGACAGCAGCCTGTCTCTGAGGAAACCAATATTACCAGTCCTGCCTCTGAGATGTAGTCACTTTTTCACTTTACACAATTATTGTCACTGTGGTTATCCAAGTCTCTATAAAAGGGAGAAACAAGTTGAAATAACCTTTTGTTGGTGTGCTTTGTAGTACTGTGAAATGTATTCAAAGGGGATTACAAATAAATTCATTCTTTTTAATCGTTGAATGTTATTTCTACTGTAGTTCTCTTGAATCATTTGACACATTGCATTTGTGAATATATTTAAATGTGTCTAAAAGTATTTATTTTTGTTTTTATCATTTTTGATCAGGTTTGCTGGAATGGGTAATCTTCTAAAAGTCCTTACAAGGGAAATAGAGAACTATCCACATTTTTTCCTGGACTTTGAAAGTAAGTCTGAAGGAGGAGTGTGCAGGAGTTTGACTGGAGGTGTAACCATGAAACGCTTCCCCCAGTCAGTCAGCAAGTGGTTTATATCTATGGGTCCCCTCTGGACATAAAGCTGTGTAGGTGTCTGTCTGTACCTGTCTCTATCTCTCTAACACACCACACCTCTTTCTTCTCTGGCTTTCCTCTCTTTCAGAAACCAAATGGGGAATCTGTTAAAAGTGCTCACTTGCACTGAACTTGAGCAGGGACCAAACTTTTTCCTTGACTTTGAAAGTGAGCACAGCTGAGTTCTTCTTCCTTCTCTAGAGTTTTACTTCAGTAGAGCTCCTTTACTAACCAGGGTTTGGGGACAGTTCCATTTCAATACGCTTCCAATTGCATAACTGCGAAGTAACAATTATTTTCAATTAGGATAATTTTTTCATTGGCCGAATTGAACTGGAATTAATTCTGACCCTGTTACTAAGCTACCTGCATGCTTCATAGTCTATGCTCCTAGAACGGCCCATTGCTTGTCTATCGTCTAATCAAGATGCATGTTTTCACGCAGTTTTTTAGCATGCACCATTTCTTCATGTCTAATGGCAGCAAATTATGCATTATCAACAAAAAAAACTAAAACTGATGTTATCCTATTTGATGTTTAATATGTCCTGATGTCCTGACCTTTCAGTGCTGTGCTTTTCCCTGATTTAGTTGTCCTGGAGTAGAAAGCAGAACTAGGCCCAGATTTAGTTAGAGCTAACATAGTGATCGTAAGCCATAGTCATGTTATTGTATATCATGTAACATCTGGATGTGGCTAAGCTGTATGTCTGTTGCTTCATTGCCTTGCACTCTTCCTACACATGATATAGGCTCGAGACAGCAGCTGAACTGTTATCATAATAAAAGATACTCTTGGCTTAAATGACACAGAGAAATGGGAGAAACACTCACACTAAGCATATTCCTTAGTAGTATCCTAATTCACTCTCGTTGTCATAGAGAAAGGGAATGTTTTACAATGCATTTACTCTCCACAGTCATAGTATTTTGACATCAACTGATGTTCTGTCGGGAAATAATGTAGGTTACTGACTGACTGTGTGTTAGCTGCAGCTTCTAATATGAAAATGCCTTGAGTATGATTAAGAGCTTGCCATCTAAAGGGCAGAGCTATTAGCCGCTGCCTTGTAGGGAGCAGCTCTTTGTGCTGCTATTATCCTGGCAGATCCCATGCTGCTCTTCTGTTTACCACAGAGTAGCCTTTCCCTGTCTCATGCTTAGATGATCTTTGAACCTAGAGATATTAATGTTTATGTCATGCTTGCTGAATGTTTTACAATTCCCTCACTAAAGTATATTGTATCATGCTATTCGTTGCTGAGATTCTATTCTAAGCCTTAGAAGTTGTATTACGGTGTAAGAAAATGCCCTATGCATACATGCATGATTGGTTTTTGACAACCAAATAAAGGTATACACATAGTTCCCAATTCCTGTTAAAGGACAGTTTGTATCACATAATCATTGAAAACCAAATTGTCAGAATGTGTATGAGTTTAATGTCCACCCCAGTACAGTGTTGTTGTGTTGTCTATATGCTGCCTGCTAGCTAGCCAGGCTAACTGTTGTGTTGTCTATATGCTGCCTGCTAGCTAGCCAGGCTAACCGTTGTTATGTTGTCTATATGCTGCCTGCTAGCTAGCCAGGCTAACCGTTGTTATGTTGTCTATATGCTGCCTGCTAGCTAGCCAGGCTAACTGTTATGTTGTCTATATGCTGCCTGCTAGCTAGCCAGGCTAACTGTTATGTTGTCTATATGCTGCCTGCTAGCTAGCCAGGCTAACTGTTGTTATGTTGTCTATATGCTGCCTGCTAGCTAGCCAGGCTAACTGTTGTTGTGGTGTGTGTCAGATGCACAGCCCACAGACTGTGAGAGAGATGTATGGAACCAGGTGAACGCGGTGCTCCAGGATTCTGAGAGCATCCTCTCTGGCCTACAGGCCTACAAGGGAGCCGGACAGGAGATACGAGAGGTATGTATATCTACTGGATATGCTTACACACACACACACACACACACACACACACACACACACACACACACACACACACACACACACACACACACACACAGTCGTAGGCACAGGCTATGCATATTCACACTCACAAATGTGCGTACACACGCACTCAAACAAATCTATAAATATAAAGCTCAATTGATGATTTCATACCAGGCATCTCAGAATGGTTTCCATTACCCATTTTTTTTATATTCCGTATAGATGATGTATATTTAACCATGGCGTCTGTCACTGTTTCCGCCCAGGCCATTCAGAACCCCAATGACATGATCCTACAGGAGAGAGCCTGGAACTCAGTCTGTCCCTTAGTCATACGACTCAAAAAGTTGTACGGCTTCTCGCTGAGACTAGGTAAGTCCAACCTTTATTCCTCCACGAAGAAGCACTTAGCGTGCCGGGGGATGACATTTTAATTACTAATTAAAAATAAAAAAAATACAACCTCACCATTTTCCTTCTTCAGGTGTTTGAAGAGGGCCCTCCATAGCCTGCTGGAGAGCCTGGCGTGTTTAAAACTTAACGCATGTTTGTAATGTATTAACTGTGTTTCTTCTCCTGTAGAGCGGGCCCTACAGAGCCTGCTGGAGTCCCTGACATGCCCCCCGTACACCCCCACCCAGCACCTAGAGAAGGAGCAGGCTCTGGCCAAACAGTTTGCTGAGATCCTTCACTTTACCCTGCGCTTCGACGAACTCAAGGTCACACACACGTCATTTCAAACTGTTAATTTCTGTACACAAGTGCAAAGTTAGCAACGATTTTATTCCCTCTTGACAATTGACAGTTCCCATGTTGTCTGTTGGAACTAAATGATTGTCCTCTTGACTTTCAGATGAGAATTCCTGCCATCCAGAATGACTTCAGTTATTACAGGAGGACCATCAGCCGAAACAGGATAAACAACATGAATGTGAGTCAGAGAGAACTGTTATGACGGTCATGTCTAGGGTTGCAAAAAATCATGTAACTTGACCAATCTTCCAACAGGGATTTCTGAAAAACCTGGTAATTTTTGGAAAGTTACCAGAATTTTGTGACCCTAGTCATGTCCGTTTTAGTCTGAATGTGACAGAATAGCTTGTCTGTGTTTGGCCTGGTTAGCAGTCCTCTGTTGACATCCACTCTGCCTTTAAGCTAAAGATGGATCAGATGTTGACCCTCTTCCTGTTTTGTCTTCAGTTGGATATAGAGAGAGAGGTCAACAATGAGATGGCCAACAGAATGTCACTGTTCTACGCTGAGGCGACGCCCATGCTGAAAACCTTAAGCACAGCTACGACAAACTTCGTAACAGAGGTAAGAGACTTCCTTCTTATTGTTAGCTGCTCTGTGAAAAGAGTTGATGGTTAGATTTGTGTTAACTTAAGTTAATAGCAGCACTGTCTATTAGAGTTCAGTTGTTACTCCCTGTTCAGTCAGATTGTGAAGCAGGTGGGTGTTGTGTTGATAGTTGTAAGTTAAGTCTGGTTCCCTCATTTCTTCATCATTTTCAGTCTGATGGTTTGTGTTGTTACCTTGTTATATCTCCAGAACAAGACATTACCTCTGGAGAACACCACTGACGTTCTCAGTACAATGGCCAGTGTCTGTAAAGTCATGCTGGAGACACCGTGAGTTGACTTGATTTGCTTTACCTGTAGACATTTAGCAGAGAGACTATTCAGAGTGAGTCTGTTTATCAATGCCGCGCTATAAACAACTGTTCAAGGTGTACTGTGATTTGGCGTGCGTGTGTGTGCGTCTCTCTCTCCCTTCAGAGACTACACGTGCCGGTTCAACAGTGAGGACACGCTGCTGTTCTGTATGAGAGTGATGGTTGGAGTCATCATCCTGTACGACCACGTCCATCCCAACGGAGCCTTCAACAAGTCCTCCAAGATAGACGTGAGAACCTCCTCTCACCTATACTGATACTACTGGGCCGTTTACAGGGAACGGTAACCTCGAAGTTAGAGAAGGCTCCCCGTTCCAATCCCAGTCCTGAGGACTTCCCATCCCGTATTGAATAATAAAGTACATCTTCTATACATACAGTGGCTACTGAAACACACGATGCTATCTCGCTGTTTTCTCCAAGTCATGCCAATGGAAAATGTGTGTGAATGTCTGAATGTTTTACACGTGTATCCAGAGTAATTGTGCATTTTTTTGTTTTTCATCAGATGAAGGGATGCATAAAGGTCCTCAAAGAACAGCCAGCAGATAATGTTGAAGGTCTCCTGAACGCCCTCAAGTAAGTCTCTATCCTCGCTTTAGTTTAGTACTTCTCTGATGAGATGGTACTTCTCTGATGAGATGGTACTTCTCTGATGAGATGGTACTTCTCTGATGAGATGGTACTTCTCTGATGAGATGGTACTTCTCTGATGACGCACCTTATTCAGTTGAAATGCCAGATGATTTATAAATGGTATTGTGGTAGGAGTGCTCCTTAGCTTCCAATATTACTGAATGGTAGAGGGTGGTCTCTGGATCGTTTCCACAGCAATACAGCAAACTATCCGAAGGCACTTCTGTATATCTTTTAAAAACCTTTATTAAATTGGCTTATTTTGATAAAGGTTAAAAACAACCGTCACCTAGGTTTTTCAGCCCTATGCCTTCATCCTGCTGTCTTTCAGGTTCACCACCAAACACCTGCACGACGAGTCCACTCCAAAAAACATCCGCTCCATGCTTCAGTAATGTTTTTATATGAAGAGGATCAATGTACTGACCTCAACGAAAGATGTATATGTTTACATAATTTAAAAGACTGGATGTTAATACTTGTGTATTTACATAGTCATTCCCTGCAAGTTACTGAAACGTATAGAACATATACCTTTTTTCTTCGAAAAATGAATTGCTTTTTACTGTTATTATGTTAACATACCTTTCAGCCTTACAAACTGAGCTTGGCAAGTAGCATTTGGAGAAATAAGCACTCTGGTTGGTTCTTGTGACTGAGCCAAGCACTCTGGTTGGTTCCTGTGACTGAGCCAAGCACTCTGGTTGGTTCCTGTGACTGAGTGTGCGAATTAAAGGAGCTTCATTTGTTGTTTGTCAACAAAAGATGAATTCCAAATCAACTCCTAGCCCGGGGTGTATTAATTAGTCGGATTCCGTTTGCAACAGAAATCGTTTACTGCAGCAACTAAATGGAAACAAACAGAGCAAACGGAACCAAACGTGTAGGGACCTACCTGCATGTGTCCAATAAACTCTTGTTTCTGTTGCAAAATGTTTTACGATTTGAAATAAACGTTTTCCATTGCAAAGGAATCCGACTAATGAATACACCCCATGTTCCAGATCTGTTTGTCCTGTCTTCCCAACTCATGTGGATGGCAAGGTGAAGATTGTTCAATCTTCTCCATCTACAAGGTGCCTAGGGAGTAGGGGCTAGCTAGGGGCTGGTTTGGAATTTAGCAAGGGAAGCGTTGAGGGGGAAAAGTGATGGCTTTCATATAACATGTTCTCAGTGAGTTGGTGGACTTTGTGCTTTGTTGGCAAGAAAATGACAGAAAAGGCAGTACGTGCCTAAGAGATAAACAGATCAACCAAATGTTTATTTTTTTACCTGTATGACAGGAGGATTGGGACACAGTGTGATTTTAGTTCTTTATTTTTCATGAGGGGTTTTTCTTGTCTGTATTTGGGGCTCTGTATCTAACAGAAATCTATTGTTCAAAAAAGCAGCTTTAAATAAAAACTGTCAGGTTATATTTAAGTGACACGGAGTGGCAAAAACAATTCCTTCCACCGCTTTTGTGATCTCTACTCCTGTAGTAGGATGGCGGTGATGAACCTTCTCTCCTAGTCGTTCTCCTTTATACTGTAAGACCAGTCAGACTGTTGTCCCATTCTCTACCCCTATAGAGTACCACAGTATGAGTCATAATACCCATAAAACCTAGCGGTCAAATAAGGAAATGGTTCCAATTGTTTTTCCACCATTCATTTTTCCTGTAGGTGATTTTAGAAACACTTAAAATAAGGGCTGTCTTTCATGTAGGCTTACCTTGGTGTGAGGTTTTGATGACAGTGTAAATCTCTCCTAGGACAAGGTGACTTTTATCAATATATTCACCTCTATTTAATCCCCCAAAATTAAATGCAAATTTGTTGCTATCAGAAAGAACTACAAATGCCATGATGATCTGGACTAGACTACCAAATTCAGGCAATCTCTGGATTAACTATGTAATGTTAGCTAAATTTAGTAATAAATAAATTGGCTACATTTCTTTAAATTGACAATTCTGTGAACTGTCTTTTGAATGTTTATATTGACCGGTGGCGTACAAATACCCTAAAAACTACTTAAGTAGTACTTTAAAGTATCTGTACTTTTACTATTTATATTTTTGACAACTTTTAATTTTACTTCACTAAATTCCTAAAGAAAATAATGTACTTTTTACTCCAAACATTTTCCCTGACACCCAAAAGTACTCATTACATTTTCAATGCTTAGCAGGACAGGAATTTTGTCCAATTCACACACTTATCAAGAGAACATCCCTGGTCATCCCTACTGCCTCTGATCTGGCGGACTCATTAAGCACGAATAGTTCATTTGGAAATTATGTCTAAGTTTGGAGAGTGCCCCTGACTGTCCATAAAAAAATAATAATAATGTTTTGTCGGGTTTGTTTAATATAAGGAATTTGAAATTATTTATACTTTTACTTTGATACTTAAGTATATTTAAAACCAAATACTTTTAGACTTTTCCTTACGTATTTTACTGGGTGACTCACTTTTTCATTTTCTATTATGGTTTCTTTACTTTTACTCAAGTATGACAATTGGGTACTTTTTCCACCACTGAAATTGACACAATACCTGTTAGCAAAGGTGTCAGCTAGAGATGACGTGCAGGAGCTTGCAGGGATTTGTAGTCTTGTATGATGTCTATTTTGATTCAAATTAGCATTTTCAAATCTGAGCGTAAATGGAGCCGAATATATTGATATAAAGTCACCTTGTCCGAGAACGATTTTCACGGTTATCAAAATGCCACACCAGAGTAAGCCTACACGAAAGACAGCTCTTATTTTAAGTGTTTCTAAAATCCCCTATGGGGAAAAATGAATGGTGGGAAAACGATTGGAACCATTTCCTTGTTTGACCTCTAGGTTCTATGGATGTTATGACACCTCCGCTGTGGGACTTTATACCTGAAGTGTATTGAGTACAGGGAGTTTTCACACCTGTCCTTTCCATGAAGGTGTGTGAACAAGTACACACTTTGAGAAGTAGGGTTGGGAATTGGACTGCGGTGGAAAAATAAATCCCTGAAAATGTATCATTTCGGTATACAAAGTGCCATTCTGAAGAATACAGCCTTGTCTCAATTTTTTCATTTTTTTTCTTTCATCCAGAATACAAAGATATTTGTCACCTGATTTTGTTTGGAATGACTCTGATTAAATCTGGAGTCTTGATTCGATGTTAGATGAAATATATAAATGTCAGACTGTTGTTAAACCTGTAACTTTTGTTTTCTTTTGAGCTGTTCTTTGTGTAGACCATTGTTTCATGCTAATGAATGTTGACCAAAGGGGCATTATAGTGGAGTTCTCTAAACTCATTCAGCTTGTATACAATGGTGTGTGTGTGTGTGTGTGTATGTATATTTGACTTGGTTCAGTGGTCAATTGAATTAATATAATTATTAACTGGAGAACAATATTGGAAAGTTATGTACAAAACGACAGGATTGTGAGTTGCGTCTGTAATGAAAATACATGGTGTTCTATGAATTGGAGAAAACCGTTGTTTGGTGATCTGACTTAACATATAGGTCAGACAATCGCATGTTAGGGTTAATGACTTGTAGAAATCCTGTGGTGTGCTGCGGTCTCGATCTCGTCTGTCCAGGCGAACGTGGAATTTAAGCTGTTTTAAGATGGACTACCTTTTTGGGTTACCGTACCACCGACTGCTCTGTCCGGACTACCACTAAAGTACCCCCTCGTGCATTTACCAGTACGCCTATGGTATAATGGGTCTTCTCAAGTACCCCATATGGATAGTCCTAGTACCCCCATGGGTCCTAGTACCCCTGGTTGGGAACCACTAGACTAATAGGCCATTGTCATGTTGAGCAGCATCCAAACAATTAGCCTGCTCCTGCCCATTCCATTTCTGCGTTTACATAGGGAGCCCAATTCTGATCTTTTGCCCAATTATTGTCAAAGGATCTGATCTGATTGGTCAAAGATCCAATTAGTGAAAACAAGATCAGAATAAGGCTGCCTGTCTGAACGCAGTCAATGAGTGACAGGGAGTTGGCATGATGTGACAGACAGACTGGCACTAAAGACTGACTACTAAATACTAGCTAAGCTTTTACAAATGTATCCTGTTCACTGTCCTGTTCACATGTTTCCTTATCAGAGAGAGACAACCCTAGGGCCATTTTTAAAATGGGCTTTTTCACTAGACTGAAGTAGCTTGTGCCTTTACTTGTCGCTAAGTCAGCAGTATAGACACCAACCTCAGATAATTATGAATTAAATCTATTTAATTAGACAGTAAATAGGATTTACAGTGCTAATGTGAAATGAGACAAAGGGCTATGGATTTTGAAATCCATGCAAAATCTAAATATGTAGCTATATCTTACCGTATCAATTTTAATACTTGATGCACACTGCATCTGTGTACTCATCGTAACATAAAATACTAGTAACAAAAATCTGTTGAACCACCAAAAAATGTCCTCCGTGGATTTTAACGTTCATGTTAATTGTTTATTTTCTATATTTTCTGGTAATCCAGAATACATTGACAATTGAGACATACTTTTTGTGTGAAGGACAATTTGTATATGCAATGAATGAATACTGTACATGGACAAGACATTCAGTTAACTGTACATACAGTATGATATTGATACATATACTGAGGTTGTTTTAAAGGTTTAATTCCAAAACCGATTTCTGTCAAACCTCTGTCAGTATTGAACTCCAAAATGCCTTTTTCAGCCCAATATATGCTATTATGATTATTGTGTGTTGAATGCAAGCTGTATTGAATATTATTGAGATATTTCAATATAAAGAAGGAAAAGAAGTTCGCTGACAACTGTTTGATAGTTTGGAACGCTGGTTCAATGTTTCTAAATGGCTTTTGCTTTATATTGCATATTGAATGGGTTTGAACTGAAAATAAAACTGGTACATTTCCTGCACCTGGGTTTGTTCTAATGAATATTGTATTTACATTTTCCAGATGTAGCCATATGTTTATATATTTTGTATTTCTGTCATAATGAAACTTAGTGGAAGTGAAGGTAAACATGATTTGATGTAAATCCCATGTCAAGAGAACACTATCAGTCCATCGTCCCAGTACTGTGTTGGTTGAAAAGCTTATTTTCTGATTCTCCCTCCTCCCCATTGCCTCTGTCCCTGCAGTCTGCAGTGCTGTTTGGCGTCTGAGTACTGCAGTACTTAAGTGCTCCACAGGGTGGCGATATGAGGATCCACCACTGGAAGCTGGTAGTTGTGGTGTTGCTAAAACCTCCAAAACATGTACGTGAATAATATGTGATACAGTAGATGCACAATAAGAAAGAAAGCTTTGATTGAGTAAGAATGTAATGTCACATGTTGCCTTGGACAGAGAGACTTCAGCACAGAGACAAAGGATTCTTATTTGATGGAGAGCTCTATCATTCTGTTATAGTTCCACCAAGAATGTGCATTGAAGGAATTGGTCTTACTAGGCGTGATCCTGTGTCTGTGATGAAAAGGAGGGAATGAAGGAATGAAGGAAGGAGCCAAAGAAGGTGGAAGGAAGGAAAGAAGTAAGGGCGGAAGGAAAGATGCATTTTAAACATGTTTCGTACTGATGTGATCCTGTGTGTCCTTGTTGATGCCCTCCGTCCTTCCTGTCTGAGCCTGGGCACCGCTGACCTCACCGGACTAGGACTGTATGGTGGTGGGTGTGGGAATGTATGTAATGTTAAAGCCCCTCCCCCTCAGCTAAACACTTCAACTGAACTCTCTATCCGTCTCTCTATGGTGGACTATGGTGTGATGTACTGTATGGCGTGATGTACTGTATGGTGGACTGTAAGCTGGACTGTATGGTGTACTGTATGATATGGTGGACTGTATGGTGTACTGTATGATATGGTGGACTGTAAGATGTACTGGACTGTATGACTGTATGGTGTACTGTTTGGTGTTCTATGGTGTACTGTATGGTGTACTGGATTGTATGGACTGTACGGGGTACTGGACTGTATGGTGTTCTGTACTGTATGGTGTACTGGATTGTATGGTGGACTGTACGGGGTACTGTACTATATGGGGTGCTGTATGGCTTACCGTGCTGTATGGCGTGCTGTGGTGGACTGTATGGTGTACTGTATGCCCTACTGTATGCCGTACTGTATGGTGTACTGTATGCCCTACTGTATGCCGTACTGTATGGTGTACTGTATGCCCTACTGTATGCCGTACTGTATGGTGTACTGTATGTCTACATGTTATAGTGTCTGTATTGTCCATGTCCAAGCTGTCAAATGAGAGAATTAGTAAACTACTTTTATTGTACTTTTATTTACTAATATATTTAGGTGTTTTATCTTTTAGTTTGGTATTTCTGTAGAAGGAAACACTTAGAATTTTCCTCTACCCCTCCCCTGAAGCAGCATCAGTGTTTTTGTCCTCACTGACACACACACAGTCCCCTGGGTAGTGTATTAACATACATTTCCATATGCATGATGCCTCTTGGTGTGTGGGTTGGTTCGTCTATCCTTGTGGGGGACCTCAAATAACCAAAATTCCCCACAAGGATAGTAAAACAAGGAAAATTCTCTCTTGTGGGGTCATTTCCCATGCCATCATGAGGACAAAATCATTTTAAGCTTAGGGTTTAGGGTTACGGTTAGAATCAGGGTTAGTGTTTAGGGTTATGGGTTACGGAAAATAGGATTTAATGGAAAATCATTTTAGGTCCCCACGAGGATAGAAGAGCAAAACTGTTTGTCACATTCTATTAAAAGGTGCCTACTAGTGGCTTGGTCTTGTGTAGTTTATAAATGGCTGCAGACAGCTCTTCTTTATGTTGTCTGGCTTGGCCTTGTGTAGTTTATAAATGGCTGCAGACAGCTCTTCTTTATGTTGTCTGGCTTGGTCTTGTGTAGTTTATAAATGGCTGCAGACAGCTCTTCTTTATGTTGTCTGGCTTGGTCTTGTGTAGTTTATAAATGGCTGCAGACAGCTCTTCTTTATGTTGTCTGGCTTGGCCTTGTGTAGTTTATAAATGGCTGCAGACAGCTCTTCTTTATGTTGTCTGGCTTGGTCTTGTGTAGTTTATAAATGGCTGCAGACAGCTCTTCTATGTTGTCTGGCTTGGTCTTGTGTAGTTTATAAATGGCTGCAGACAGCTCTTCTTTATGTTGTCTGGCTTGGTCTTGTGTAGTTTATAAATGGCTGCAGACAGCTCTTCTTTATGTTGTCTGGCTTGGTCTTGTGTAGTTTATAAATGGCTGCAGACAGCTCTTCTTTATGTTGTCTGGCTTGGTCTTGTGTAGTTTATAAATGGCTGCAGACAGCTCTTCTTTATGTTGTCTGGCTTGGTCTTGTGTAGTTTATAAATGGCTGCAGACAGCTCTTCTTTATGTTGTCTGGCTTGGTCTTGTGTAGTTTATAAATGGCTGCAGACAGCTCTTCTTTATGTTGTCTGGCTTGGTCTTGTGTAGTTTATAAATGGCTGCAGACAGCTCTTCTTTATGTTGTCTGGCTTGGCCTTGTGTAGTTTATAAATGGCTGCAGACAGCTCTTCTTTGTGTTGATCTGGCTTGGCCTCGTGTAGTTTATAATTGGCTGCGGACAGCTCTTTATTCTTTGTGTTGATCTGGCTTGGCCTCGTGTAGTTTATAAATGGCTGCGGACAGCTCTTTATTCTTTGTGTTGATCTGGCTTGGCCTCGTGTAGTTTATAAATGGCTTTGCAGACAGCTCTTATTCTTTGTGTTGATTGGCTTGGCCTCGTGTAGTTTATAATTTGATTTGGACAGCTCTTTATTCTTTGTGTTGATTGGCTTGGCCTCATGTAGTTTATAATTTGATTTGGACAGCTCTTTATTCTTTGTGTTGATTGGCTTGGCCTCATGTAGTTTATAATTTGATTTGGACAGCTCTTTATTCTTTGTGTTGATTGGCTTGGCCTCATGTAGTTTATAATTTGATTTGGACAGCTCTTTATTCTTTGTGTTGATTGGCTTGGCCTCATGTAGTTTATAATTTGATTTGGACAGCTCTTTATTCTTTGTGTTGATTGGCTTGGCCTCATGTAGTTTATAATTTGATTTGGACAGCTCTTTATTCTTTGTGTTGATTGGCTTGGCCTCATGTAGTTTATAATTTGATTTGGACAGCTCTTTATTCTTTGTGTTGATTGGCTTGGCCTGGTTGGTGGTGATCACCCCGCTGATCTGTACTTAGATCATGTCACAGGAACACCAGGTCAAGTTACATGAGAATTCTTAGCCTAATTAATCCGATGTGCTGATTGTTCAATTCAATACAACTGAATTTACAGTGAGGGGGGGAAAGTATTTGATCCCCTGCTGATTTTGTACATTTGCCCACTGACAAAGACATTTTTTTCTTGTTATTCTGTCTCACTGTTCAAATAAACCTACCATTAAAATTATAGACTGATCATTTCTTTGTCAGTGGGCAAACATACAAAATCAGCAGGGGATCAAATACTTTTTTTCCCTCACTGTATCCCAGGCCACAGGGGCAGTGCATAATAGGTTGTGCTTTCATTTGGGAATGAATGCAATGGTATGGTAAATGCTTTGTATTTTAAGACTGATGTAAATTTCCCTTTACACACACACACAAACTACCAGAGGAAGTGGTCTTAAGTCATGCTCTATGGGGTCCAGATTTTATTTATTTATTTTTAACTTTTATTTTTTTTGTTTTTTTTTTATTAACAGTAACATGCAAAACATAAACAAAACAGCCAGAGGGATTCCAAAGAATTGAGAAAGAAAAAAAAATATTCCACATTATGTCAAATCAAATACAGACATAGCGAATACATTTTTGACATTTTGTTTTGTACACGTTTTAAAAACTAAATAGTTTTCCACATCAGATTAAAAAAATTCAGAAAAGGGGCTTTTTCTTCATACATTTTGATTTGTGTATGAAACATTTTCCTAATAAAATAAAGACATTTATGACATACTCAGGTTCAATTGTGGAATCGGTGTAGTAAAAATGTCAAACTTAGAAATTTCAATGGTTGTATGCAATTTGAGGCCAAGATATAGTTTTACATCAGTCCAGAACACTTCACTATATAAACAATTACAGAATAAGTGTTCAATAGATTCAGTTTCTAGTTCACAAAAACTGCATTCACTAGTAACATCAAGTATGTATTTAGAAATCAAACTATTACACGGATAGAATCTATGGATTATCTTAAAGGAGATCTCCTTCACTTTATTGGTCACCATAAATTTGTGTGGAATGAGCCAAGCACGGCGCCAGTTTACATCAAACGATGAAGCCCAACAAAATATCACAGAGGGAATAGATTTCCTGTAGAAAGTATCCCTTAATTAACGATTGTTGAATTTCGTATCTAGTAGACCAATGCCATTCACCTGAACATTGCTATATGGGGTCCAGATTCTCTAGATAGTTCAATCCCAGTGTCATTGGGGTGTATGTCTGTACCCCTCCAAGTGGGCAGCCCCTTCAGCTGGGACCCCCTCGTGGTGCTGCCATCGCCCATCTCTCACTGAACATCGCCCATCTCTCTGAGGATACTTTATTATTGGTTTAAGGTCACAGTGTTTATGGGCGTCACCTCTGGGATGATGAACTACTGCTTTGAGGGAGTCTGAACACACACATTGTCACAGGAACTGTCTGTTCCTTACAAGTCGTTTTAAACACTGTCCAGGCCCCCAATCACTCACCTTAGGTTTGCTGATGTGGAGCTCCAGTACTGTCTCTATGTAGTGTCTCTTCCAGACTCCCTGTTCAAACGGTGTCGGGACAAAGTTGATGCACCAGCCCAGTCTGAGACACTTGGGCATCCACAGCTGGTCCAATTCAACTATACCCTCCCAGTGCCAACTCACCTGCCAACACAGGTATACAGATACCACTAACATGGGGCATGGCATAATACAGTATATTAAAGTGTGGTTTCGTATGTATTCGTCATAAATCTCCTGTGACGATCTGAAGGATCAGGTTACAGTGGGTCAGCTCTACAGCATGCTCTCTCGTAGAGGGGGAGAGCGGGAAGTCGGCTGTTTTATGGCGGTTGGAAAATACGCTGCCTCTATTCTCTGTAGTGTTTGAGATTGGAATGTAAACTGTGGAACACAGAGAGACACTTGGACATCAAGTTTAAATAATTAAACAAATGTATGTTTTTGAGAATGTGGGAGTGGTCCATGGACACTTAAGGGACAGTCATGTCGAGTGTGGTTCATTTGGTGTTCTCATGAAGGACAGGAAACACACATTACTGTGTCTCTGGTTGTGTACACTTCTCAATTCTGGGGTTTACATCTAAATGTTATGAAACGTATATGATCGCATATGAAACTATTTGTGAAAAGATGAAATGTGATGTTAGACTTCTAAATGGGAGTATGGATTTTCATATGAAGTTTACCTAGTTAGTGGCCACGCCCCCGTGAGTACAGACGTTTACATCGTCGTCATAGAGCCACCCCTTCTTCCACAGAGTATAAAACCACTTCCAACAAAATTTACATCAGATCAGAAAACATGAAGCGGTAGATGCAGTTGAAGTCGGAAGTTTACATACACTTAGGTTGGAGTCATTAAAACTTGTTTTTCAACCACTCCACAAATTTCTTGTTAACAAACTATCATTTTGGTAAGTCTGTTAGGACATTACATTGTGCATGACACAAGTCAGTTTTTCCAACCACTCATAATTCACTGTATCACAATTCCAGTGGGTCAGAAGTTTACATACACTAAGTTGACTGTGCCTTTTTAAACAGCTTGGAAAATTCCAGAAAATGATGTAATGGCTTTAGAAGCTTCTGATAGGCTAATTGACATCATTTGAGTCAATTGGAGGTGTACCTGTGGATGTATTTCAAAGGCCTACCTTCAAACTCAGTGTCTCTTCGCTTGACATCATGGCAAAATCAAAAGAAATCAGCCAAGACCTTAGAGAAAGTCTGGTTCATCCTTGGGAGCAATTTCCAAACGCCTGAAGGTACCACGTTCATCTGCACAAACAATAGTACGCAAGTATAAACACCATGGGACCACGCAGCTGTCATACCGCTCAGGAAGGAGACGCATTCTGTCTCCTAGAGATGAACGTACTTTGGTGCGAAAAGTGCAAATCAATCCCAGAACAACAGCAAAGGACCTTGTGAAGATGCTGGAGGAAACAGGTACAAAAGTATCTATATCCACAGTAAAATGAGTGCTATATTGACATAACCTGAAAGGTTGCTCAGCAAGGAAGAAGCCACTGCTCCAAAACCACAATAAAAAAGCCAGACTACGGTTTGCAACTGCACATGGGAACAAAGATCGTACTTTTTGGAGAAATGTCCTCTGGTCTGATGAAACAAAATAGAACTGTTTGGCCATAATGACCATCGTTATGTTTGGAGGAAAAAGGGGGAGGCTTGCATGCCGAAGAACACCAACCCAACCGTGAAGCACGGGGTGGCAGCATCATGTTGTGGGAGTGCTTTGCTGCAGGAGGGACTGGTGCACTTCACAAAATAGTTGACATCATGAGGAGGGAAAATGATGTGGACATATTGAAGCAACATCTCAAGACATCAGTCAGGAAGTTAAAGCTTGGTCGCAAATGGGTCTTCCAAATGGACAATGACCCCAAGCATAGTTCCAAAGTTGTGGCAAAATGGATTAAGGACAACAAAGTCAAGGTATTGGAATGGCCATCACAAAGCCCTGACCTCAATCCTATAGAAAATGTGTGCGAGCAAGGAGGCCTACAAACCTGACTCAGTCACCCAACTTATTGTGGGAAGCTTGTGGAAGGCTACACAAAACATTTGACCCAAGTTAAACAATTTAAAGGCAATGCTACCAAATACTAATTGAGTGTATGTAAACTTCTGACCCACTGGGAATGTGATGAAAGATATAAAAGCTGAAATAAATCATTCTCTCTACTATTATTCTGACATTTCACATTCTTAAAATAAAGTGGTGATCCTAAGACAAGGAATTTATACTTAGGATTAAATGTCAGGAATTGTGAAAAACTGAGTTGAAATGTATTTGGCTAAGGTGTATGTAAACTTCCGACTTCAACTGTAAGTACAGTTTTCCTCCACTTTCTTTTTCCGGTCGTCAGTTATGACATTAACATTGATGAGTTGCTGTCAATAGCCCTTTTATGCTGATTCCAATCATACATAGCATTGATATGATGCTCTGCCTTCGAATGGAGCTTAAACCCAGAATCTAAAAAAACAGCGCCTTTTTCCAGTTACAACAACCTGACTGTGATGTGAAGGCAGATTCAGGTGCATTGGGCAGAGAAAAATGCCTACAGGCGAAACAATAAGTTGAATCTTGACTTACAGAATATTCAAGCCATGAATTGTCCTTATAGCAGGAGCTGTTGAAAGCCTTTTTCCTAGTACCATGCTGAGTTCTGGGAAATGTTTTCAAACACGGCAGTACAGGACCCTCTTCTCTGGATCTTGAAATGTCTGAAATACACGTTAAATAATGTGTCATATCTCCATGGAAATGTATAATTAAGGGATCCACAAGATTAGATACTAACAGCTGCTAACTAAAATGTGTAGTTTAAAGTATAGGCCTGGCCTACCATTGGGTCCTTTTGGAACAGCATATCTGGTGCTTGATGCAGTTGGTAGGGGCTCGATGACATCTCCCTTGATACATCTATTACATTAAAATAACACAAGAACCATTACTGTCTGAACACAATAAAAATGCCACAGCCATCAAAACAAGAACATACATGAATCAACAACCAACATTTTAAAGTGAAGCTTAATCTAACAAAATCATCTATTACAAGCTGAAGCTAAACTTAAATTGTGAACTGGGTATGTGACTGACTGCCTGGTAGATGCTCTGACCTGGTGGTGGTAGACGGGGTCCTTGTGAAGTCTGACCACACTGATTCTGACTAGCCTTAGGTAGGGAGCTGCTCTGACCTGGTGGTGGTAGACGGGGTCCTTGTGAAGTCTGACCACACTGATTCTGACTAGCCTTAGGTAGGGAGCTGCTCTGACCTGGTGGTGGTAGACTGGGTCTTTGTGAAGTCTGACCACACTGATTCTGACTAGCCTCAGGTAGGGAGCTGCTCTGACCTGGTGGTGGTAGACTGGGTCCTTGTGAAGTCTGACCACACTGACTCTGACTAGCCTCAGGTAGGGAGCTGCTCTGACCTGGTGGTGATAGACTGGGTCCTTGTGAAGTCTGACCACACTGATTCTGACTAGCCTCAGGTAGGGAGCTGCTCTGACCTGGTGGTGATAGACTGGGTCCTTGTGAAGTCTGACCACACTGACTCTGACTAGCCTCAGGTAGGGAGCTGCTCTGACCTGGTGGTGGTAGACTGGGTCCTTGTGAAGTCTGACCACACTGACTCTGACTAGCCTCAGGTAGGGAGCTGCTCTGACCTGGTGGTGATAGACTGGGTCCTTGTGAAGTCTGACCACACTGACTCTGACTAGCCTCAGGTAGGGAGCTGCTCTGACCTGGTGGTGGTAGACTGGGTCCTTGTGAAGTCTGACCACACTGACTCTGACTAGCCTCAGGTAGGGAGCTGCTCTGACCTGGTGGTGGTAGACTGGGTCCTTGTGAAGTCTGACCACACTGACTCTGACTAGCCTCAGGTAGGGAGCTGCTCTGACCTGGTGGTGATAGACTGGGTCCTTGTGAAGTCTGACCACACTGATTCTGACTAGCCTCAGGTAGGGAGCTGCTCTGGGGTCTGTTTGCACCTGATCTGCCTGTTTGTTCTTCTTTAAAAAGAAGTCTGATATCTCCCTTTCTTTTCATGTTTAATTGACCCTATACAAAAATAAGACAGTCTATGGTTACATATAAGCATCCAATTACCCACATTTTAGTGCAATCTCAATCTTAATTACAAATCCCCATTATCATACCTGTACAATAAACTACCAGCCTAAATTACTAGTTAGATCATGGCTAGCCCTACTCTGCAGCAAGTAACTTAGCTAGCTATAATTTCTTGCACCTTTAAGATATCAGACAGGCTATCTGCAAATTGTGGTAATCTTTTGAGTAACGTTATAACAATTGTTCGTTTTGAGTTCAAGTACTTAAATATAACTGAGTTAATGGATTTCAAATTGCTGAATGTTAACTTGCTGAACACATTTGTATACTGTAACTTATGACACTGCGCTGTATATGCGTGTATAACTAGCACAGATGTAAACATAATGTTAGGCTAAATTGGGAACCGAGCTCTCTTACCTGATCAACTGTCTGTTAATGGAGCCAAAGGTCTAACGTTAATTTACATAGCGACTCAACTTTCGTAAAAGTTGTTCAGGAAACATCAAAATTGTCTGTACTGTCTAAGGTACTGGAGTCCTTAGTTAGTAGGCAGCTAAAGACCTACTTCCAAGAAAACAACATCTTAAATGGAATGTAATCAGGTTTTAGGTCTGGCCACAGCACTGTGTTTCTAGTTGTGTTTAATGTTGTGTTAGTGTATGTAAGTTGTTTTGTCTGAAACGTTGTTCCCTCTGCTGCTATTGGACCAGGTCTCTCTTGGAAAAGAGATGTTATCTCAATGAGAAAAAACCTGTATAAATAAAGGTAAAAACAATTAAATAACCTGATGCTAAACCTTAAAACTTACTTCAAATATGATGCTTTCGCTAATTGCGAAAAGAGCTTGTGGAGCTGTGGAATTCTTCTCTCTTCTTCTTCTGTATGTTCTTCTTATTCTCCTGTATCTCACAACCAACGTTAATATTCCCTCTTCCTCGATTTGGAAAATGTGTCGCCGAACGTCAAAATAAATGACTCTTTCAATAAGAGTTGAAATGAGATGTCAATCAGCCTCAAACTGCCAGTAGCAAATTACATTTTGGGCTGCCACCCGGGGTGGCCAATCAGATGTCAGGGGTGTCCAGTGCCACCCCGGACACACCTCTGGCTCCGCCCCTGTACCTAGGGGCAGGGGCGCCGTATGGGGGGGAAAAGTTGGGAAGATTCTAAGGGCCTGTGACTGACAGGGGCCCTAAAAAAAATATTAGAACATTAGGTACATTTTTTTCCTCCCCATCCCCATAGCCCTGAACCAGCCCTGTCTCCCCATCCCCATTGCCCTGAACCAGTCCTGTCTCCCCATCCCCATAGCCCTGAACCAGCCCTGTCTCCCCATCCCCCTGAACCAGCCATCTCCCCATCCCCATAGCCCTGAACCAGCCCTGTCTCCCCATTCCCATAGCCCTGAACCAGCCCTGTCTCCCCATCCCCCAGAACCAGCCCTGTCTCCCCATGCCCCTGAATCAGCCCTGTCTCCCCATCCCCATACCCCTGAACCAGCCCTGTCTCCCCATCCCCATAGCCTTGAACCAGCCCTGTCTCCCCATCCCCATAGCCTTGAACCAGCCCTGTCTCCCCATCCCCATAGCCCTGAACCAGCCCTGTCTCCCCATCCCCATAGCCCTGAACCAGCCCTGTCTCCCCATCCCCATAGCCCTGAACCAGCCCTGTCTCCCCATCCCCATAGCCCTGAACCAGCCCTGTCTCCCCATCCCCATAGCCCTGAACCAGCCCTACTCCCAACTGAAGAAGGAGGTGAGCAGCATTGTGTTGAATGACATGCCAGTTGGCATAATTGCAGGTACTGAAATGCATTGAGGACAGGAATGTGATTCTCCAGTCAGGAAAAATTGCACTTGACCAGGAGGCAGCCAATATCAGAGCCTTAAAGGAAAAGATGCAGGCTCTTAGAGATGGATGGGAGTCTCTCCTGTCTGAGGCAACAGTGACTGCTACACAAATGGATGTTGCACCTCAATTTAGCAAGGAACACAGCCGCCAGAGGAAAAGGAAGAGATTCCATGATGTGACCTCTCAAGAGGAGACAGCTCAGGACAGTGCAGCAACAGTGTTTCGGAACACTGTTTTTACTGCTATGGACAACATCATAAGTGACTTGGACACTAGGTTCCACACCACTGCAAAAATGGTAGAATCATTTTCTGCTGTTCTGAAAGTTGGACAGATTAGTGAGGATAAAGTCCCTTCTGTGTGCCAACCAGTGATCATGAAGTGTTCCAGAGATCTTACACCTGAGTTTCAACATGAAGTAATACACCTGAACACTGGATATGGTGCCACTTTCCCCCCTAACTTGTCCCTGCTTGGTCTCCTGAATGCAATTTGTAAGATGCAGCTGCAAAGCATTTTTGGAGAAGTGTGCATTGCTTTACATATATTTTGCACACTGCCTGTGACTGTTGCTGGTGGCGAGAGAGCTTTCAGTAAACTAAAACGGATTTTTTTTTAAACGATTTGAGGTCCGCTATGTCCCAGGACAGGCTTTGCAGTCTGGATTGCCATAAAATTTGTTGTGCACATTCAAGACCCCAAGTGAAAGAAACCTATTGATTTAGTGACCTCTTGACCTTTCTTCTAGCGCCACCAGCAGGCCTTTTCATTTCCATTTTCCATTTCCACTTTTACAGCTGCTTATTTTCTAGTTGGTATGTATACTTAGTTCTGGAAATTTGCTGCTGATTTTATTATTTTGTTTGTTACATCATTCTATAGATGATCATGTTAATTTATTTTAATTGAAAAGGTTAATGTATATTTAAGTTATATTTATTTTAAGTTATTCATTAATGTTAAGAGAATTTTCCATTCAAGAATTGTACCATTAAAATGACATTTAGACAGTAAAAGATGGCTTTTAGCACATTTCTTATAGAGGGTATCAGTCTTGCATCAAATAGTGAATTCCACTGTATGCAGAATGTTACATGCATGTCTGCACAGTGTTATATTTTCACAGCTCACTGTCAGTAAATATCATACAGTAAATATTGGACTACAAGAGAGTTGCAAGCCTGCAAAATTAGAGTTATTAGAAGCTTTGAATGGGTCGATTGGGTTCTGGAGGAGTGTGGTTACAGCAAATGTGCAGGGTTGATGTGGACTGTGGTGGTGAGGCCCAATGTGATATCTTTTCATGGGGCCCAAAATCCCTGGCAGCGTCCCTGCCTAGGGTTCACCTCCCCCTTTCTATCCAGCCCTGTCACCGTCGCCGCTTTGCGTCGTCAAGAGCAATGACATGAGCGGCACAAACACCGCTTGACACACAAGGGTGGCGCTGTTGCCACCGACCGAAATACAATCCACACACACTCACACACAAGGAGCCCCATGCATGTGCATCGTGTTGCAATATGAAGTAATAGCTTATACTATTTACACGTGTGTGTGCCCCATTAAAGGCCTCTTCCTGGAATAAAATAAAAACGTAAAAAATAGAGAAATATGTTCTCCACATAGTTTTTATTTTATTCCAGGTATAGGCCTTCAGTGGGTCACACAAATGTGTAAAACCAATTCAAAAAGTAATTTTGTAATTTCAAAACTGAAATAGTATTTTGTTTTCAGTAGGCTAGCGTATATATTAGAACATATTCATAGGGCTACACACAACTACTGCAAGATAGAAAAGGCATTGGTTTCAATTGGCGCGTCCGCGTTTAATGCGCGCTCTCCCTCTTCGACAACATTATCGCATTCGTAAACCTGATAGGAGAGGAGTAGAGGAGTGGGCTATTCACTCATTGTTACGGGCTCCGGGAGCGGCGAAAACCCCTACACGTAGAAAAAAACTACCAAGAGAAAGGTAAACCTTATTTGATTATATTTTCTGTCACTCGCCTAAATATTGTATGTTTATTGCAAACACATGTATTGCCAATACAGCTGGCGGGATGGTGGTAACAATTTACCATCGGGATACGCCTGTAGTGATTCAGTTTATGTAGACTAGCCTTCATACATTAAACATCAGTTGAGATGAAGAAGCTCAACCGTCATCTTTTGTTCTGCTTCATGACATTTTATTTGTCGGAATGGATCATATTGGTTTGGCCATTACGCGTTGTCGGTGGAGTGGCCAGCTGGCTTTGACAAATAAAA
Organism: Salmo salar; assembly: GCF_965601325.2. NCBI lineage: Eukaryota > Metazoa > Chordata > Actinopteri > Salmoniformes > Salmonidae > Salmo > Salmo salar. The sequence goes on along the minus strand of NC_138296.1, from coordinate 81,331,527 downwards.
ACTACTACACTTTTATGTCATCACTGTTGTGTCTACCGGTAGTTTTGTAACATTGTTCTAAGCATGTAATCCACGAAAAGCCAGCCGAAGGCGTGAGTAAATGCTATTACGCACGGTAATTTGACTACACTACCGGTATATAATTTTTTTTTATATCACATATTGTGTCAACATTTTGGTCATCTTACGTGTCATATTTGAAAGTGCATGATCAGTTGGCTGTTCTTTAAAGAATGCTGTGGAAAAGAGCTTTTGGGAATAATTATCTTCCTACAGCGTGTGTGCATATCCACAGAGACAAGATTTAATGCACATTTCTGTGCTATAACTATGTTATTATAAGTGCTTGATTTGGGATGAAAGAAGTGCTGCTGTCTTTTTCTATGTCGGTCCATTAAACAATGTTCACTGAAGTTCACATTCAATTATGATAGAGACCTCTGATCATTCACTGTTAACGGTTCATACACATTTTCCATGACTTTTAACCAACTGCTCATGACTATCATTACAGCCTACACGAAACGTAAGCATTATTGACACTGGAAGGCTGCTGTGTCTGAACCCATGCAGCTTTGTCTTTTGATCCAGCCCTGAAACACCCACGTCTGTTTATCAAGGTCCTCCGCATGCATGTGAGGTCCTGTTGGGCGGTTGATGTTTGGGCTGCACACACATGAGCTGTCCTGGAGGATGGTTGACACCCTTGATATAACATGTTGCAACATTAGAACCAAATACGTTTGTCTTTATAAAATAATTCCCTCATTCAATGAATCAGGGATCAAATGGATACGGTTGGCTACTTCAAAGCAAGGTATCTATCTAAACATGTTTATAAGGTTCAAATGTTCATGTTTCAGGGGAGATCTATGCACAGCAAGTTATTTGTCAATTAGTTTATTCTTAGAATATTTTGTACGTTTTCGTAATTACAAGGCTACCGTTTAATAGAGGGGAATCATAGCTTTCCAATGGTGCAGATTTATTTAGTGCCAGTGGAAAGGCCACAACCACATTAATGCTTAGTTAGCTATGGTTAACTAGCGTGATAACTGCTACAAGTTATGTTTTGAATTGGCTGTTTAGTTTGCCATTATTTTATACCTGCTGCTGAAATGTCGCGCTCTCTCTCCTCACTGGCACACACACATACAATCACTAAAGGGTCATTTCGATAATGGCTGATAGGTAGATCTTTAAATGATTGATACTATTACAATTGTATGCCTTCATGAATTTCATTAACAAAAATATTTCAACACCTTTCCATAATCTTTTCATGACTTTACAAACCCTCATTTGACAGTTCGGAACAGCGGACCACGCGCATTCAGGTTGGCAAACAGATTCACAGATTAGCGGTAAATAAACTTGAACAAAGCATCATCAGGAAATGAATGCCTACTCCTCATTGCTATTTAATGCAGATCCCGCCTTCATTCTGCTTTCAACCTTTTTTGCCTCAGTCTGTAAACCTGGGCTGGCGATAGTCTACTTTGTTTTATAGAGGAGCTGGTACACAATTCCCCAAAACTGTGAAGTGCTTGTATGGCGCTCCGGACTGCTCCGGCGCAAGTAAAGCACTGACTATTATGGTAGCCTACTGTTACTACATAGATAGAATTAGTGTACAAATTTTACTAATGAATTTATTCTATATCCACATACCATATTCTAATTGTCATGAAAGGACAATAATGGATACTTTTTTTGTAAAGAGCCTCTTAAAATATTGTGCAAAGATGTATAAATAATTTTAGTCAGATCGAGTGCAATTATTGACATTTGGAATCAGGTATTATTCAGGCTACAATGTACTTAATTGTTTCTGTCTATTTTTGCCCCAGATCCCTTGACATCTACACCTATTGCAGGGATCCACTCTCTGATCTAAATCATTGTTTATAAAGTGTGTATGTGGTGAGAAGGGGACTCCTGTGGTCAGACAACCCAAAGCCAGGCCTCATGCTCAGGTGATTATGATTCAAGAGGGTGATGGAGACAGTCAGCCTCAGCCATGGCGGCCATCTTTTTACACACACAGACTGGTACACTCTGAGACCAGGAACTTGCTCAGTCTCTCCCCTGATCGCCACTTACCTGTATCCCAACCCTTTGCTCTCCGTCAACAACCTACTGCTTTGTGAATGAGGCTGATGATTCAGCCTGTCCCTGTCCGCAGCCTGGGTTCTTCCCTAACCCTGTCCCTGTCCGTGCACCAGCCTGCGGGGACCATGGAGCTGCTGTGGGTGCTGTGTGTGTCCATGCTGATGGCTCCAGCGGTGGTGGAGGCCATCCCCATGGAGTCTGCAGCTGGGAGCCACAGCATGTTCACCTGTGAACCTATCACCCTGCGTCTGTGTCAGGGGCTGCCCTATAACTCCACCTTCATGCCCAACCACCTCAACCACTACGACCAGCAGACCGCCGCGCTCGCCATGGAGGTAAACACTGACTCACTGTTTTTCATCGCTCTCTCTCTCTCTCTCTCTCTCTCTCTCTCTCTCTCTCTCTCATTTCAGGCATTTAGTTGGGATAGTAAGATTATTGCTGCTGGGTTTAATCAAGTGCTTGAGGAGTACTGTGTGTCTGGATGAAGAGACTGTAACTGTACTGTCCTTATCAGTGCCAGACTCAGTGGTCTGTCTGTCTGCCCCATGGACATGGTAACAGTAGCAGACAGCGCTGCCATGGGTAACTGGTAATCATTGTTGATAATGTCAAAGCGGTAGCCTACGTTCAGTCGACTCCTCTAACCCAGGGGACTGAGAACGTATTACCAAAACATTATGGGATAAATGAACTTTTAACATTTATTTTGAGACCATTTTTAAAACCATCAACTATTAAGTGAGGCTGTGAAGTGAATTGCGTGCTGGTCTAGTAGTCAGCTGCAACTTTAAATGGTTCCTCTCAGAAACCTGCTGTTTCTGTTGTGGGAGACAGGCCACCAGCAACCTGCTGTTTCTGTTGTGACAGACAGGCCACCAGCAACCTGCTGTTTCTGTTGTGACAGACAGGCCACCAGCAACCTGCTGTTTCTGTTGTGGGAGACAGGCCAACAGCAACCTGCTGTTTCTGTTGTGGGAGACAGGCCAACAGCAACCTGCTGTTTCTGTTGTGGGAAACAGGCCAACAGCAACCTGCTGTTTCTGTTGTGGGAGACAGGCCAACAGCAACCTGCTGTTTCTGTTGTGGGAGACAGGCCAACAGCAACCTGCTGTTTCTGTTGTGGGAGACAGGCCAACAGCAACCTGCTGTTTCTGTTGTGGGAGACAGGCCAACAGCAACCTGCTGTTTCTGTTGTGGGAGACAGGCCAACAGCAACCTGCTGTTTCTGTTGTGGGAGACAGGCCAACAGCAACCTGCTGTTTCTGTTGTGGGAGACAGGCCAACAGCAACCTGCTGTTTCTGTTGTGGGAGACAGGCCACCAGCAACCTGCTGTTTCTGTTGTGGGAGACAGGCCAACAGCAACCTGCTGTTTCTGTTGTGGGAGACAGGCCAACAGCAACCTGCTGTTTCTGTTGTGGGAGACAGGCCAACAGCAACCTGCTGTTTCTGTTGTGGGAGACAGGCCACCAGCAACCTGCTGTTTCTGTTGTGACAGACAGGCCAACAGCAACCTGCTGTTTCTGTTGTGACAGACAGGCCACCAGCAACCTGCTGTTTCTGTTGTGGGAGACAGGCCACCAGCAACCTGCTGTTTCTGTTGTGGGAGACAGGCCACCAGCAACCTGCTGTTTCTGTTGTGGGAGACAGGCCACCAGCAACCTGCTGTTTCTGTTGTGGGAGACAGGCCACCAGCAACCTGCTGTTTCTGTTGTGACAGACAGGCCAACAGCAACCTGCTGTTTCTGTTGTGACAGACAGGCCAACAGCAACCTGCTGTTTCTGTTGTGGGAGACAGGCCACCAGCAACCTGCTGTTTCTGTTGTGACAGACAGGCCACCAGCAACCTGCTGTTTCTGTTGTGGGAGACAGGCCACCAGCAACCTGCTGTTTCTGTTGTGGGAGACAGGCCAACAGCAACCTGCTGTTTCTGTTGTGACAGACAGGCCAACAGCAACCTGCTGTTTCTGTTGTGACAGACAGGCCAACAGCAACCTGCTGTTTCTGTTGTGACAGACAGGCCACCAGCAACCTGCTGTTTCTGTTGTGACAGACAGGCCAACAGCAACTAGAGACAATTTCAAGTCATATCTGCTTTAAAGACTATGAACCCCATTTTATGTAACCGGCTTGATTGTTGGCATATGAACTCAATCAGAGAGCAGATGCATTGCCTCTTAGGTTCATCTTTTGTAAATGAAAAAAAGTTGTAAATGAGAGGCTAGTTGTTCTCAACTAGCCTACCTGGTTAAATAAAGGTGAAATGAGAGAGAGAGAGAGAGAGAGACCTCTGCTCTAAATGTGCCCTAGCCTCAGGAGATAGAGGCATCACATCTGCTCTGAATCAACACAGCTTATCCCTTTTAAATATCCCACCACATTCCCATGATGCCATTCCTGAGATCCCAACCAAGGTTAGAGGGGTTTAGTCGGTTGTGATTCATAACCCATAGCAGTCATTGTATTTGTCCTTAAAATGACTAGCATAAATTTACAAAGTACAAAACGGCCCTAGTTCCCTATGAACCAACCAACTTTTGTAACTACTATATTACAAGCCAGGTGAGTGAATCTTCACTGTTGTCTTTCAGCCCATGGTTTTTACACTTGTTTTGTTTGAATGTACACTAGAGGCTTTTGGTTAGACACAACTGTTCAGTTTGATTAGACATGCTTTCACACAAGCATGTCTCTGTTAGCGCATTCAAAAGCTAGTTTGATGTTTGGAAAACACATGAATCCCAGTAGATGATGATGACAACACACCATGTTGTCTACTAGCTTCGGCATGGCCGACTGGTCGATGGGAGAACACTAGAGCCTTTAGGAAGAGAAAAGTCAAATGAGGATTGACGGTTGATTTGAAAGGGAATTAGATCCACTCAATAGCCATGATAATGATGATTCATTTTTTATGTATTTAATGTCTTATAGCATGGAGAAATTGTGACTTGGATGAGAACAAATGGCTTCCTTTCATCCCTGTCTGGAGAGATACCCCTCTGAAGTGGTATTTCTTTAAAAACCTTCATGGCTGGGACATTAGTACCATCACTGGCTAGCACTTGTCTCTGGAGGAGAACACTCTGTGTCTACAGCCCCCAACCCTAATTTAATAAACCATCCTCAAATATAGTGTCTTTCATTTTGCCTTTCGGTTTTTGGCTCTTCGGTAGCTGACCATTTTGGACCAAAAAGTGTCTCTCAAAATAAATAATCAGTCAGTCAGTCAGTCAGTGAGACTCTGTGGTAGATCTGACTGGCATGGGTAGAACAGAGAAAGGAGATAGATAGATTACATAGTGATGTAAACATGCACTCTAAAAAATGTTGGGATAAAAACAACCCAATTTGGGTTATTCGGTAACCCAGCACTGGGTAAATATTGGCCAGAACACATGCGTAAATAACCCAACACGTTGGGTTGTTTGGATTACCCAAACATAGGTTAATTTAACCATCAGTTGGCTTTTTATTCACTTTCATGCGGAGCTGACCCAGCAGCTGGGTCTTTTTAAATGTAATCCACAGGTTATTTCCAGGAGGCATGTTCTATTAGGGGCGTGGTTTTCAGATCACTTTTTTTGGCAACATGTCAGAGTTCATAATGTTAACTTCTTATGGGCAGGTGGGGCGGTAGCGTCCCACCTGGCCAACATCCGGTGAAACTGCAGAGCACGAAATTCAAAAATATCAAATTCAAATATTTAACATTCTTGAAAATATATGTGTTATTCATCAAAATAAAGCTTAACTTCTTGTTAATCCAGCCGCTGTGTCAGATTTCAAAAAGGCTTTACGGCGAAAGCAAACCATGCGATTATCTGAGGACAGCGCCCCGCATACAAACACATGAAAATCATATTTCAACCAGGCAGGTGTGCCACAAAAGTCAGAAATAGCGATATAATTAATGCCTTACCTTTGAAGATCGTCTTCTATTGGCACTCCAAAATGTCCCAGAAACATCACAAATGGTCCTTTTGTTCGATAATGTCCTTCTTTATGTCCCAAAAATGTCAATTTATTTGGCGCATTTGATTCAGAAATACACCGGTTTCAACATGCATACAAAGTATCTAATAAGTTACCTGTAAACTTGGTCCAAACATTTCAAACCACGTTCCTAATCCAACCTCAGGTACCCTAAAACGTAAATAATCGATCAAATTTAAGATGGAATAAACTGTTTCTAATACCGGATAAAAACAACATGAGGCGCGCTCCAGTTCACGCGCACCAAAACAGTAGAGTCCACCTGGAGTGACACTTACAATAAATAGGACTACTTCTTCATTTCTCAAAAGAAAAACATCGAACAATTTCTAAAGACTGTTGACATCTAGTGGAAGCCATAGGAACTGCAACCAGGTTCCTAATAATAAGGGTATCCCATAGAAACCCATTGGAAAATCCAATGACCTCAATTTTTTTCCCCCCGGATGGTTTGTCCTCGGGGTTTCGCTTGCCATATCAGTTCTGTTATACTCACAGACAATATTTTAACAGTTTTAGTAACTTTAGAGTATTTTCTATCCACATCTAGCAATTATATGCATATCCCAGCTTCTGGGCCTGAGTAACAGGCGGTTTACTTTGGGCACAATTTTCATCCGGAGGTGAAAATACTGCCCCCTACCCAAGTTTGTCCACTGCAAATTTACATTTTCCTTGATTATTTTTGCACGTTACATATTTTAATATAAAATTAACATCATTATTATTTACATATTGTAACAAAGTGGTAACTATCCCAACATTGGGATATACATAGGCTCTTGAGGAAAAGGGGATACCTAGTCAGTTGTACAACTGAATGCCATTTAACCCAGCCCCTCTGAATCAGAGAGGTGCAGGGGGTTGCCTTAATCGACATCCACAGCACCCGGGGAACAGTGAGTTAACTGCCTTGCCCAGGGGCAGAATGACAGATTTTTACCTTGTCAGCTCGGGGAATCGATCCGGCAACCTTTTGGTTACTGGCCCACCGCTCTAACCACTAGGCCCCAACTCATACACTTGTGTAAGTCTCATTAAAGCTACAAAGGTTTCAGTGTTCAACCTTTACATGTGATATCAATACAACAGAACAGATGAACCGGAATGACATTTACTCTCACAGATGGCCAAAACAAACTTTATGAAAGCCATGCCTCTACTAAGCTGTGTTTCCAGTCTTCTGAGCTGACCTGCTGGGTCATAAGTCAATAACCCAGCATCAACAACCCAACTAAGTGAGCCAATGCCTGCAACCCAGCAGTTGGGACATCCAAACAACCCAGCAGTTGGGACATCCAAACAACCCAGCATTTTTAGAGTGTGCCAGAAATCTGGTAATGGTGGTATAACCATCAAGTATGGGGGCCATAGGGATGGATGGTGGCTGATTCTAGTTTTCTGCTTGTCTTGTATTGGCTAGCCTTTACCATTAGATTATTGAATGTTTGGTGGAATAGACAGTATAGCTGACTGAATGTAATACTTTCTGTATTTATGCAACGGTCATGTAGCAATAATGAACAAATAATAGTTGAATATAATTATGAATTATTTTAATTCCCATTTAATACCCTTATGCCTTATTTTACATACATTTGTATCCTCTACAGATAAGGTTTACACACCCATTCGCTGTGAATCCATGTAAAAGACTGTGGTCTCTGATGACCGTCAGACAGACATGCACAGTGTGCAGATAACATATAGCTAGTAGCTAGCGCGGAATATATGTTCCATGTCATGGTTTGATAATCTCAGCTCAATCTGACCCAAACCCTCATAAAACAGTGTCAAATATACTGCTTACAACGCTAAACTGAATGGAGGGTCCTCTCTCTCTCTCTCTCTCTCTCTCTCTCTCTCTCTCTCTCTCTCTCTCTCTCTCTCTCTCTCTCTCTCTCTCTCTCTCTCTCTCTCTCTCTCTCTCTCTCTCTCAAAATTCAATTTAAGGGCTCTATTGGCATGGGAAACATATGTTTACATTGCCAAAGCAAGTGAACTAGATAATAAACAATAAAAATGTACAGTAAACATTACAGTTCCAAAAGAATAAAGACATTACAAATGTAATGTTATTTTGCAATCTCTCTATCTCACTCTCTGGCTAAACAACAACTTGTGTGTGTGTTATTTTTAACAGTTATGTGAATGACAGGGCTGGCTATCTGAAGGAGGAGGTGGCCTATCCTTCTCTCTCCTCTTCCGTATCTGTCTTTTGTCTTTCACTCCCTCCCCTTCCCCCATGCGAGATACACTGCATGGTTGCCTGGGAAACAGGTCCCAATTGTGTTTTTAACAAAGGAGCAGGCTTTCTGTGGCTTTCAGGAGGTGGTCCCCGCTCGCCACCCTCTGACCTCTGCTGAACACACCATGGCCCACCCTTAAACTAGTCCCTCCGGCCGTTGCCATGGCAGTTAGGGTGGTAATGTAGAGAATTGAGCAGAGACGTGGAAAGGAAGGAAGGAGCAGAGAAGGAGGAAGAGGGAGGGAAGAGGGAGGAGGATGAAGGAGTCGCTGTCCTGTCTGTTTGTCTGTCTGTCCTGTCTGTCTGTCTGTCTGTCTGTCTCTCTGTCTCTCTGTCTCTCTGTCTCTCTGTCTCTGTAACACACCATAACATGGCTCTAATGAGTTAATGCATGTCACCAGACTGGAGACTGGCACCCTGTTTTATTCTATACAGAGCAGATACATGTGGATGATGTTTTTGCCTGCTGGCTTGATCTAAAAGATTTGATTAAGAAGATGATGCCAGGCGTGTCATAAGATGTTGGTTTAATGAAAAGGAATGCTGCCGGTTTGGTGTAAAAGACAGATTGGTCACTATAAAGGAAGTTATTCCCACAGAGATCCTATAATACGCTCTAAGGTTTGGATTCAAACCGTATTGCCGAAGTAACGGACTATAGTGTGATTGAAATTTATAGGCAATGTTCACGCATTGCAGAGAATGCATTCACGCCATACAGTACATACTGTATGTCTGTTAATTGGAAATTACCTTTTTTTTTGCAGATTTTCCACGAAACTGCCCTAAATCTGTTGTTCTTCCCCCTTTACAGTGAGGGACCTCAGGGCCTTCTATTCAGACATGATTGATTTGACAGGTTGATGGATCAGTTCATAATTGATTTGACAGGTTGATGGATATGTTGTTGATTGATTTGACAGGTTGATGGATCAGTTCATGATTGATTTGACAGGTTGATGGATCAGTTCATGATTGATTTGACAGGTTGATGGATCAGTTCATGATTGATTTGACAGGTTGATGGATCAGTTCATAATTGATTTGACAGGTTGATGGATATGTTGTTGATTGATTTGACAGGTTGATGGATATGTTGTTGATTGATTTGACAGGTTGATGGATCAGTTCATGATTGATTTGACAGGTTGATGGATCAGTTCATGATTGATTTGACAGGTTGATGGATCAGTTCATGATTGATTTGACAGGTTGATGGATATGTTGTTGATTGATTTGACAGGTTGATGGATCAGTTCATGATTGATTTGACAGGTTGATGGATCAGTTCATGATTGATTTGACAGGTTGATGGATATGTTGTTGATTGATTTGACAGGTTGATGGATCAGTTCATGATTGATTTGACAGGTTGATGGATCAGTTCTTGATTGATTTGACAGGTTGATGGATCAGTTCATAATTGATTTGACAGGTTGATGGATCCGTTCATAATTGATTTGACAGGTTGATGGATCCGTTCATAATTGATTTGACAGGTTGATGGATCAGTTCATGATTGATTTGACAGGTTGATGGATCAGTTCATGATTGATTTGACAGGTTGATGGATCAGTTCATGATTGATTTGACAGGTTGATGGATCAGTTCATGATTGATTTGACAGGTTGATGGATCAGTTCTTGATTGATTTGACAGGTTGATGGATCAGTTCATGATTGATTTGACAGGTTGATGGATAAGTTCATGATTGATTTGAGAGGTTGATGGATATGTTGCTGACAGGTGTGTACGTGAACCAGTCTACTGAAAGACACAGAAACAACAGAATGAACCAGACTAGTACAGATACAGTAGAAAGTGATCAAGCCTACACAAAGTAATGTCCTTTCCCTGGTGATGAGGACGCATGGCATTTGATATTCCAATTTAATGCAGTAAAATATTTTTTTCCAGGCGAGTTTGACTTGCTGGGAAGCACACAAAACAACGGCATTTCTACACTCAAAAACTGTATGTGAGGGTTGAATTCATACATTATTTTGTCCAGATGATGTCAGTCATCAAAGATGTCTGTGCCTCACGTTCCAACAGTCACTAAACCATAATAAAATGACACATCAACGTCACCACATTTATGATATGGTGGATAGAAAATCTGAAAGCAGAAATATTGCATTTGATATGTACAAGGCATTTACAAAAGCTGTCTGGATGTAAATGTGATGTGGTTGCTTTGTGTGGGAATCAGCAAGCCTAACAGCCGTCCTAATCCCTTTAAATACAGCCAGGCGTCTGGGAGGCAGCCCAGACTGAACAGAAATGAGATCCTGTCTACTGGATCTACATTTATACATCATGATGGTGTAATACAGTATGTAGGCTAAGCTATGGTGATGATGAATGACTGGTGGATGTGCCTCCTATCTTAGTCATAAGAAGAGTGTGTGTGTGTGTGTGTGTGTGTGTGTGTGTGTGTGTGTGCATGCGTGCGTGCGTTTTTGTGTGTGTGTGTGTGTAATGAATAGTGCTGCGGTGTAATTCTCTTTCTTGGAGACTGAATATAGGTGAAGTTAATATAGGTGAAGTTAATATAGGTGAAGTTAATATAGGTGAAGTTAATATAGGTGAAGTTAATATAGGTGAAGTTAATATAGGTGAAGTTAATATAGGTGAAGATAATATGGATTATGTTAATATAGGTTATGTTAATATAGGTTATGTTATTATAGGTTATGTTATTATAGGTTATGTTAATATAGGTTATAGGTTAAGTTAATATGGGTTATGTTAATATAGGTGAAGTTAATATAGGTTATGTTAATATAGGTTAAGTTAATAAAGGTTATAGGCTAAGTTAATATGGGTTATGTTAATATAGGTTAAGTTAATATGGGTTATGTTAATATAGGTGAAGTTAATATAGGTGAAGTTAATATAGGTGAAGTTAATATAGGTGAAGTTAATATAGGTGAAGTTAATAAAGGTTATGTTAATATAGGTGACGTTAATATAGGTTATGTTAATATAGGTTATGTTAATATAGGTGACATTAATAAAGGTTAAGTTAATATAGGTTAAGTTAATAAAGGTTATAGGTTAAGTTAATAAAGGTTATAGGTTAAGTTAATAAAGGTTATAGGTTAAGTTAATATAGGTGAAGTTAATATACGGTTGAAGTCGGAAGTTTACATACACTTAGTTTGGAGTCATTAAAACTCGTTTTTCAACCACTCCTCAAATTTCTTGTTAACAAACTATAGTTTGGCAAGTCGGTTAGGACATCTACTTTATACCTGTCACAAGTAATTTTTCCAACAATTGTTTACAGACAGATTATTTCACTAATAATTCACTGTTCCACAATTCCAGTGGGTCAGAAGTTTACATACACTAAGTTGACTGTGCCTCTAAACAGCTTGGAAAATTCCAGAAAATTATGTAATGGCTTTAGAAGCTTCTGATAGGCTAATTGACATCATTTGAGTCAATTGGAGGTGTACCTGTGGATGTATTTCAAGGCCTACCTTCAAACTCAGTGCCTCTTTGCTTGACATCATGGCAAAATTAAAAGAAATCAGCCAAGATCTCAGAAAAAAATGTTAGACCTCCACAAGTCTGGTTCATCCTTGGGAGCTATTTCCAAACGCCTGAAGGTACCACGTTCATCTGTACAAACAATAGTACGCAAGTATAAACACCATGGGACCACGCAGCCGTCATACCGCTCAGGAAGGAGATGTGTTCTGTCTCCTAGAGATGAACGTACTTTGGTGCGAAAAGTGAAAATCAAACCCAGAACAACAGCAAAGGACCTTGTGATGATGCTGGAGGAAACCGGTACAAAGTACCTATATCCAGAGTAAAATGAGTCCTATATCAACATAACCTGAAAGGCCGCTCAGCAAGGAAGAAGCCACTGCTCCAAAACCGTCATAAAAAAGCCAGACTAAGGTTTGCAACTGCACATGGGAACAAAGATCGTACTTTTTGGAGAAATGTCCTCTGGTCTGATGAAACAAAAATAGAACTGTTTGACCATAATCACCATCGTTATGTTTGGAGGAAAAAGAGGGAGGCTTGCAAGCCAAAAAACACCATCCCAACTGTGAAGCACGGGGGTGGCAGCATCATGTTGTGGGGGTGCTTTGCTGCAGGAGGGTCTGGTGCACTTCCCAAAATAGATTGCATCATGATTAAGGAAAATTATGTGGCTATATTGAAGCAACATCTCAAGACATCAGTCAGGAAGTTAAAGCTTGGTCGCAAATGGGTCTTCCAAATGGACATTGACCCCAAGCATACTTCCAAAGTTGTGACAAAATGGCTTAAGGACAACACGTCAAGGTGTTGGAGTGGCCATCACAAAGCCCTGACCTCAATCCCATTGAAAATTTGTTGGCAGAACTGAAAAAGCATGTGCGAGCAAGGAGGCCTGCAAACCTGACTCAGTTACACCAGCTCTGTCAAGAGGAATGGGCCAAAATTCATCCAACTTATTGTGGGAAGCTTGTGGAAGGCTATCCGAAACGTTTGACCCAAGTTAAACAATTGAAAGGCAATGCTACCAAATACTAAGTGAGTGTATGTAAACTTCTGACCCACTGGGAATGTGATAAAAGATATAAAAGCTGAAATAAATAATCCTTCTCTAATATTATTCTGACATTCCACATTATTAAAATAAAGTGGTGATCAGGAATTGTGAAGAACTGAGTTTAAATGTATTTGGCTAAGGTGTATGTAAACTTCCAACTTCAACTGTAGGTTAATTTAATAAAGGTTATAGGTGAAGTTAATATAGGTGAAGTTAATATAGATGAAGTTAATAAAGGTTATAAGTTATGTTAACATAGGTGAAGTTAATATAGGTGAAGTTAATAAAGGTTATAGGTTATGTTAATATAGGTTCTGTTATTATAGGTTAAGTTAATATAGGTTATGTTTAGTCACACAACTTCCCGTTGTTTAATAAATCACATTTCTCATGACCCAAAACAATTGTTGTGTCTTTGGCATCATTAAAGTGAAGACTGTTATTTTATTAAATCAATTCTCTGTAAATATTATTACGTGATTAAACGTATCATGTTAATGTAATTAACTAGGAAGTCGGGGCACCAAGGAAAATCTTCAGATTACAAAGTTATAATTTTCCTAATATAACTCTTCAGATATTTTAATATCTGATGAATTAGTCATCTAATTAATGAATTATTCTATACCTCACGTTATTTTCATTCCAAACGTCGTAAATTGTTGGTTATCTGCACGAACCCAGCCTTTACTATGAATCATCCATACACCAATTGTCTTAATCATTTATTTACTAACTAACTAACTAATCACAGAAATGCATAAACAAACAACAGTTATGGTTACAAGGAAATGATAGGGGAGGTTCCCTATTGGGCTAAGCCGATATGACGGCTTGGTGGACAAAGGGAAGTGGGTGTGGACTGAAGAGGGCGGAAAAGACAAAAGGAGTCACTACACAGTTGATAATTATATTAATTGAAATGCTAATCCTTTGCACATGAACGCTCACTCTTTCGGGAATTAATTGCAATCAATATATATTTACGCCCAGTGTGTCGTCGTGATCTCTGTTGGATCGTCTGTCTGTCTGTTGGAGAGTTCGTCCGAGCGTCTCTCTCTCTCTGCTTCCCTGAATATCAAAGTCTTTCGTGGTTAGAATGGATACTTCAGAGTACCCTTCAGAAATGTTCTCATAGATAGATGTTTCTGCGGTTGTCGGTCTTCGCATCCCAGGTTGACATCATTTCTAGCTGCAGACTAGTAATTATTATCTAAGATTTGCTCTTATTCTGTAGGGATCGATAGTCTCAGAGTTTAACCATTTCCAGCCGTGCAGCCCATGCTCCACGTGGTATGGTTAGGAATACAATAGCTATTCGCAATCACAGCTCACGCTGTGGGTTTGCTTAGTCTGAAGAGGATTTCCACAGGAGGGGTTTTATTCGTAACAATAGAAAAGGCGGGTCTATGACGCCAGATCATGTCTGTGCTCACAGGGGCGGGCCAATGACTTAGTTAAACTTTAAAGGGAATACAATTCTTTCACATTAAAGGTTTAACATCATATTACATCATTTCACAAATAGTTTCATCTTTACTCATTTTATACAAGAATTAGATGCAACCCCCATAATTGAGAAATTAATATATTCAGAGATATAGTTACGTGTGTTTCCAGTCCTCTCTGAGGTCACCAAATGAAACATACCCTTAAGTGTCCACAAACCATTCCCACCTTCTCACAAGTGGACATTTTGTATCAAATCCCCATTTTGAGGATTTAGGAGTTCGACATGTGAAATCCTTTGTTCTCTCTATGCGTCTCTTTCTGCATGACCAGGGAGAGAGAGTCTTCTCCAGGAATTTATGACCTGAGATAACAAAACCTGGTGTAGGACAGAGGGGGGGGGGGGGGGGGGGGGGGGGGGGGGGGTGCCACCATCTATACCCAGAAAGGGCCACGTCATGACACAATCATGACCCACAGTCTCTAATACACCCCTTGTCCTTATACATTTAAGATATCCACTGAAAACGAAGCCTGTTCTGATCTATCCTGTTCTGTTCTATCCTGTTCTGATCTTACCTGTTTTGTTCTGGCCTGTTTTGTTCTGGCCTGTTCTGTTCTATCCTGTTCTGTTCTATCATGTTCTGTTCTGTTCCAATACCCACCACTAGTATTCCCTCTGGCTCTTTTAATGAAATTCCAAGAGCTCACCTGTCTTGTCCCCCGCCCCCCTCTGGGGGCTGGTGGGGGCCCTTTCTTCACTCCCCCTGGGGATTTGCATACTAAAGCCATACCCCACAGCTGCTGCCTAGCTACTGTTCTCTCCCAGAATGCATGTTGGCAGATAGGGAACTGTGTGTGTGTGTGTGTGTGTGTGTGTGTGTGTGTGTGTGTGTGTGTGTGTGTGTGTGTGTGTGTGTGTGTGTCTAACAGCTTGGTCCTCCTCCAAACACAAAGGACTCTCCAGAGCCCCTCCCTGTGCCTGGAGTCAGATGAAGTGGGGGGGTTGGGTTACCAAGCTTGTCCTACTCCTCCCTCCTCCCTCTGTCTTATTGTGCCAGGCGTAGGGAGGAAGGAGAGAGAAAGGGGGGAGGAGTATCATGAGGATGGGGGTAGGGTTGTTTTTTTGAGTTATCTCCAAACTATGTCCGACAAGATGTTCCTGTCTGTTTGAGCTCTTCTTTTGGCTGCACATGAATATTACTCTGCTTTAGAGGACTGTTCTGCTGTCTGTGTGTGTCTCTTTAAGGCTGAGGGGTTGTGTGTTTAACATGTTCTGTGGTAGATGCACAGTGTGTTTGACATAAAGTGTGTGTGAGTTTCTCTGTGTGTACAAACATTAAGAACACCTGATCTTTCCATGACATAGACTGACCAGGTGAATGTAGGTGAAAGGTATGATCCCCTATTGATGTCACGTGTTAAATCCACTTCAATCAGTGTAGCTCAAGGGAGGAGACAAGTTAAAGAAGGATTTTTAAGCCTTGAGACAGTTGAGACTTGGATTGTGTATGTATGTCATTCAGAGGGTGAAGACAAAAGATGCAAGTGCCTTTGAATGGGGTATGGTAGTAGGTGCAAGGCGCACCGGTTTGTGTCAAGAACTGCAACGTTGCTAGGTTTTTCACGCTCAACAGTTTCCCGTTACATGCTCGCTTACACATTCAGACTTATACATACACACACACACCTGATCTCGCTCTCTTCTCTCGCTCTCTTTTCTCTTCTCTCTCTCTCTACTGTCGAGAACTGTTTTATAATTTAATATGTTTCTTGTTTGTCTATCTTTTTATGTATTTGTCTACAAGTTTATATATGTTTACAACAAGCAAGGGGAAGATATCAGAATAGGGGCATTGGAGAATAATAACATATTGTACGGAATACATTTGTACTGTAGTGAAGCCGTCTCTAGAGTAATGCAAGGTCTCTCATGATCATGTGAAACATCAATTGCTATGGAAATGCTGGGATGTGTTTTTCAATGATGTTAAAGGTAATTATGATACAACTATGACGGTGATACGATATGGATTACAATTATCATCATGATTATTAAGGCTATACACACTAGATGTTACACACATAGACACTCAACCATGCAAATTGGCGAAGGTATTATTTATTTGGACATCACACATTATAGTCTTACTCTTATACAGGCATCGTACACACTCTCACTAAATCACATCCAATATCATACACATCAACCTACTCAGATTTACTTCACACGTAATGTCTTGTCTCAATTTTCCAACATCTGTGGCATTGGCTCACAGGCAAACAGGCAAGGGAATAAAACAAATATTGCTAGAACCTATTTCTTGAATTCTAAATATCAGACATTTGAAAGCTCTAATTTTGACCGTCATAATACCTCTGATGGCAGTACAAGCTCTAATTATGGTCAATTTAGACTGAGAATAGTATCTAGTTATGGTAAGGGGTGAAATAAGTATAGCCAGTTATAATTGTAATGGTTTAGCAGATTATAAATTGTAATGGTTTAGCAGAGAATCTCCTCCAGGAATATATGACCTGAGATAACAGCAGCCTGGGTGTAGGAGAGAGAGAGAGGGGGAAGGCACGATATACCCAAAGAAAGCTACATCATGAAAATATGAAAGTGGACGAAAAAGAGATTTGGCTCATCTATATGGTCTAAATCAGGATGATCCATACTTCTTCGAAAAGATTTATACCAATTTATTGAACTTACAAGCAACAAATGATGAAATCATTATGGTAGGAGACTATAACACAGTGTTAAGTACCTCAATGGACCGTAAAGGTAATCACTCTACAAACTATTATCACTGTGCCCTTAAGGAAATCACAAATATTATGGACACATTAGAAATAGTGGATATTTGGAGACTAAAAAACCCTGACCTAGTGAGATATACATGGAGGAGACTTAATCAAGCTAGTCGTCTTGACTACTTTCTTGTCTCTTTCTCTCTTGCATCAAAGGTTAAAAAAGTTTTAATAGGAGACAGAATGCGATTGGATTATCATCTAATTGGCATTCACATAACTCTTATAGATTTTCCACGTGGATGGGGATATTGGAAATTTAATCAAAGTTTACTGGAGGACAACTTATTTTTAATTAAGACAAAATCATTTATAACAGAATTTTTCCAGTATAATATAGGTTCAGCAATCCCCTTATTGTTTGGGATACCTTTAAATGTACCTTCAGAGGTCATTCAATTCAATATTCATCAGCATTTTCTGGGTAAAGAGACAAGACTACCAAGGGAAATCCATGAACTAATAGTACAGGTAGATAGCAATAAAAACGATACTACAGAGATACAAAATAAGTTAGAGGAAAAACAAAAAGAACTTGAGGAACTTATTCAAGAACGATCTAATGTAATCTATTATAAAAATAAAGCAAACTGGATGGAATATGGAGAAAAATGCACAAAATTCTTCCTGAATCTCCAATACAGGAACGCTAACAAAAATAATTTGCTGAAACTTGTTACTGAAGACGGAGTCATCTATGATTCTCCGAATTATATTTTAAAAGAGGAAGCTAATTATTTTAGGCAGATGTTCTCTTTTCCGTCTCATCCTTTCCCGCTGAATGAAGATTACGGTAAGGAATTCTTTCCAAATAATATAAAAAATGGAAAATTAACAAATGTGAAGAAAGATCAGTGCGAAAGCCAAATTACAGAGGAATAACTTTTTGAGGCTATTAAATCCTTTCAGTCTGAAAAAACCCCAGGGCTTGATGGCATACCGGTAGAGGTATATCAAGCCTTTTTCGATATACTAAAAGCTCCATTGTTAGATTGTTTTAACTACTTCTATAGAAATGGTAGTCTGTCAGGTACTCCGCGGGAAGGTTTGATTTCTCTATTATTAAAACAAGACCCAGATGGCAAATATAAAGACCTAGTCTATCTAAAAAACTGGAGGCCCCTTACACTTCACTATTTACATTTTAGTAATTTAGCAGACGCTCTTATCCAGAGCAACTTACAGTAGTGAATGCATACATTTCATACATAGTTTTTCGTACTGGTCCCCTGTGGGAAACGAACCCACAACCCTGGCGTTGCAAACACCATGCTCTACCAACTTAGCCACACGGGACTATTGTGATGCAAAAATGCTAGCGAAATGCACAGCACTCAGAATTAAAAGGGTTTTACCAGGTATTGTTCATCCTGATCAGATAGGTTTTTTACATGGGCGATACATTGGAGATAATATACTACAACTACTAGAAATAATAGAACATCATGAATCATCTAAGAAGCCAGGCCTAGTATTTATAGTGGATTTTGAAAAGGCATTTGATAAAGTAAGACTGGACTTAATTTATAAATGCCTGGATTTTTTCAATTTCATTGATCCTCTTATAAAATGGGTAAAAATAATGTATAGCAACCCCAGGTGTAAAGTGGTAAATAACGGCTACTTATCAGAGAGTTTTGAATTGTCAAGTGGAGTTAAACAAGGGTGTCCTCTGTCACCATATCTATTCCTTATGGCCATCAAAATGCTAGCTATTAAAATCAGATCCAATAACAACATTAGAGGGTTAGAAATCCAAGGCTTAAAAGCAAAGTTGTCCATGTATACCGATGACTCAAGTTTTATATTAAGTCTGAAAGCTAGATCCCTGCAATGTCTCATTGACGATCTAGATAACTTTTTTGTACTCTGGACTAAAAGCTAATTATGATAAGTGTACAATATTACTTATTGGATCTTTAAAAAATACAGCTTTTACATTACCCTGTAGTTTACCTATAAAATGGGCTGATGTGAAGTAGACATACTTGGTATTCATATCACAAAAGATTTAAATAAGCTCTCCACAATGAATTTCAATAAAAAACTTGTAAAAATAGACAAGGCCCTGCAACCATGGAGAGGTAAATACCTGTCTATTTATGGAAAAATTGCCCTGATTAACTCCTTAGTCATATCTCAGTTTACTCATTTACTTATGGCGCTGCCTACTCCTGATGATTTGTTTTTCAAATCATATGAGCAAAAAATATTTTGCTTTATCTGGAATGCTAAACCAGACAAAATAAAGCGTGCCTATCTATATAATCAATATGGATTGGGTGGGTTGAGATTATTAAATATAAAAGCACTAAACCTCTCTCTAAAATCTTCACTTATTCAAAGTTTTATGTGAACCCTAAATGGTTCTCAAGTAGATTACTAACAAAAACTCATCCATTGTATATAAATTTACTTTTTGCATTTGAGCAGATTGCCATGTCTCATTTTCGATTAATTGAAAATGATACTTTTTTCAAAGTATCTCTCTTTTTCAAACAAGCTTTGCAGAGCTAGCTACAATTTCAATTTCAGCCACCTGAAAAGATAGAACAAATATTACAACAAATATTATGGCTGAATTAATGTGCTGGTTGATAAAATACCTGTATTTATGGGAAAGATGTTTGAAAGGGGTATTTTGTTCTTAAATTATATTGTAAATTGGAATGGTAGACTTATGTCCTTCATGGAGTTATCAGAATTGTACAGGAAGGTCTGTTCAATCCAAGAGTACAACCAATTGATTACAGCATTACCCCAAAAATGGAGGAGGCAGGTGGCAGCGCGAGGAGGTACGGAACTGGTCTGTCTGCCCAATGTAAAGGATCAAAACTTGTGGAGGAATAAAAATAGCATAAATAGGAAAGTATACCAGTTTCATTTGAGGACCAGGATGTTAACAACTGTGCCATACAAATTGCAAAATAGTTGGGAAGAGATTTTTGATGTACCGATACCATGGTACAGGGTGTATGAGTTGATATATAAAACAATGCAAGATTCAAGACTTCGTGCTTTTCAGCTAAAATTATTATTTAGAATTCTTGCAACCTACAAAATCTTGAATATATGGCACATAAAATCATTGAAGCTCTGCAGATTTTGTTGTGAGGATACAGAATCAATAGACCATTTATTTTGGTATTGCCCATGTAGCTTATTTCTGGTCTCAGGTTCAGAAATGGCTGAAAATGCATAGCATTGATCTAAAATTGACCCTAGAAATAGTACTGTTAGGAGATCTGGAGAAACGGGGTCAGTAAATTACTAATATACTAATACTCAGTAAAAATATTTATCTTCAACTCGCAATCTGTGGATTCTATTCGATTAGATAGATTGAAATTGTACGTTAAACATCACAGCATAGTTGAAAGATATATGTTGCATAGAAATCAGAAGAGGGTGGCCATGGGATGGGCTGAGAGAAACTGAGGGTTGGGATGTGGAATTGGAGACAAGTGGGAGTGGAGTTGCTGTGCGGGAGACAGAAATATGGTCAAAGATAAAAGTAAAAAATAAAGTCAAAATAAAACATAATAAAAAGTATGTTTGAATGACACTGAGGGGCAGTGTTTTTACAGCTAATGTCGGTTTGCCTGAGGTTGATGCCATGCAGGTGTTTGTACATATGCATATACACACACTCTCATTCAAATAAACGCATACAAGAACACACACATACATGTAATAGTGCCAGACATGTATACAAACATATACAGTTGGCATTGCTGTTATGATTTTAGTTGTCCTTGATGTCCATTGTGTTTTATTTTTTATTTGTCGTTTGCTGTTTTCTTCTTTTTTGTCTTTAGTTCATTGTCTTGGTTGTTGGTGCATTGGGGGTTCTTGGGGGTGGGGAATGGAATTTATTTTATTTTACATTTTTATTTTTATTCTTGGGAGGGGTCTCGAATGGTTGAGGGACAGCTATTGGGGAACTGTAGGAGGATCTTGGAGGGTTCAGGTTCACATTTTTTTTGCCTGGTGGGAGATCTATCAACGTGCCCTTGAGCAGGGCATTGACCCTGGATGCTTGCTTGTGTGTCGCTTCTGAATGGGAGTCTGTTGGATGACTGGTATGGTGTAGTTGTTGAGTGGCTTCACTGCAAGTATATTGTATGTTTCGGATATTCAATAAAAAAAATTAAATAAAAAATAAACTGTTTCCCGTGAGTATCAAGAATGGTCCAGCACCCAAAGGACATCCAGCCAACTTAACACAACTGTGGGAAGCATTGGAGTCAACATGGGCCAGCATCCTTGTGGAACATTTTCGAAAATTTGTAGAGTCCATGCGCTGACGAATTGAGGCTGTCCAACTCAATATTAGGAAGGTGTTCTTGATGTTTTGTACACTCAGTGTACAATTATCTATAAGGTCTCTAAGTTGAGCAGTGAATTTCAAACACAAATTCATCCACAAAGGCCAGGGAGTTTTTCCAATGCCTTGCAAAGAAGGGTACCTATTGGCGAATGGTAAAAAAAAGACATTGAATATCCCTTTGAACATGGTGAAGTTATTAATTACACTTTGGATAGTGTATCAATATACCCAGTCACTACAAAGATACAGGTATCCTTCCTAACACAGTTGCCAGAGAGGAAGGAAACCACTCAGGGATTTCACCATAAGGCCAATGGTGACTTTAATCTTACATCTAGATGTTCCGCAAACGGAACGCCTCACCAATATCCAATGATAGAGCGTGGCGCGAATTACAAACACCTCAAAAATACCAAAACTTCAATTTTTCAAACATATGACTATTTTACACCATTTTAAAGACAAGACTCTCCTTTATCTAACCACATTGTCTGATTTCAAAAAGGCTTTACAATGAAAGCAAAACATTAGATTATGTCAGGAGAGTACCCAGCCAGAAATAATCACACAGCCATTTTCAAGCTAGCATATAATGTCACAAAAACCAAAACCACAGCTAAATGCAGCACTAACCTTTGATGATCTTCATCAGATGACACTCCTAGGAAATTATGTTATACAATACATGCATGTTTTGTTCAATCAAGTTCATATTTATATCAAAAACCAGCTTTTTACAATAGCATGTGACGTTCAGAACTAGCATACCCACCGAAAACTTCCGGTGAATTTACTAAATTACTCACGATAAACGTTCACAAAAAACACAACAATTATTTTAAGAATTATAGATACAGAACTCCTTTATGCAATCGCGGTGTCCGATTTTAAAATAGCTTTTCGGTGAAAGCACATTTTGCAATATTCTGAGTAGATAGCCCGGCCATCATGGCTAGCTATTTTGACACCCACCAAGTTTGGCACTCACCAAACTCAGATTTACTATAAGAAAAATTGGATTACCTTTGCTCTTCTTCATCAGAATGCACTCCCAGGACTTCAACACCCAATGTTGTTTTGGTTCCAAATAATCCATAGTTATATCCAAATAGCTGCGTTTTGTTCTTGCGTTCAAGACACTATCCGAAGGGTGACGCGCCGGTGCGTATCGTGACAAAAAATGTCAAAATATTCCATTACCGTACTTCGAAGCATGTCAAACGCTGTTTAAAATCATTTTTTATGCGATTTTTCTCGTGAAATAGCGATAATATTCCAACCGGGAGACCTTGTTTTTGTTCAAACACTGAAAATAGAAAATGGAGTCTTCACATGCACGCGCGCACCAGTGTCATTGTTCTCAGAACGACCACTTTCCAAAACCCCTACTGTTTTTCGCCCAGGGACTGCAGAGTTATCATTCCCCGTTCTGGCGCTTTCTGAGAGCCTATGGGAGCCTTAGAAAATGTCACGTTACAGCAGAGATCCTCTATTTTTGATAAAGAGGCTACAGAAGGCCAAGAAATGGTCAGACAGGGCACTTCCCATATAGAATCTTCTCAGGTTTTGGCCTGCCATATGAGTTCTGTTATACTCACAGACACCATTCAAACAGTTTTAGAAACTTTAGGGTATTTCCTATCCAAATCAAATAATTATATGCATATTCTAGTTTCTGGGCAGGAGTAATAACCAGATTAAATCGGGTACGTTTTTTATCCGACCGTGAAAATACTGCCCCCTATCCTAAACAGGTTAAAACAGTTACAGAGTTTAGTGGCTGTGATAGGAGAAAACTGAGGATGGATCAACACCCAACACAGCCTGTACAAAATAAAAAGATTCCATAATGTGCATCCTGTTTGCAATAAGGCACTAACGTAACATTTCAGACAATTTGGCTAAGAAATCAACTTCATGTCCTGAATACAAAGTGTAATGTTTGGGGCAAACACAACACATCACTGAGTACCACTCCTCATATTTTCAAGCATGGTGATGGCTGCATCATGTTATTGGTATGCTTGTCATTGGCAAGGAGTAGGGAGTTTTTTTTAGGATTCAAATAAATTGAATAGAGGTAAGAAAAGGCAAACCTGCTTAGTCTGCTTTCCAACAGACACTGGGAGACAAATTCATATACACTGGAGTTGCTTACCAAGATGACACTGAATGTTCCTGAGTGGCCAAGTTACAGTTTTGACTTAAATCAGCTTGAAAATCTATGGCAAGACTTGAAAATGGCTGTCTAGCAATGATCAACAGCCAATTTGACAGAGCTTGAAGAATGTCAAATATTGTACAATCTAGTAGACTTGGGCGTTATCCAGATTTTCATACTGCCATACTGTTCTTCTGCCATCCCGGGATTTATGGTATTACCGGTATAGCACACAAGGGGGCGCTTAAAACACACAAAAAAGGCCATTGAGCATCTATTACCAGAATGCTAACAAAAATACCACATAATAGCAAAATCACATAGACACCGTTAGCTAAATGCTAATGAGCGAAAATGAACATAAGCTAATTGCAAAGACAGGCAAATCCAGCTCATAAAGTTATACAAGCATAGCTAGTAGCTACCATATGTCATTTTCGGTGAGTGTGGACATTTACAAGCGAAAGTGAATGAGAGAAATTGTGCAAATGAACAAAGTGCTTTTCTAAAGGAAGAGCACAAGGAGCAGAGGGGAGAAGAACTGAGGAGAAAAAAACGCTAGTAGGAAACACAGGGAACGCTGATGCAGTGAAAATAATGAAAAACATTGAATAATGAAGTAAGCTTTATGCGACATCTTGCTGAGTGCGAACCCATTACACCTCTTTGTTTATCACACACTTGTCAAACACAATATAAGATATCTGATGACAAACATTTAGTAGTGAGTTACATATAAGTGTAACGTCATCACATCATGTGCACAGCAGAGATTCACTGATAGATATAGAACATGATGGATTCACCAGCTCCAGCTTTCTCCCATTGTGTTATTTACAAACAAACTGGCTCAACTGTTCTGGTGAACTACGGTACGCTTCATAACGTAAAATAATGTGGCAGGTGAAATGAAAAATAAATCTCCTAACATACTGCACAAGTTGACTGCAAGTATTAACAAGTTGCTACAAATATTACAATTTATTGAAATACTTCAAATAAATAGGTTTGATGTTACTGCAGGTATTGAAAAACCATCCCATGGCTTTCTCCAAATACCCCAGTATATGGTATATACGGTGTACTGCCCAAGTATATGTTTGAGTTTGTTTGAGACTTACCCAGAAAGACTCACAGCTGTAATCGCTGCCAAAGGTGGTTCTAACATGTATTGATTCAGGGGTTGAATGCTTATCTAATCACGATATATCATAAAAAAATGCATTATATATATATTTTTTTACAAATGTTAGAATCTTCCACTTTGACATTACAGATTATTTTGTGTAGATCGTTGACAAAAAATGACAATTAAATCTATTTTAATCCCCCACACACAAAACACTGCATTAATATACACTGTTCCCCTCCGCAGCCCTTCCACCCCATTGTGAACCTGCAGTGTTCCTCAGAGCTGAGGATGTTCCTGTGTGCCCTCTATGCTCCGGTGTGTACTGAGTACGGACGCATGACACTGCCCTGCCGACGGCCGTGCCAGAGAGCCAAGGGAGACTGCTACAAACTCATGGACATGTTCGGAGTCACCTGGCCAGAAGAGATGGACTGTAACAGGTTAGTAGTCTACTGTACTCTAGGGCAGTGGTTCCCAAACTTTTTATAGTCCCGTACCCCTTCAAACATTCAACCTCCAGCTGCGTACCCCCTCTAGCACCAGGGACAGCACACTCAAATGTTGTTTTTTGCCATCATTGTAAGCCTGCAACACACACACTATACGATACATTTATTAAACATAAGAATGAGAGTGAGTTTTTGTCACAACCCGGCTCATGGGAAGTGACAAAGAGCTCTTATAGAACCAGGGCACAAATAATAGTATAATAATAATAATCAAAAATATTTCTCTTTATTTAGCCATCTTACATATAAAGCTTTATTTGTTCATCAAACATTGTGAATAACTCACCACAGGTTAATGAGAAGGGTGTGTTTGAAAGGATGCACATAACTCTGCAATGTTGGGTTGTATTGGAGAGAGTCTCAGTCTTAAATAATTTCCCACAAACAGTCTCTGCCTGTATTTAGTTTTCGTTCTAGTGAGGGCCAAGAATCACCTCTCACGTAGGTACGTGGTTGCAAAGGGCATCAGTGTCTTAACAGCGCGATTTGCCAAGGCATGAAACTGAGCGCAGCCCTATCCAGAAATCTGTCAGTGGCTTCTGATTCAATTCAATTTTCACAGAACCACTTGTTGCAATTTCGATGAGGCTCTCTTGTTCAGATATCGGTAAGTGGACTGCAGGCAGGGCATGAAAGGGATAACAAATTCAGTGGTTTGTGTTATCCGTTTTGGGAAAGTACCTGTGTAATTGCACACCCAACTCACTCAGGTGCTTCGTTATATCACATTTGACATTGTCCATAAGCTTGACTTCATTTGCACACAAATAATCATACAATGATGGAAAGACCTGTGTGTTGTCCTTTTTAATGCAGACAGAAAAGAGCTCCAACTTCTTATTCATAGCCTCAATTTCGTCCCGCACATTGAATATAGTTGCGGAGAGTCCCTGTAATCCGAGATTCATATCATTCAGGAGAGAAAAAACATCACCCAGATAGGCCAGTCCTGTGAGAAACTCGTCAAGTGAAAATGATGGTCAGTAAAGAAAACTTGAAGCTCGTCTCTCAATTCAATAAAACGTGTCAATACTTTGCCCCTTGATAACAAGCGCACTTCTGTATTTTGTAAAAGCGTTACATGGTCTCTGCCCATATCATTGCATATGATACACGAGAGTTCAGGGGCCTTGCTTTAACAAAGTGAACCATTTTCACTGTAGTGTCCAAAACGTCTTTCAAGCTGTCAGGCGTTCCCTTGGCAACAAGAGCTTGCACATGCGTTACTACTCCACTATGTCTCCCTGTCATCAGTACAGATAGCAACACATCTTCACCATCAAAGTCCATTTTATGTCATAAATCTGTCCAGTACTTTAAAAATATCCTCTCCTGTTGTCCTGGTTTGCAGAAGAGGATGTCTTCCTTAATTGACCCCCATAAACGTAACAGACATATACCAGGAGCTAAGCCAGGCCCGCCACGTCTGTTGACTCATCCAGCTGTAACGCATAGAATTCACTGGCTTGCGAAGCAGTAATTGTTTCAAAACATCTCCTGCCATGTCACTGATGCGTCGTGAAACAGTGTTGTTTGATGAAGAATTGTCTGTATAGTTTTTTTGGCCTTTTCCCCCAGCATTTTTTTTGGGGCCTTTTCCCCCAGCATTGTTTTTTTGGCCTTTTCCCCCAGCATTGTTTTTTTGGGCCTTTTCCCCCAGCATTGTTTTTTTGGGCCTTTTCCCCCAGCATTGTTTTTTTGGGCCTTTTCCCCCAGCATTGTTTTTTGGCCTTTTCCCCCAGCATTGTTTTTTTGGGCCTTTTCCCCCAGCATTGTTTTTTTGGGCCTTTTCCCCCAGCATTGTTTTTTGGCCTTTTCCCCCAGCATTGTTTTTTTGGCCTTTTCCCCCAGCATTGTTTTTTTGGGCCTTTTCCCCCAGCATTGTTTTTTTGGGCCTTTTCCCCCAGCATTGTTTTTTTGGGCCTTTTCCCCCAGCATTGTTTTTTGGGCCTTTTCCCCCAGCATTGTTTTTTGGGCCTTTTCCCCCAGCATTGTTTTTTTGGCCTTTTCCCCCAGCATTGTTTTTTTGGCCTTTTCCCCCAGCATTGTTTTTTTGGGCCTTTTCCCCCAGCATTGTTTTTTGGCCTTTTCCCCCAGCATTGTTTTTTTGGCCTTTTCCCCCAGCATTGTTTTTTTGGCCTTTTCCCCCAGCATTGTTTTTTTGGGCCTTTTCCCCCAGCATTGTTTTTTTGGGCCTTTTCCCCCAGCATTGTTTTTTTGGGCCTTTTCCCCCAGCATTGTTTTTTTGGCCTTTTCCCCCAGCATTGTTTTTTGGCCTTTTCCCCCAGCATTGTTTTTTTGGCCTTTTCCCCCAGCATTGTTTTTTTGGCCTTTTCCCCTAGCATTGTTTTTTGGCCTTTTCCCCTAGCATTGTTTTTTTGGCCTTTTCCCCCAGCATTGTTTTTTTGGCCTTTTCCCCCAGCATTGTTTTTTTGGCCTTTTCCCCCAGCATTGTTTTTTGGCCTTTTCCCCCAGCATTGTTTTTTGGCCTTTTCCCCCAGCATTGTTTTTTGGCCTTTTCCCCCAGCATTGTTTTTTGGCCTTTTCCCCCAGCATTGTTTTTTGGCCTTTTCCCCCAGCATTGTTTTTTGGCCTTTTCCCCCAGCATTGTTTTTTTGGCCTTTTCCCCAGCATTGTTTTTTGGCCTTTTCCCCCAGCATTGTTTTTTGGCCTTTTCCCCCAGCATTGTTTTTTTGGGCCTTTTCCCCCAGCATTTTTTTGGGGCCTTTTCCCCCAGCATTGTTTTTGGGCCTTTTCCCCCAGCATTGTTTTTTGGCCTTTTCCCCCAGCATTGTTTTTTGGCCTTTTCCCCCAGCATTGTTTTTTTGGGCCTTTTCCCCCAGCATTGTTTTTTTGGCCTTTTCCCCCAGCATTGTCCCAGCCATATCCGCTGCAGCAGGAAGAATGAAGTCCTCTACAATAGTATGGGGCTTGCCTGTCCTAGCCACTCGGTAGCTCACCATATAAGACTCTTCTAGCCCCTTCTTATTAATGTTATCTGTTGCTTTTATACGTCTTACTACTCGAAAGTCATATTTATTCCCACTCAAAAAACTCCCGTGGCTTATTTTTAAATGGTCATGTTTCGTTTCTAAATGTCTGCGCAAGAGTGAAGGTTTCCCACGAGAGAGTAACGGTTAATGTGATTGGATGTTAATTATTTGACTAGGCTACCTGTATTTGACATTGTGTTGTTATTTCGCTGAACACTAGATGGTTTCATTTTATTTTTGGCTGTGAAACGAGGCTACTCAGGCTAGAAAAAAACTCGCCCAAATGTATTGCCCCGTTGGAAAATATAAATGTACTGTTTGAAAATGTGAAGTGTACACTTTTACACAGTGTAAATGTACACACCTGAGACAAATACAATTTTTGTTTAATCCTTTTACCACACATTTCTCAGAAAATGCTAATTTCTGTACCATAACATCCTTAAGAATGACATGGCAAAATGTTAATTACACAATAGTAACACATAATTTCCTAGAAAATACAAGGTAGAATCTGAGGAAACTGTCCCGTAAGGTAAATGTGTCTAACATAAGCTGTTTCCTCTCCGTTCACCAGGTTCCCAGACTGTGACGAGCCATACCCCCGTCCTGTAGACCTGCTCTCCAGCGCAGACTCCACTGAGTCGCCCATCTCCGTCCAGCGCGACTATGGCTTCTGGTGCCCCCGTGAGCTCAAGATCGACCCCGACCTGGGCTACTCCTTCCTGGGTGTGACGGACTGCTCGCCCCCCTGCCCCAACATGTATTTCCAGCGGGACGAGCTGGTGTTTGCCCGCTACTTCATCGGCGTGGTGTCCGTTGTCTGTCTCTCGGCAACCCTCTTCACCTTCCTCACCTTCCTCATCGACGTGTCCAGGTTCCGCTACCCGGAGCGACCAATCATCTTCTACGCCATGTGCTACATGATGGTGTCGCTGGTGTTCTTGCTGGGCTTCCTGCTGGAGGACCGTGTGGCGTGCAACGTGGCGAGCCCCGGCCTTTTCCGGGCGCCCACCGTCACCCTGGGCTCACATAACAAGGTGACCATCCGTTGGCTTAGTGATTGATTGATTGATTAACTAATTTATTGAATGATTTTCTATTTTCTCTTTGACATTCAGGGCTATTGTAACAAAAAAACTAAAATTATATGTTTTATATTTTTTATGTTCTTGGATTTTCTATTTCTTCAGTCTTCTCTAAACCTCGTTCTCTTCTCCTTCTCTTCTCTACCCTCCCCCTCCTCTCTCCCTTCCTCCCCTCCCCCTCCTCTCCCTCTCTCCCCTCCCACTCCTCTCTCTCTCCCCTCCCCTCCTCTCCCTCTCAATCTCCTCTCCCTCTCTCCCCTCCCCTCCTCCACTCCCCTCTCCTCTCCCCCTCTGCCTCCTCTCTCCCCTCCTCTCTCCCCTCCTCCACTCCTCCCCTCCCCTTCCTCTCTCCCCTCCTCCCCTCCCCCCCCCCCCTCCCTCTCTCCTCCTCCTCCTGCTCCTCCTCCTCCTCTCCTCTCCATCCAGGCGTGCACGTTGTTCTTTATGATGCTCTACTTTTTCACTATGGCAGGCAGTGTGTGGTGGGTCATCCTCACCCTCACCTGGTTCCTGGCTGCCGTGCCTAAGTGGGGCAGCGAGGCCATAGAGAAGAAGGCCCTGATCTTCCATGCCTGTGCCTGGGGCCTACCTGGTTGTCTCACCGTCACTTTAATAGCTATGAACAAGATAGAAGGGGATAGTGTCAGCGGGGTGTGTTTCGTGGGGCTGTATGACCGCACAGCGCTGAGATGGTTTCTGCTGGCTCCACTGGGTCTGGATGTTTTGGTGAGTGGGCTGGAATGAGTCACAGAGGAAGTAGGTGTGTGTCACAATTGGCAGACTATTCCCTATATGTAGGCATTAGGGTGACATTTGGGACACAGCCTAGGTAATTCATGTGTGCACAAAGTTTACGTTTGCACAAAGTTCAGCAAACATGTTGACACTGTTTGTGCCTGCTCCTTTGATTATACCACAGACATACACATCTCATCATTCATTAAAAAGTGGATCTGAATGGAACTGCTTGTTACTCAACCAATATACCGTATTTACTTCCTGGTCTTTCTTATGACATCATCTTTTGTCTATTCCTTCAATATCAACTCTGTCTGATTCTAGGTGGGCGTGGCATTACTGTTAGCGGGAATCCTTGCTTTGAACCGCGTGCGTATGGAGATCCCTCTGGAGAAGGAGAACCAGGACAAGCTGGTGAAGTTTATGATCCGTATCGGGGTGTTCTCTGTGCTCTACCTGGTCCCTCTGCTGACGGTCATAACCTGCTACCTTTATGAGAACCGCTATAGGACTGTCTGGGAGACTACCTGGGTACAGGAGCGCTGCAGAGAGTACCACATCCCCTGTCCATACCAGGTGAGATCTATACCCCTACACCACATCCCCTGTCTATACCAGGTGAGATCCATACCACTACACCACATCCCCTGTCCATACCAGGTGAGATCTATACCCCTACACCACATCCCCTGTCTATACCAGGTGAGATCCATACCACTACACCACATCCCCTGTCCATACCAGGTGAGATCTATACCCCTACACCACATCCCCTGTCCATACCAGGTGAGATCCATACCACTACACCATATCCCCTGTCTATACCAGGTGAGATCCATACCCCTACACCACATCCCCTGTCCATACCAGGTGAGATCCATACCACTACACCACATCCCCTGTCCATACCAGGTGAGATCTATACCCCTACACCACATCCCCTGTCTATACCAGGTGAGATCCATACCCCTACACCACATCCCCTGTCCATACCAGGTGAGATCCATACCACTACACCACATCCCCTGTCCATACCAGGTGAGATCCATACCACTACACCACATCCCCTGTCCATACCAGGTGAGATCCATACCACTACACCACATCCCCTGTCCATACCAGGTGAGATCTATACCCCTACACCACATCCCCTGTCTATACCAGGTGAGATCCATACCACTACACCACACCCCCTGTCCATACCAGGTGAGATCAATACCACTACACCACATCCCCTGTCTATACCAGGTGAGATCTATACCACTACACCACATCCCCTGTCTATACCAGGTGAGATCCATACCACTACACCACATCCCCTGTCTATACCAGGTGAGATCCATACCACTACACCACATCCCCTGTCTATACCAGGTGAGATCCATACCACTACACCACATCCCCTGTCTATACCAGGTGAGATCTATACCCCTACACCACATCCCCTGTCTATACCAGGTGAGATCTATACCCCTACACCACATCCCCTGTCTATACCAGGTGAGATCTATACCACTACACCACATCCCCTGTCTATACCAGGTGAGATCTATACCCCTACACCACATCCCCTGTCTATACCAGGTGAGATCTATACCACTACACCACATCCCCTGTCTATACCAGGTGAGATCTATACTGGAACCACAACACCACATCCCCTGAGTGTTTCTCAATGTGCGTACTACCGTGCTCTGAGCACACAAATTGGAGCACGCATCAGTCAGAGTATGAGTCCAAATCAAAGTATGTGAAACGTAGCACGGAGGGCACTTCTCAGATGTGTACTCCGCTTGTACACATTTTGAAGCATGCATCGATGAAAGCTTCAACGGAAAGTATGCACAGAAATATGACGCAACCAAGTAAAAACAACACAATATTTATTGAAAACCATTATTTGGGCTGAAGCAAGAGAAAATAAACTCAGACATCAGAATGAAATGTTGCCCATTCACATATCATATGTTGCCTGACTACAATACTGTATCTTGATACATGAATAAATGCATACTGTATTAATTTTGGCATGTTTACCTGCCTACAATACCCACTGTAGTAGATTACAACCCCATAGTAAGTCAATAGGACTAACTGGCTAGCCAAGAAGAATTAGTAGCTAGCTAGTCACAAAGAATTAACAGCTCCTGTAATCATCTACCTTGCAAAACATTTGTTTTCTGTTGTTTTTGCCAGTTAAACTCGCTGGCTAGATAGATTATTACAATTCACATATAGCTAGCTGATCATTTTGAAGTTAAACGTTTGTTTATGTACTCTTGTGTCATCTGTATTGTCATTAGACTGGCTGGTTCGCAGCAGATTGAGTCTTACAGGCAGTAACACGTTACAGGGCATAGTTGTGCTGAGGTGACTATGAGGCATGCACTTCTCCCGAATCCCGCCCTTTTATTTAAAAAAAAATAAAATCCAGGGATA
Source organism: Salmo salar (assembly GCF_965601325.2). Taxonomy (NCBI): domain Eukaryota; kingdom Metazoa; phylum Chordata; class Actinopteri; order Salmoniformes; family Salmonidae; genus Salmo; species Salmo salar. The sequence continues at coordinate 81,298,956 of NC_138296.1, read as the reverse complement.
TGTTCTTGGGGGATGTTTATTTGTAGCGTAGCTAGTACCAGGCTATATTGGCATGTTTTCCTGGGGTTGACAGAGTACTTGCAGGCTGTGTAGTAGCCCATGTAGCCATGGATCATGACGAGTGATAGCTAGCTTAGCTAGCCAGCTAACTTGGGCAGCTTGCTAAATAACCATGGATCATGATGAGGGATGACCTATAGCTACTGCACTAGCAAGTTAATCTTACCTTATGCTAGTAGACAAGTAGGGTCATTATCTATGCTGTTTTAGCTATGCTAACGTTATGTTAAAGTATGTTGCGAGTTAATGCATATAATGTAAACATGAGTAATCTCTTCCGAAACTTAGCTAGCTAGCTACTTTTGTTAACCACATTTTTATGTAGCTAAAAACTACAAAACACAGATTAACAATCACAAATGCTTTAGTGATAATAATGCAATATGAAACAAAATCTACAAATTTGATATATAGCATTGGTTGCAGGAGGGCAGTGGGCGAAAAAGTACCCAATTTTCATATTTGAGTAAAAGTAAAGATACCTTAAAAGAAAATGAGTCACCTAGTAAAATACGACTTGAGTAAAAGTCTAAAAGTATTTGGTTTTCAATGTACTTAAGAATCAAAAGTGAAAATATAAATAATTTTAAATGTCTTATATTAAGCAAACCAAACAACACAATATTCTTGTTTTTTAAATTTACGGATAGCCAGGGGCACAGTTCAACACTCAGACATAATTTACAAACGAAGCATTTGTGTTTAGTGAGTCTGCCAGATCAGAGGCAGTAGGGATGACCAGGGATGTTCTCTTGATAGGTGCGTGAATTAGACAATTTTACTGTCCTACTAAGCATTCAAAATAAAGTACTTTTGGGTGTCAGGGAAATTTTAAGGAGTAAAAAGTACATTATTTTCTTTAGGAATGTAGTGGAGTAAAAGTTGTCTAAAATATAAATAGTAAAGTAAATGACAGATACCCCAAAAAAACTACTTAGGTAGTACTTGAAAGTATTTTTACTTAAGTAGTTCACACCACTGCAGGAAGGTGTTCCTAATGTTTTGTACACTCCCCATACTTTAACCACTATGAAACATTACACCTACTCTGACCACTATACCATATACCTGTCCGTACCAGGCTATACCAGATTATATACCTACTGTCACCATTTATAGAAACTACAATCAACTGCACTGAAATATTATTTTAAACACTACAACAGTAATTCTTAACATAGGACCCGGGGACCTCAGCGAGCTTTCATGGGGTCCCGTGAAAAAACTGGAAATATCTATTTTGAATTTTGGTGCAAAATGTAATACAGGAAAGAAAAACAACAGAGAATACAGTATATATTGGTCTCACACAATAGTTGTATTCCCAACACACCTAGCTCCAGTGCTCCAGTGCTCCAGGTCAAACAGACACAGGAGACCTCTCAGATTGGTTGTTTCTAATAGATGAAGCACTTCAGAGAAGCTCCTCTCTGCCTGGAGCTGTGGAACACATCCCCACTCATCTGGAGAATATTAATAATTCAAACACTTCCTCCTTGCTACTGTAGGGTTTTAGTGTGTGTACATTTGTAACAGTGTGTATTGTTCACACATGAGTGCACCTGTACTGCTCTTAATTTTCTGTCCACCTTTAAGAGGTTTTGTGTTAGCAGGGTTAGTAGTTGTGTTTCAGGTAACAGGGTTTGTGTTAGCAGGGTTAGTAGTTGTGTTTCAGATAACAGGGTTTGTGTTAGTAGTTATTGTTGTAGTTCAGATAACAGGGTTTGTGTTAGTAGTTATTGTTGTAGTTCAGATAACAGGGTTTGTTAGTAGTTATTGTTGTAGTTCAGATAACAGGGTTTGTGTTAGTAGTTGTTGTTGTAGTTCAGATAAAAGGGTTTGTGTTAGTAGTTATTGTTGTAGTTCAGATAACAGGGTTTGTGTTAGTAGTTATTGTTGTGTTTCAGATAACAGGGTTTGTGTTAGTAGTTATTGTTGTGTTTCAGATAACAGGGTTTGTGTTAGTAGTTATTGTTGTAGTTCAGATAACAGGGTTTGTGTTAGTAGTTATTGTTGTAGTTCAGATAACAGGGTTTGTGTTAGTAGTTATTGTTGTAGTTCAGATAACAGGGTTTGTGTTAGTAGTTATTGTTGTGGTTCAGATAACAGGGTTTGTGTTAGTAGTTATTGTTGTAGTTCAGATAACAGGGTTTGTGTTAGTAGTTATTGTTGTAGTTCAGATAACAGGGTTTGTGTTAGTAGTTATTGTTGTGGTTCAGATAACAGGGTTTGTGTTAGTAGTTATTGTTGTAGTTCAGATAACAGGGTTTGTGTTAGTAGTTATTGTTGTAGTTCAGATAACAGGGTTTGTGTTAGTAGTTATTGTTGTAGTTCAGATAACAGGGTTTGTGTTAGTAGTTATTGTTGTAGTTCAGATAACAGGGTTTGTGTTAGTAGTTATTGTTGTAGTTCAGATAACAGGGTTTGTGTTAGTATTTATTGTTGTAGTTCAGATAACAGGGTTTGTTAGTAGTTATTGTTGTAGTTCAGATAACAGGGTTTGTGTTAGTAGTTATTGTTGTAGTTCAGATAACAGGGTTTGTGTTAGTAGTTATTGTTGTGTTTCAGATAACAGGGTTTGTGTTAGCAGGGTTAGTAGTTGTGTTTCAGATAACAGGGTTTGTGTTAGTAGTTATTGTTGTAGTTCAGATAACAGGGTTTGTGTTAGTAGTTATTGTTGTAGTTCAGATAACAGGGTTTGTGTTAGTAGTTATTGTTGTAGTTCAGATAACAGGGTTTGTGTTAGTAGTTATTGTTGTAGTTCAGATAACAGGGTTTGTGTTAGCAGGGTTAGTAGTTGTGTTTCAGATAACAGGGTTTGTGTTAGTAGTTATTGTTGTAGTTCAGATAACAGGGTTTGTGTTAGTAGTTATTGTTGTAGTTCAGATAACAGGGTTTGTTAGTAGTTATTGTTGTAGTTCAGATAACAGGGTTTGTGTTAGTAGTTATTGTTGTAGTTCAGATAACAGGGTTTGTGTTAGTAGTTATTGTTGTAGTTCAGATAACAGGGTTTGTGTTAGTAGTTATTGTTGTAGTTCAGATAACAGGGTTTGTGTTAGTAGTTATTGTTGTAGTTCAGATAACAGGGTTTGTGTTAGTAGTTATTGTTGTAGTTCAGATAACAGGGTTTGTGTTAGTAGTTATTGTTGTGTTTCAGATAACAGGGTTTGTGTTAGTAGTTATTGTTGTAGTTCAGATAACAGGGTTTGTGTTAGTAGTTATTGTTGTAGTTCAGATAACAGGGTTTGTTAGTAGTTATTGTTGTAGTTCAGATAACAGGGTTTGTGTTAGTAGTTATTGTTGTAGTTCAGATAACAGGGTTTGTGTTAGTAGTTATTGTTGTGTTTCAGATAACAGGGTTTGTGTTAGCAGGGTTAGTAGTTGTGTTTCAGATAACAGGGTTTGTGTTAGTAGTTATTGTTGTAGTTCAGATAACAGGGTTTGTGTTAGTAGTTATTGTTGTAGTTCAGATAACAGGGTTTGTGTTAGTAGTTATTGTTGTAGTTCAGATAACAGGGTTTGTGTTAGTAGTTATTGTTGTAGTTCAGATAACAGGGTTTGTGTTAGTAGTTATTGTTGTGTTTCAGATAACAGGGTTTGTGTTAGTAGTTATTGTTGTAGTTCAGATAACAGGGTTTGTGTTAGTAGTTATTGTTGTAGTTCAGATAACAGGGTTTGTGTTAGTAGTTATTGTTGTGTTTCAGATAACAGGGTTTGTGTTAGTAGTTATTGTTGTAGTTCAGATAACAGGGTTTGTGTTAGTAGTTATTGTTGTAGTTCAGATAACAGGGTTTGTGTTAGTAGTTATTGTTGTGGTTCAGATAACAGGGTTTGTGTTAGTAGTTATTGTTGTAGTTCAGATAACAGGGTTTGTGTTAGTAGTTATTGTTGTAGTTCAGATAACAGGGTTTGTGTTAGTAGTTATTGTTGTAGTTCAGATAACAGGGTTTGTGTTAGTAGTTATTGTTGTAGTTCAGATAACAGGGTTTGTGTTAGTAGTTATTGTTGTAGTTCAGATAACAGGGTTTGTGTTAGTAGTTATTGTTGTAGTTCAGATAACAGGGTTTGTGTTAGTAGTTATTGTTGTGTTTCAGATAACAGGGTTTGTGTTAGTAGTTATTGTTGTAGTTCAGATAACAGGGTTTGTGTTAGTAGTTATTGTTGTAGTTCAGATAACAGGGTTTGTGTTAGTAGTTATTGTTGTAGTTCAGATAACAGGGTTTGTGTTAGTAGTTATTGTTGTAGTTCAGATAACAGGGTTTGTGTTAGTAGTTATTGTTGTAGTTCAGATAACAGGGTTTGTGTTAGTAGTTATTGTTGTAGTTCAGATAACAGGGTTTGTGTTAGTAGTTATTGTTGTAGTTCAGATAACAGGGTTTGTGTTAGTAGTTATTGTTGTAGTTCAGATAACAGGGTTTGTGTTAGTAGTTATTGTTGTAGTTCAGATAACAGGGTTTGTGTTAGTAGTTATTGTTGTAGTTCAGATAACAGGGTTTGTGTTAGTAGTTATTGTTGTAGTTCAGATAACAGGGTTAGTTATAGTCTGCTGCTCACCTCAGTCACGGGGGGACTCTGTCTGTCAGTGCTGTCAATTTGTCCAAACAGCTCCAATACCACATTGATTGTGTGTAATCTCTTGCCTTTTAATTAGTGGTAAAGCGGTTGGCACACAGTGGAGATTTGGTACTGAGACCATCCAATGACCTTGGTTTGGTTGGCACAGAGATCTGCCTACAAACTGACCTAGTGGACTTAGTGTGTGGTGTTTGTGTCAAGTTTTAATGTCACATGCACAAATACAGTGAAATGCGTTTCTTGCCAGATCTAACCCAAACAATGCAGTAATAAATAACAATGTAATACTAAACATAACAAGGTAGAACAAAAACCCACAAGATATACAAATAATAAATGCCACATTTACAATGTGCAGGGATACTGGAGTGATAGAGGTAGATACTTTTGTATATATAGTGTATGTGGACACCACTTCAAATTATTGGATTTGGCTATTTTAGCCACACCCATTGCTGACAGGTGTATAAAATCGAGCACACCGCCATGCAATCTCCATGGACAAACATTGGCAGTAGAATGGCCTTACTGACGAGCTCAGTGACTTTCAACGTGGCACCATCAGAGGGTTCCACCTTTCCAACAAGTCAGTTCATAAAATTTCTGCCCTGATAGAGCTGCCCCGTCAACTGTAAGTGCTGTTATTGTGAAGTGGAAACGTATAGGAGCAACAATGGCTCAGCAGCGAAGTGATAGGCCACAGAAGCTCACAGAATGGGACCGCCGAGTGCTGAAGCGCGTAGTGAAGGCAAATCTTAAAGCTACAGCATACAATGACATTCTAGACGATTATGTGCTTCCAACTTTGTGGCAAAAGTTTGGAGAAGGACTTTTCCTGTTTCAGCATGACAATGCCCCCGGGCACAAAGTGAGGTCCATACAGAAATGGTTTGTTGAGCTCGGTGTGGAAGAACTTGACTGGCCTGCACAGAGCCCTGACCTCAACCCCATCGAACACCTTTGTGATGAATTGGGACACCGATTGCGAGCAAGGCCTAATCATCCAACATCAGTGCCCGACCTCACTAATGCTCTTGTGGCTGAATGGATGCAAGTCCCCGCAGAAATCTTCCAACATCTAATGGAAAGCCTTCCCAGAAGAATGGAGGCTGTATAGCACCAAAAGGGGGACCAACTCCATATTAATGCCCACGATTTTGGAATGAGATGTTCAACAAGCAGGTGTTCACATACTTTTGGTCATGTATGTATAAGGGTAAGGTAACTAGGTATCAGGATATTAGGATATATATGATAAACAGAGTAGAAGCAGCATATATGATGATTGTATGTGAGTGGGTGTGTGTAGAGTCAGTAGAAGTGTATGTGCGTATTATGTGTGTGTGTGAGCAAATGATGGAGTGAGTGTCAGTGTGTCAGTGTGTGTAGTGTGTATGGCCCTGTGAGTGTGCATAGAGGCAGTCCAATATAAGACTAAAATACAAGGGTCAACTCAGATAGTCCGTATAGCCATTTTGTTAGCCATCTAGCCATCTTATTGCTTGGAGATAGAAGCTGTTCAGGAGCCTGTTGGTGTCAGACTTGATGCACCGGTACCGCTTGCCGTGCAGAAGCAGAGAAACCAGTCAATGGCTGGAGTCTTTAATGATTTTCCAGGCCTCTCTTTCACATCGTACTGGGCTGTCCGCACCACCGTCTGTAGCGCCGTGCGATCGAGGCTGGTGCCATTGCCATACCATACAGTGATGCAGCCAGTTAAGATGCTCTCAATGGTACAGCTGCATAACCTTTTGAGTATTTGAGGGCCCATGCCAAACCTTTTTAGCCTTCTAACCCTCTTCACGACTGTGCGTGTGTTTTAAGTCCTTAGTGGACACCGAGAAACATGAAGCTCTCTATACACTCCACACAGCCTCGTCGATGTGGATGGGGGCGTGCTCACCCCCCAGTTTCCTGTAGTCCACGATCAGCTCCTTGGTCTTACTGATGTTGAGGGAGAGGTTGTTGTTCCGGCACCACACTGCCAGGTCATTGACCTCCTTCCTGTAGGCTGTCTCACCGTGGCCTCCCACCATCGTGTCGTCAGCAAACTTAATGAAGGTGTTGGAGTCGTGTTCACCCACGAAAAAAAAAAATGCTGAGAACGTGCCCTGGAATACCGTTGGGCCCCGTGTGTGTGTGTGTGTGTGTGTGTGTGGTGTGTGTGTGTGTGTGTGTGTGTGTGTGGTGTGTGTGTGTGTGTGTGTGTGGTGTGTGTGTGTGTGTGTGTGTGTGTGTGTGTGTGTGTGTGTGTGTGTGTGGGGGGGGGGGGGGGGCCTCCAACAGAGATGGCTTATGGTGGCATTAGAGGCCTTTTTGATGAGTTACAGCGGGGGGGGGGGGGGGAAACACTATAGAGCGGTGAGTTAATCTCTCTCTCTGAGGTTCTGTTGCTGGGAGAAAAATGGGGCAGAGAGAGGGGCTATGCTATGTCATATGCAGCTACAGTGCATTCAGAAAGGATTCAGACCCCTTTTGGTCATGCAGTGTATAGTGTTTTTTTTTATTCTCGTAAAAGCAGCGTAATCACCAACCAGCGTAATTTACATTTACATTTGAGTCATGTATACTGAACAAAAATATAAACGCAACATGCATACATGTAGGACTGCTGACCGCCCTTCAGAGCTGTTTGATGTGTGGAGGGAGGATTCTGCTTCCTCAGAGCACTTAAAGAGCTATGGTTCAGCAGGGACCTCTCTATATCAGTATGTAAACAGAGCCAGAGAGAAAGAGAGGTCCTGCATAGCTCAGTTGGTAGAGTGTGGCGCTTGCAATGTCAGGATTGTTGGTTTGATTCCCGCTGGAGCCATCTACAGTGGCTTGCGAAAGTATTCACCCACTTTTGGCACTTTTCCTATTTTGTTGCCTTACAACCTGGAATTAAAATTGATTTTTGGGGGTTTGTATCATTTGATTTATACAACATGCCTACCACTTTGAAGATGAAAAATATTTTTTTATTGTGAAACAAGAAATAACAAAAAAAATATGAAAATTTGAGTGTGCATAACTATTCACCCCCCATAGTCAATACTTTGTAGAGGCACTTTTTGCAGAAATTACAGCTGCAAGTCCCTTGGGGTATGTCTCTATAAGCTTGGCACATCTAGCCACTGGGATTTTTGCCCATTCTTCAAGGCAAAACTGCTTCAGCTCCTTCAAGTTGGATGGGTTCCGCTGGTGTACAGCAATCTTTAAGTCATACCACAGATTCTCAATTGGATTGAGGTCTGGGCTTTGACTAGTCCATTCCAAGACATTTAAATGTTTCCCCTAAAACCACTCATTGTTGCTTTAGCAGTATGCTTAGTGTCATTGTCCTGCTGGAAGGTGAACCTTCGTCCCAGTCTCAAATCTCTGGAAGACTGAAACAGGTTTCCCTCAAGAATTTCCCTGTATTTAGCGCCATCCATCATTCCTTCAATTCTGACCAGTTTACCAGTCCCTGCCGATGAAAAACATCCCCAGAAAAACATTTTCTGGACACTCTGTCGTAAAGCCCAGCTCTGTGGCGTGTACTGCTTAAAGTGGTCCTATGGACAGATACTCCAATCTCCGCTGTGGAGCTTTGTAGCTCCTCCAGGGTTATCTTTGGTCTCCTTGTTGCCTCTCTGATTAATTCCCTCCTTGCCTGGTACTTGAGTTTTTGTGGGCAGCCATCTCTTAGCAGGTTTGTTGTGGTGCCCTATTCTTTCCATTTTTTAATAATGGATTTAATGGTGCTCCGGATGTTCAAAGTTTGGAATATTTTTTTGTAACCCAACCCTGATCTGTACTTCTCCACAACTTTGTCCCTGACCTGTTTGGAGAGCTCCTTGGTCTTCATAGTACCACTTGCTTGGTGGTGCCCCTTGCTTAGTGGTGTTGCAGACTCTGGGGGTCTTTCAGAACAGGTGTATATATACTGAGATCATGTGACAGATCATGTGACACTCAGATTGCACACAGGTGGACTTTATTTAACTAATTATGTGACTTCTGAAGGTAATTGGTTGCACCAGATTTTATTTAGAGGCTTCATAGCAAAGGGAGTGAATACATATGCATGCACACTTTTACGTTTTACATGTTTTACTTGTATTTTTTTAAACAAGTTCATTTTTTCATTTCACTTCTCCAATTTGGACTATTTTGTGTATGTCCATTACATGAAATCCAAATAAAAATCCATTTAAATTACAGGTTGAAATGCAACAAAATAGGAAAAACGCCAAGTGGTTGAATACTTTTGCAAGGCACTGTATTGGAAGATGAATGCACGACTGACTGTAAGATGCTTTTGGATAAAAGCGTCTGCTAAATGGCAAAGAGAAAGGACTCAGCTATGACTAAACAGGGCTACAGTAGGGTTATTCCCACAGAAATATAATTACAAGAACTGTACAACATGTTGGCCTACATTGACTTGAATAGAAAGGTTCAGTCCTGCTGGTCATTTTGCTTCCTCCAGAGAGAGCCTTTCTGATTAGAACAGTTGGCCAACAATGATGTGCCCATCTAGAGGAGTTTACAAGATAAAACATCTTAACTGAAGGGAGGGATGTATGACTGCAGTGATTCAGTCTCTCTCCTCTTATTTCAGTCTGTTGTAATTAGTCTCTCTGAACCCCAGGTTGCTCTGCCTGCTCCACTCATAATGCTGCCATCAGGACTGCGGTGTGTGTGTGTGTTTCTGACCGGGAGAGGGGGAGATAGTGTGTGTGCTCTTACTAAGACTGTGTTCTGCTGAACTGACTATCTACAGGGGAGCAGGGAAGAGGGAGATTGAGAGAGGGGGATGGAAGGAGGAGGAAAAAAATGACAGAGGGGAGGTAGAGAGAAAGGGAACGAGTGAGGGGATGGAGGCAGGAGGAGGAGAGAAAATGAGAGAGGGTAGAGGGAGGGAAAAAGAGAGGGGGAAAGAGAGAAGGGGGAGGAGAGAGGGAAAAAGAGAGGGGGGAAGAGAGACATGACATTGTGCTGGCTGTTGATTTGTTTATGCCTTAAGCGATAAGCTGCTCAGTCTGTTAGAAACACACACACACACACACACACACACACACACACACACACACACACACACACACACACACACACACACACACACACACACACACACACACACACACACACACACACACACACACACACACACACACACACACACACACACACACACACACACACACACACACACACACACACACACACACACACACACCTTACTTGCAGACACAACCATACCATAGGGTCATACTCACTGAGATCTACATTCCCACCCACGGAGCCTTGCAGACATACAGTACCAGTCATAAGTTTGGACACACCTACTCATTCAAGGGTTGTATTTGTTATTTTTCTACATTGTAGAATAATAGTGAAGACAACAAAACTATGAAATACATATGGAATCATGTAGTAACCAAAAAAGAGTTAAACAAATCAAAATATATAAAGTGCTGCATCAGATGACCTGGCCGAAAACAATCACCCGACAACAACCCAATTGAGATGGTTTGGGATGAGTTGGACCGCAGAGTGAAGGAAAAGCAGACAACAAGTGCTCAGCATATGTGGGAACTCCAAGACTGTTGGAAAAGCATTTCAGGTGAAGCTGGTTGAGAGAATGGCAAGAGTGTGCAAAGCTGTCATCAAGGCAAAGGGTGGCTACTTTGAAGAATCTTAAATCTAAAATATATTTTGATTTGTTTAACACTTTTTTGGTTACTACATGATTCCATATGTTTTATTTCATAGTTTTGATGTCTCCACCATTATTGTATAATGTAGAAAATAGTTACAATAAAGAAAAACCCTTGAATGACTAGGTGTGTCCATACTTTTGACTGGTACTGTACATGTACAATCACTCATACACACACTGCTTCAATCCAGCACTGATTGCTAGTAGAGTACTCCCTTATGGCAGACACTCACACCTCTCTCTGTGTGTCCTAGATTGAGCAGACCAACAGACCAAACCTGTCTCTGTTCCTCATTAAGTACTTGATGATGTTGGTTGTCGGGATCCCTTCAGTGTTCTGGGTGGGCAGCAAGAAGACCTGCTTCGAATGGGCCAGCTTCTTACACGGACAGAGACGCAAAGAGTAAGTTGCTAAAACGTGTTATTTCCATAACATAAGTGGATTTGCACTATATAACTGTCATGAACAGCAATGTTTTTCTAATGACTTGCACTATTACTGGTAGTACTCATTTGGCAAAGATTATTTCAATCAAATAGAGAGATGCTGTATATGGAATGACGCCACTACACCTTTTCTTTAGTTTAAGAGAAGTCAAAGGGCTCTATTCAATTCTACAATAGAAAGTTAAAGGGCCTGAATGTATTATAACTACTGGCTTTATGTAAAGTGGAGATTTAAAATTCAAATGAACAACTGTGGGTGATGTGTAGTGGTGTGGGTGATGTGTAGTGGTGTGGGTGATGTGTAATGGTGTGGGTGATGTGTAATGGTGTGGGTGATGTGTAATGGTGTGGGTGATGGTGTGGGTGATGTGTAATGGTGTGGGTGATGTGTAGTGGTGCAGGTGATGTGTAGTGGTGTGGCTGCTGTATAGTAGTGGTAGTGATAGGCCCCTTCTCTGCGCTCAACCCCCTCCCCTGTGATCAAAGCATTAACCCCCTCTCCCACCCCCTGTTCCATACACTCCTCCTTCCTCATCTACTGCTCTGCCTTCCCTTTCTCTCTCCCCTCCCTCCTCTGCCTGGCCTCCCCTCCAACCCTCCCTTCCACTTCCCCCCTCTGTCTCATCCCTCTCTCCCTTCTCCAGTAGTGTGGTGAACGAGAGTAGACAGGTGCTCCAGGAGCCAGATTTTGCCCAGCTGCTCCTGCACGATCCCAACACCCCCATCGTGAGGAAGTCCAGAGGGACGTCCACACAGGGCACCTCCACCAACGCGTCTTCCACCTACCTGGCCATGCTGGACGAGCCCCCCAGCGGGAGCACCAGCCGGGCAAGCAGCTTCCATGGAAGTCTTTATAGATCCAGAGACGGCAGGTAGGGATGGACGGGGATAAGGGGAGTAAGAACAACATGGGGCATCAGTATGTTATGTATAGTCCCAGATACCTGACCAACCGTCTCTCCTCTCCTGTCAGGTACACGGCGTGTAGTTTCCGCGGAGTCGAGGATCGCCTCCCCTACGACAGCATGCTCCGCCTCAACAACCAATCAGGTTCCAGACACTGCAGCACCAACCATCTGGACAGCATATCAAAGCACGGCTCCACCCAGCGCCTGGAGAGCAAATCGCAGCACAGCAGCATCAGGGACCTTAGCAACATCACCCAGGCCATTCAGAGTGCCCCTGGAAACAGAATCCACAGAGTCCTAGAGGAGAATGGAGCCACTGCCTGAACTACCCTCTAGACACGACCCTGTAGCTAAAACCCATGCCATCCTTTAAGATACACAAGTGTCTAGGCCTAGAGGTGGATGTTGATTTGGGACTGGGCATACTAGATTTTTGTGTGACAGTTTGAGAGTAAGGAGACTGGAAACAGGACATACTGCATGGTTGTTTGATAATCATACCTCAACATGTCCCCTCACTCAGCCTCACTAAACAGAACTGATAAATGAAGATAGCAGACAACTTGGATTCAGCAGACAGTGTAACATGGACCTGCAGGTGTGAGAGCTGAACCAATAACACTGACTTGGAAGAAGAAACAATATTCTTGAATACAGAGTAATCTCTCCAATGCGTTTTGTTCTCTGTTCTGGAGTCAGCACTATGTGAAAGACACTGTTCTGGAGTCAGCACTATGTGAAAGACACTGTTCTGGAGTCAGCACTATGTGAAAGACACTGTTCTGGAGTCAGCACTATGTGAAAGACACTGTTCTGGAGTCAGCACTATGTGAAAGACACTGTTCTGGAGTCAGCACTATGTGAAAGACACTACTCGAAAGGCGGAGCGCAGGGATCAGTTTCACGTGAAATACGTTTTAAGAGCTTCTTATCTATCGGCATGTTCCACTACTCAGGCGGGTGAAAAGGGATAAATCTAAGGACTTTAGAATCTAGATCGCCCCATTATGGGGCGGCAGCGTAGCCTAGTGGTACAAATCTGACAAGCTGACAAGGTACAAATCTGTCGTTCTGCCCCTGAACAAGGCAGTTAACCCACTGTTCCTAGGCCGTCATTGAAAATAAGAATTTGTTCTTAACTGACTTGCCTAGTTAAATAAAGGTAAAAAAATTAAAAATAAAAATCGGTCACACAAGCAAATGCTGCCAAAGCACTCCTCTTCAAAAGCCAAGACTATTCCTATAGACCACATTGTTTACCTGTACGAGAACTATTGTAGACTGGTCTCAAAAACCACGGTTATACTTTTATACGTCTATTGTTTTCATTGCACTTCTGATGGAGGCAATTAGAGGTACTGTATTTGAGGAGTAGGGCCAGGAGTCTTTCCGGACTGTGAACTTCCCAGGGGAAACTCAGGGTCCTAGTGATGACGTGAAGGAGATAGGGAGTGTCTGTCCTATTGTTAATCAATTGACGATTAATCGATGAATGAGCAGTTGTGAAGTGAAAGGCTGTATTGTATAACAGGATAAAAGCAGACTTCCAAACTCCAGCCTTAGTAGGTAGAATAGGATAGTGTTCTTTCCCCTCAGAATTACAATCAGTTGTATTGTTCCTCCCCTTCTATGAATTGTATACTTACTTGCATAGATACATGTTAGCCAGAACTTCTTCTAGTATTGGCAATGTGAATAGATGTACATTTGTTTTGTTTTTTTTAATTGGGGAGGGAGGGTCATTTGTGACATTTTTAATAAACTCTTCTCAAAATACATCTGGGAAATCTGTAAGTGGATCTGTGCCCTAGCCTGGAATCCAAAACAGAATTTCTCACTTTCAAAAGTGAAACAATGGTGAATCAATAGCGATTCAGAATGGATCCAGGCTATATGTCCCCTCCCAAGGAAAGAAATGAAATCAGGACACGAAACTCAGTGAAGCCGTATTTGTAACAGCCCTCCGTTTTATTGAAATACATCGGAGTCAGGTTAATATAATGAGCCAGTTTCCATACATTATTTGTTTGACCTTACACCTTAAATATTTCTGTGCAAAAATAATCTACATCACCTGTAGTGGGTATCCTCAGTAAAACTCCCAAACCGTTCAAATAAAATGAACAAGTCAAAATGAAAAACTAATCCAAAAACAAAAAAATGATTACATCTATAACATGCAAAACTGTACAAATTATTACAAAGCTATCCTATAAAAAAGAAAGTGTAATATGATATGAAAGAGCTAAATAATATAGAAGGAACTTAAGACCTCACTGAAATGCAAAGGCGTTTTCTTCAACAACAAAAATATGGTTCGCATGGTGGCACCTCAGACTCAAACTACCACCCTCTGGCCTTTCACCCCTCTTCTCATCCTCGATTCAAAACACTTCTCTGATTTCTTCCTCCTTTTTTCTGTTGTACTCTTTTCTTCCAGCTGAATTGTTCGACCCTTACACCTAGTCACAGTTAACTACACTACGACTAAATTGAGCTCTTATTTCCCAAGTGTAGACTGTTCTGTCACACTCATTTTAATTGTTAGGATGAAAATAATCATTGGTCGTGACATTCCTGAGTTTTTTTTAAAGAAGTGGGATGTACAATTTAAAGCCTGGTCTAAAATACTCAGACTAAGATATTTCCTCTTTCTCAGCAAATACATTCTACAGATAAGGTCCAGCAGATATGAATAGTGAGACTTGGTAGTTTAAAAGGAAATCTTAAGAGAGGTGAATAAGTTCAGTTGAGACGCTTGAGTAAAACTAGTTTAGCGAGACTGACTCTTCCAGAGAAAATTCTTATTTTTCAACCTCAATATAAAATGGTTTTCAAAAACACATGGCTGTATTTTACAAGGGAACAGAATAGAATTGTGGTTTAGGGTTAAGATTTAGGACTCCAATGGCAGGAATTTGTGTGTCATCTTTTTATACACTTAATAGGATAGCTGAAGATAACCTGCCATATATACTACTTGGTACACCTCAACCCACCCAAACACTCCTAAACAGAAGGTCCATTTCAGCAGTAAGTAACAATGGCAATTCATTAAATGGTCTGTAACATAGAAACAATTCCTCATTAGACATGAAAATATTTATTTTCCAGAATAAGAGTACCCTTTCCAGAATAAGAGCCCCTCCCTTCCTCTTGAGAGAGAAGAGGCAGTTGATCTAAGCACATGACCAATACTCAGAAACAATATCAAGTCAATTATTGTTTCCGTTCTACACATAAATACGACCAACACCACTGTGGTGTGGTTTGCATTAGGATTGGGGTCAATTCCATTTCAATTCAGGTAAGTAAACAGAAATTCCAAATTTGTCTCCGAGAAGCATTGAGGAGAATTAGAATGGAACTTCAGTTGACCGAATTAAAATGTAATGGACCCCAGTTTTGGTCTACATGAAGGTGATTGCATTAGCAGACAGCAATACACAGATTACCAGTAAGAACATAACAAAGACAATTTGTAACAGAAATGACACGTTGGCCTTGTCACCCTAGAATTCTTTTACTTTCTTTCACTTTTTTAAACCTCCATTTCAGCCCAGCGGTGTGTGTAGTCAAATCAACATCTCTTTATAATTGTATTGGTCTCTTTTTTCCCCTAATCTATCAAAACATTCTGAAAAATAAACAAGGATATCTGAAAAATAATGATGACTCAAGATTCAAGTCATTCTTTTTTGGTTATAACAAGCTTTCCAAAATCTCTCTTAGAAGTCAAAGGAACATATTTGAGGTTCACGGGTCGGTACCACAGGGAATCACTGTCAGTTTGGAAATATACATCCCACCTCAACTGATTAACTGTGGATCATAGTGGAAAGAGTGGAGGGGGAAACACCTGTGTGTCTGTATGTAAGTGTGAATGCATCTGTGATAGGCCTATCGCTTAAAATAAATGCACATATTCACTCAACAGCACGGGTCCATGTGACCCATAAGTTTCCTCAAACCCAAATAACACTCGACGGTTTGTCTCATACATGAAATAAAAATAATTTGTAAAAAAAAAAAATCTAAAAGCAATCATAAAAAGAACTGTGGTTTAAAATGGCTTTCGTGTGAATATAACCCCAAATCATTCTCAAAAAATAAAAAGGAATCCCGGATCTTCTCCCATCATGTATTTCTCTATAGTATTTCCCTTATATATTATTCTCTACTTTTAACTTATGTACATTGTTGTGATGGGAATCAGCTTTTTGTAATTGGTCGGTGGTTGGTCTATTACGGTACTAGGTCTACACTACACAGAGAATGGTCCCAGTTCAGTGGATGAGGTCACTGGCCATGTCATGAGGAAGTGGCAGAAGGAGCCGTGATGTCATCATAGAATATTCGGTCTACTTCTAAACGCTGCTGTCCCTAAGAATTCTAGAACGTGAAGCACGCAAGGTCAGGGGTCAACCTAGAGTTAAAATACCCCTCATCATAGTTGTATTTTTTGCACTGCTTTACTGTAGCGTTTCACTGATGGTACAAACAAATGAAGTCACTGCACATATTTCACTTTCATGATAAAAATAACATCATTGCTTTCTTTTTTTTTGTGAGCCTTGTATTGTCAATGGAATGCCCCCTCTTCTCCTGATATTAACTACCGTTCCGGAAGAAAGAGGAAACATCCTCTCTTTCTCCTCTGTGAAACACCCTGTTCTGATTAATAAATAAAAGGTGGTCCCCCAAACCCAAAGGCTGCTATGTACACATATCAAATGATCTGTTATTGTTCCATATTCATCCTCTTCTTCTTGTCGCTACTTGAGGTTTGTGTCTCTTTACAGGAGTTGCCAATTACATGGGGAGATACTCAACACGGGGCTAGTAGTGCTGTAATCAAAAGTACTTTCAATTAAACTTAGCGCTTCGCTTATTCTAGCTATCAGCTACAAAGCAGATGGAAGGGGGTGTCAATTTTCATTCCTATATTGTATGCCCCCCTCAACAAAACACACACACACACATTCGCAAGCACGCACACACACACTTCGCACACACTCATCCACGCATTATCTAACATATCTTCTCCTAGTATTTCCTTCTTGGTCAAACACTTCCTTTCCCTGTGTTTGTTTGTAGATCTCAGTTCCAGTCAAAGGTGGAGTAAGTGGGAAGGGCCTGTGGCAGCAGGTGCAGTTCCGTGGGCAGGGGATAGGTGGAGCCAGGTGAGGGGGGTGAGTCCAGGGCTCGCTGAGGGTCAGGGATTGGAGCGGTGTGCTGTCTGTCACTCATGTGTCCCAGCCGGTCATGCGGTCTGTGCTCTCCAGAGAGAGGGACTTGGTCTTGTGGGGTGAGGCCGGGCTGGGGGGACTGCTGAATGTAGAACTGTTGGACGCCGTCGAGTGACGGGGTGAGTCAGAGTCCTGGAGAGAGAAAGGGAATAGGAGAACAGGGAGAAAGACAGTAAGGGAGGAAGGGAGAGAGAGAGAGAGGCACTTAGATGTCATACTCTTCTCACAGCTAACCACAGAACAGGCTAGGGTCACAATCAGTAGGCATGTAATGCTGTGAAACATTGGATGGGATACTACCTGAACTTATCTGAGAAAAAGAAGGCCAATAGTTTCTCGTTTAAAAAAAATGTGGTTTTCTCCAATTCATGTCTACTGAACACAACTGATCTCTCCAATGAGTTCCAGTAGATTGAGGCTGGTCAACAAGTCCTCAGGGACCTGTGTGTGTGTGTCTGCTGGTGTGGACATGGTGACGTCACTTCATATCCCATCAATCACATGGAGCGCTAGGCAACAAGGACTTAAAGCGCTGGAAACCTTCCACATCAACAGACAATGAGCAGCTCGATTGACCGGAAGTGACTAGTTGGAGCAAAGCGCCTACATGAGGTCTGGTCTGCTGTCTACTACTACAGTACTCAGCAGTCAGTGGCCGTGGACCCATTAAGTTCCAGCCCAGCTCAAAACGCACCTGGTTCAAATAATCAACACATACAGTGCCTTCGAAAAATATTCAGACCCCTTGACTTTATCTACATTTTGTTACGTTACAGCCTTATTCAAAAATGTATTACATTGTTTTTTCCCCTCATCAATCTACACACAATACCCCCAAATGACAAAGCAAAAACAAGTTTAGAATTTCTTGCTAATTAATTAAAAATTAAAAACTGAAATATCACAAGTATTCAGACCCTTTCCTCAGTACTTTGTTGAAAAACCTTTGGCAGCGGGGGGAAAAAAATGAATTTTTTATAGACATTTATTTAACTAGGCAAGTCAGTTAAGAACAAATTCTTACAATGATAGCCTACCCGTGCCAAACCCTCCCCTAACCCGGATGACGCTGGGCCAATTGTGCACCGCCCTATGAGATTCCTGATCACGGTCGGTTGGCATACAGCCCGGGATCAAACCAGGGTCTGTAGTGACGCCTCTAGCACTGAGATGCAGTGCCTTAGACTGCTGCGCCACTCGGGAGCCTTACAGCATCAATTCTTCTTGGGTATGACGCTACAAGCTTGTCACATCTGTATTTGAGGAGTTTCTCCCATTCTTCTCTGCAGATCCTATCAAGCTCTGTCAGGTTGGATGGGGAGCGTTGCTGCATAGCTATTTTCAGGTCTCTCCAGAGATGTTCGATCGGGTTCAAGTCCGGCTCTGGCTGGGCCACTCAAGGACATTGAGACTTGTCCCGAAGCCACTCCTGTGTTGCCTTGGCTGTGTGCTTAGTGTCGTTGTCCTGTGGAAAGTTGTCCTGTTGAAAGATGAACCTTTGCCCCAGTCTGAGGTCCTGAGCGGTCTGGAGCAGGTTTTCGTCAAGGATCTCTCAGTACTTTGCGCCATTCATCTTTCCCTCGATCCTGACTAGTCTCCCAGTCCCTGCCGCTGAAAAACATCCCCACAGCATGATGCTGTCACCACCATGCTTCACTGTAGGTATGGTGATAGGTTTCGTCCAGATATGACGCTTGGCATTCAGGCCAAAAAGTTTCATCTTGGTTTCATCAGACCAGAGAATCTTGTTTCTCATGGTCTGAGAGTCTTTAAGGTGCCTTTTGGCAAACTCCATGCGGGCTGTCATGTGCCATTTACTGAGGAGTGGCTTCCGTCTGGCCAGTCTACCATAAAGGCCTGATTGGTGGAGTGCTGCAGAGATGGTTGTCATTCTGGAAGGCTCTATCAGAGTGACCGTCAGGTTCTTGGTCACCTCCCTGACCAAGGCCCTTCTCCCCCGATTGCTGTTTGGCCCGGGCGGCCAGCTCTAGGAAGAGTATTGGTGGTTCCAAACTTCTTCCATTTAAGAATGATGGAGGCCACTTTGTTCTTGGGCACCTTCAATGCTGCAGACATTTTTTTGGTACCCTTCCCCAGATCTGTGCCTCGACACAATCCTATCTCGGAGCTCTACGGACAATTCCTTCGACCTCATGGCTTGGTTTTTGCTCTGACATGCACTGTCAACTGTGGAACCTTATATAGACAGGTGTGTGCCTTTCCAAATCATGTCCAATCAATTGAATTTACCACAGACTGCAATCAAGTTGTAGAACTTTAAGGATGATCAATGGAAACAGGATGCACCTGAGCTCAATTTCAAGTCTCATAGCAAAGGGTCTGAATACTTATGTAAATAAGGTATTTGTTTTTTAATTTGAATAATTTGCAAATGTTTCTAAAAACCTGTTTTTGCTTTGTCATTATGGGGTATTGTGTGTAGATTGCTGAAAATATATATATATACACACATTTAATCCATTTTAGAATAAGGCTGTAATATAACAAAGTCAAGGGATCTGAATACTTTCTGAAGCTTGGTCTTGAAGCTATACCACAATTAGTTTATCAAGATTGTGTGTGTGTGTGTGTGTGTGTGGGGAGTGCTGGGGTGGAACAAAAGCCTGCATACATTGTTGGTCCTCCAAAATGATATGCCATGCCTACTATAGTACAGTGTAATGTAGTGGACAGCATTGAGACACTAGTTAGGGAAACCAGGTTTGAGAGCGTCTCCCTCCTTCATTGAAGGGAGGTAGTAGGGTTTCAATATTCCAGTAACTTTCCAAAATTGCCAGGTTTTCCAGAAATGTCCTGCTCATTTCATCCTGATTCCGGGAATCTTCCAACTAGGATTTCTGGAAAACCTGGCAATTTTAGGATAGTTAAGGGAATTTTTCACAACTTTAAGGGCGGTAGAGTGAGGGAGATGTTTCTCACAGAGAAAACAGTTGTTTCACAAACAATGTTTCACTTCTATGGCTATTTCTACAGTAGGCTTCGGCTGTGGGCGCTACAACTGTCCACCACAGCACTACTGTAGCTGGCACAGAGGTACTATAATGACCTATGAGAGAGGAGAGCCACAGTATCCATAGTATATTCCTGATAATCTTTCAATGAATCAAATCAGTCAGAACAGACAGTAATGGTTATTATCAGAAACATGGGTTGGGCAGGCCACAGGGTTAGGGTAAGGCCACAGGGTTAGGGTAAGGCCACAGGGTTAGGGTAAGGCCACAGGGTTAGGGTAAGGCCACAGGGTTAGGGTAAGGCCACAGGGTTAGGGTAAGGCCACAGGGTTAGGGTAAGGCCACAGGTTAGGGTAAGGCCACAGGGTTAGGGTAAGGCCACAGGGTTAGGGTAAGGGGCAGGCCACAGGGTTAGGGTAAGGCCACAGGGTTAGGGTAAGGGGCAGGCCACAGGGTTAGGGTAAGGGGCAGGCCACAGGGTTTGGGTAAGGGGCAGGCCACAGGGTTTGGGTAAGGGGCAGGCCACAGGGTTTGGGTAAGGGGCAGGCCACAGGGTTTGGGTAAGGGGCAGGCCACAGGGTTTGTGTAAGGGGCAGGCCACAGGGTTTGTGTAAGGGGCAGGCCACAGGGTTTGTGTAAGGGGCAGGCCACAGGGTTTGTGTAAAGGGCAGGCCACAGGGTTTGTGTAAGGGGCAGGCCACAGGGTTTGTGTAAGGGGCAGGCCACAGGGTTTGTGTAAGGGGCAGGCCACAGGGTTTGTGTAAGGGGCAGGCCACAGGGTTTGTGTAAGGGGCAGGCCACAGGGTTTGTGTAAGGGGCAGGCCACAGGGTTTGTGTAAGGGGCAGGCCACAGGGTTTGTGTAAGGGGCAGGCCACAGGGTTTGTGTAAGGGGCAGGCCACAGGGTTTGTGTAAGGGGCAGGCCACAGGGTTTGTGTAAGGGGCAGGCCACAGGGTTTGTGTAAGGGGCAGGCCACAGGGTTTGTATAAGGGGCAGGCCACAGGGTTTGTATAAGGGGCAGGCCACAGGGTTTGTATAAGGGGCAGGCCACAGGGTTTGTATAAGGGGCAGGCCACAGGGTTTGTATAAGGGGCAGGCCACAGGGTTTGTATAAGGGGCAGGCCACAGGGTTTGTATAAGGGGCAGGCCACAGGGTTTGTATAAGGGGCAGGCCACAGGGTTTGTATAAGGGGAAGGCCACAGGGAGTTAGGGGAAGGCCACAGAGTTAGGGGAAGGCCACAGAGTTAGGGGAAGGCCACAGAGTTAGGGGAAGGCCACAGAGTTAGGGGAAGGCCACAGAGTTAGGGGAAGGCCACAGAGTTAAGGATTATGGCACATGATTAGGGTTAGGCCTCAGGGTTAACCCTCCTGCTTTGTTCCGGTCAAATTGGACCGATTTACACGTTTTTCTCTCTGAAAAATGTAGTTAATTTAACCTGATTGTCATAAGGTTCCATGACTTTGTCCACACAGGGCATCTGAACACACAAAATAAATGATGATTTTCATTACATTTTGGGTGTTTTATTTAACTTTTGTACACCTGCGGTGTGACTACAATTAGTGTATAATATTGAATTCAGGCACATGCCCATTCATCAGACGGACACTTCCTCTCCCAGACTCCCACATGCATGTGTGTTTGAGCACACACACACACACACACACACACACACACACACACACACACACACACACACACACACACACACACACACACACACACACACACACACACACACACACACACACACACCCTTCTTGGCTTCCATGGCAACCCCCACGGGAACCTTTCCCCAACAGAATCTTTCCCCTACGGGAACCACACCTGTTGGCATTCTCACAAACAATCGCAACATTGTTTCAATAATATATAGAACTGATAAAAATATCTAACAACATTAGTTGATAATATATGGATTATTATGGATTTATAATCAGCTATAACGGGGAAACAAACAACAGGAGGGTTAAGGTTATGGGCAGGCCACAGGGTAAGGCCACAGGGTTAGGCCATGGGGTTAGGGTAAGGCCACAGGGTTAGGCCATGGGGTTAGGGTAAGGCCACAGGGTTAGGCCATGGGGTTAGGGTAAGGCCACAGGGTTAGGCCATGGGGTTAGGGTAAGGCCACAGGGTTAGGCCATGGGGTTAGGGTAAGGCCACAGGGTTATGCCACGGGGTTAGGGTAAGGCCACAGGGTTAGGCCATGGGGTTAGGGTAAGGCCACAGGGTTAGGCCACGGGGTTAGGGTAAGGCCACAGGGTTAGGCCATGGGGTTAGGGTAAGGCCACAGGGTTAGGCCATGGGGTTAGGGTAAGGCCACAGGGTTAGGCCATGGGGTTAGGGTAAGGCCACAGGGTTAGGCCATGGGGTTAGGGTAAGGCCACAGGGTTAGGCCATGGGGTTAGGGTAAGGCCACAGGGTTAGGCCATGGGGTTAGGGTAAGGCCACAGGGTTAGGCCATGGGGTTAGGGTAAGGCCACAGGGTTAGGCCATGGGGTTAGGGTAAGGCCACAGGGTTAGGCCATGGGGTTAGGGTAAGGCCACAGGGTTAGGCCATGGGGTTAGGGTAAGGCCACAGGGTTAGGCCATGGGGTTAGGGTAAGGCCACAGGGTTAGGCCATGGGGTTAGGGTAAGGCCACAGGGTTAGGCCATGGGGTTAGGGTAAGGCCACAGGGTTTGGGTAAGGCCACAGGGTTTGGGTAAGGCCACAGGGTTTGGGTAACGTGCAGGCCACAGGGTTATGCCACAGGGTTAGGCCACAGGGTTAGGCCATGGGGTTAGGGTAAGGCCACAGGGTTTGGGTAAGGCCACAGGGTTTGGGTAAGGCCACAGGGTTTGGGTAAGGCCACAGGGTTTGGGTAACGTGCAGGCCACAGGGTTATGCCACAGGGTTAGGCCACAGGGTTAGGCCATGGGGTTAGGGTAAGGCCACAGGGTTTGGGTAAGGCCACAGGGTTTGGGTAAGGCCACAGGGTTTGGGTAAGGCCACAGGGTTTGGGTAAGGCCACAGGGTTTGGGTAAGGCCACAGGGTTTGGGTAACGTGCAGGCCACAGGGTTAGGCCACAGGGTTAGGCCACAGGGTTAGGCCACAGGGTTAGGCCACAGGGTTAGGCCACAGGGTTAGGCCACAGGGTTACGGTTAGGCCACAGGGTTACGGTTAGGCCACAGGGTTACGGTTAGGCCACAGGGTTTGGGTAAGGCCACAGGGTTTGGGTAACGTGCAGGCTACAGGGTTTGGGTTAGGCCACAGGGTTAGGCCACAGGGTTAGGGTTAGGCCACAGGGTTAGGGTTAGGCCACAGGGTTACGGTTAGACCACAGGGTTAGACCACAGGGTTAGGCCACAGGGTTAGGGTTAGGCCACAGGGTTAGGGTTAGACCACAGGGTTAGGGTTAGACCACAGGGTTAGGGTTAGGCCACAGGGTTAGGCCCCAGGGGGACAATATGGAAACAGACAGACAAACACATGCAGGGTAGGATGGTGACACACTATTCTGAAAACCAAATCAGGAACTTAAGAGCGGAGCCACACTAGAGCAGGCCAGGGGAGAGGGGGACGAGCAACGCCCCTCTAGCCAGAGACAAGGGGGGGGCAGGGCATCTGTGACATAGCCATCAGATGCTATTAGGGCTGAAATAGGGCAGTGGACAGGAGGGGGACTGATGGTGGCTTTGGGGCAAAGCTTCACAACTGTGTGTGTGTGTGTGTGTGTGTGTGTGTGTGTGTGTGTGTGTGTGTGTGTGTGTGTGTGTGTGTGTATGGTTGAGGATACAGTGTGTCTGGGTTGGTTGTATATGTGTGTGTGCTGACATTACCTTCATCTTACTAAGCAGGGTCCTTAAAGCCCTTTTCAGATCAGGGGTCTTCTCCGATGGCGAGACCGCCTGCCACTGGAGAGGTAAGAGTTACAGACTCAGCGGCCCAGCCCAGAGAACAACATGCTGGGGCTGGAGGTGCGTAGAGGAGAGAGCTGGGGGGGGGGGGGGGGGGGGGGGGTGAGATGGGGGCAGGCGCAAATCACGATGGAGCCAGCCAGGTATGAGGAACAGTGGGGGGGGGTACGGTAGACAGTCAGCCAGGTCTGAGGGAGGGGGGGGGGGTAACGGTAGACAGTCAGCCAGGTCTGAGGGAGGGGGTAACGGTAGACAGTCAGCCAGGTCTGAGGGGGGGGGTAACGGTAGACAGTCAGCCAGGTCGGAGGGGGGGGACAGTAGACAGTCAGCCAGGTCGGAGGGAGGGGGAGGTACGGTAGACAGCCAGGCCAGGTCTGAGGGAGGGGGGGGTACGGTAGACAGCCAGGCCAGGTCTGAGGGAAGGGGGGGTACGGTAGACAGTCAACCAGGTCTGGGGGGGGTACGGTAGACAGCCCGGCCAGGTCTGAGGGAGGGGGGGGTACGGTAGACAGTCAACCAGGTCTGGGGGGGGGGGGTACGGTAGACAGCCAGGCCAGGTCTGAGGGGGGGGGTACGGTAGACAGTCAACCAGGTCTGAGGGAGGGGGTTGGTATGGTAGACAGCCAGGCCAGGTCTGAGGGAGGGGGTTGGTATGGTAGACAGTCAACCAGGTCTGAGGGAGGGGGTTGGTATGGTAGACAGCCAGGCCAGGTCAGAGGGAGGGGGTTGGTATGGTAGACAGCCAGGCCAGGTCAGAGGGAGGGGGTTGGTATGGTAGACAGCCAGGCCAGGTCAGAGGGAGGGGGTTGGTATGGTAGACAGTCAACCAGGTCTGAGGGAGGGGGTTGGTATGGTAGACAGCCAGGCCAGGTCAGAGGGAGGGGGTTGGTACGGTAGACAGCCAGGCCAGGTCTGAGGGAGGGGGTTGGTATGGTAGACAGCCAGGCCAGGTCAGAGGGAGGGGGTTGGTACGGTAGACAGCCAGGCCAGGTCTGAGGGAGGGGGTTGGTATGGTAGACAGCCAGGCCAGGTCAGAGGGAGGGGGTTGGTACGGTAGACAGCCAGGCCAGGTCTGAGGGAGGGGGTTGGTATGGTAGACAGCCAGGCCAGGTCAGAGGGAGGGGGTTGGTATGGTAGACAGCCAGGCCAGGTCTGAGGGAGGGGGTTGGTATGGTAGACAGTCAGCCAGGTCTGAGGGAGGGGGTTGGTACGGTAGACAGCCAGGCCAGGTCAGAGGGAGGGGGTTGGTACGGTAGACAGCCAGGCCAGGTCTGAGGGAGGGGGTTGGTATGGTAGACAGCCAGGCCAGGTCAGAGGGAGGGGGTTGGTATGGTAGACAGTCAACCAGGTCTGAGGGAGGGGGTTGGTACGGTAGACAGCCAGGCCAGGTCTGAGGGAGGGGGTTGGTATGGTAGACAGCCAGGCCAGGTCTGAGGGAGGGGGTTGGTATGGTAGACAGCCAGGCCAGGTCAGAGGGAGGGGGTTGGTATGGTAGACAGCCAGGCCAGGTCTGAGGGAGGGGGTTGGTATGGTAGACAGCCAGGCCAGGTCTGAGGGAGGGGGTTGGTATGGTAGACAGCCAGGCCAGGTCAGAGGGAGGGGGTTGGTATGGTAGACAGCCAGGCCAGGTCTGAGGGAGGGGGTTGGTATGGTAGACAGCCAGGCCAGGTCAGAGGGAGGGGGTTGGTATGGTAGACAGCCAGGCCAGGTCAGAGGGAGGGGGTTGGTATGGTAGACAGCCAGGCCAGGTCTGAGGGAGGGGGTTGGTATGGTAGACAGCCAGGCCAGGTCAGAGGGAGGGGGTTGGTATGGTAGACAGCCAGGCCAGGTCAGAGGGAGGGGGTTGGTATGGTAGACAGCCAGGCCAGGTCTGAGGGAGGGGGTTGGTATGGTATACAGCCAGGCCAGGTCAGAGGGAGGGGGTTGGTATGGTAGACAGCCAGGCCAGGTCTGAGGGAGGGGGTTGGTATGGTAGACAGTCAACCAGGTCTGAGGGAGGGGGTTGGTATGGTAGACAGCCAGGCCAGGTCAGAGGGAGGGGGTTGGTATGGTAGACAGCCAGGCCAGGTCTGAGGGAGGGGGTTGGTATGGTAGACAGTCAAGCCAGGTCAGAGGGAGGGGGTTGGTACGGTAGACAGCCAGGCCAGGTCAGAGGGAGGGGGTTGGTACGGTAGACAGCCAGGCCAGGTCAGAGGGAGGGGGTTGGTATGGTAGACAGCCAGGCCAGGTCAGAGGGAGGGGGTTGGTATGGTAGACAGCCAGGCCAGGTCAGAGGGAGGGGGTTGGTATGGTAGACAGCTAGGCCAGGTCAGAGGGAGGGGGTTGGTATGGTAGACAGCCAGGCCAGGTCAGAGGGAGGGGGTTGGTATGGTAGACAGCTAGGCCAGGTCAGAGGGAGGGGGTTGGTATGGTAGACAGCCAGGCCAGGTCAGAGGGAGGGGGTTGGTATGGTAGACAGCCAGGCCAGGTCAGAGGGAGGGGGTTGGTATGGTAGACAGCCAGGCCAGAAGAGGGAACCAAAGGCAGGATGGCTATCTAAGGCTAGAATCACTGCTGGAGGATGGCTAGATGCTGGAGGTAAAAATTGCTCTTAACCACAGATCTAGGATCAGATTATTAGACCCCAAATCTAACCTGAACCATTAGGGGGATGAAGAACTATCTGATCCTGAATCAGTAGTTAAGGGTGAATTGTAGCTCCACCTGGCTGGGTGGGTGGTTGAGGCTGCGGGTGGGAGAAGGGAGTCCATGTGCAGATAACCATTGGGGGTGGCTGGGGTCAGGGTTGGGTAGGGGGCCGATTGAGTTCCCTGTGAGGGGCTGTGGTGGGGCTAGCATGCCGGTGCCAGGAACCAATCGGATTGAGGAAGGGATGGGATGAGGCGAAGGGCGAGAGGCACGAGAACACGGAGGCTGGGTGGTGGTGGCAGAGTTATGGGGAACACTTTGATATGTATATGTTTGATATATTCTATATTATAGGTCTTCCACGTCATTGGTCACCAGCTAGAGTATTTTTACTCTCTGTGTATTGATATGGCACGATTTCTCACCTGAGAGATCCTTGTCATATTTAGAGCAACTGTGCTCAAATGATTCATTAAAACGTGGTTTCAGACCCATCCATTTAACTATCACAACCAAAATACAACTCAGTACACTACGAGATATGAGAACAACTTCAAGTCCTAATGGTCTATCATCTGAGACATTCAGCTGATTCAACACAATTCTACCCAATTGTTAGTAGTTGAGTTTTATTAGCCTTAATCAAGTGCACTTCACCCAGGCACCCTAGGGAGGGAGTACGCTAGGCTGGTCACGTACCTCTCTGTCGAACTGGGAGAGGGGTGCGTCGCTGCTGCAGCCGTCCATACCCCCTCCGGAGGACAAGGAGCTCTCGGAGGGAGAGGTCATGGTCTGGCGCTTAGAGCTGTAGCTACCCCCAGACAGCTCTCTCCTCAACGCACTGCCATTCTGAGATGATGAACCTGGAGAGAGAGAAAAATAAAAAGGGATGGGGGAAGAAAGAGAGGATTGGGGAGAGAGAGGGACAGAGAAGGGGAGAGGGGGAGGTAGGAATGGAAGAGAATCATTTGTATCAGTCAATACAATACAAATGCATTTAAATCTACTTTCCATTTTTCACAAGTAACAAGCACTTCCATTTCACTACCCAGGCCTATATTTTACAATGCTTTTTTAATCCCCTTTTTATTATACAATATTTTGTTATTTATCAAGCCTACTAGCCTAGTGTGTTTGGTAGTGTGGCACTTACGGATGCCCAGTCCACTGCTGGCGCTCATGGACCGTCCCGGCTCGGCTCTGTTCTTAGTGATGGAGGGGATGGACACGGAGCCACTGAAGCCTGCAGCACGACTCTCCTGAACACGCACGTTCTGCGTTAAGACAAGAGAGGACAGAGACCGACAGGGACGGATGAGGAGAGAGAAAGACGGGGGCGGATGTCATTATTACAAATATATATATATAAAAACTGGCCGATTAATCGGTATCGGCTTTTTTGGGTCATCCAATAATCGGCATCGGTGTTGAAAAATCATAGTCGGTCGACCTCTAGTCTTTACTGAGGATCTGGTATAGACTAAAGCAGACTGATATGGACTGTAGTGGTCTTACCATGGGCAGGTCTTTGAGGATCTGGATGCCGTCCCCAGGTCCCATGTGGGCCACGTGGTTGAAGTTGGTGGGGTTGGAGATCAGCTTGTTCCTCATCTCTGGGTCTCTCAGCATCTCCCTACACAAGACACACATACAGATCAGCTCACTGAATGTCCCTGTGGAGAGTGAAGGAGAAGTGTACTACGTAGGGTGTAGCAGTGTATATCCTCTGCTGCTGTCTCTCATCCTCTGGGTCTCTGAATAAGAAGCATCTATAGTGTGTACTATGTAGTGTGTACAATGCAGTGTCTACTATGTAGTGTGCACTATGTAGTGTTTACTACTGTGCATTCAGAAAATATTCAGACCCCTTGACCTTTTCCACATTTTGTTACTTTACAGTCTTATTCTAAAATGGATGAAATTTCCCCCCCCCCCCTCAATCTACACACAATACCCCATAATGAAAAAAAAAACAAAAAAAAAGGTTTTAGACCAAAAAATGAAATAATATCGTTGAAGCACCTTTGGCAGCGATTACAGCCTCGAGACTTCTTGGGTATGGCTCTAGAAGCTTGGTACACCTGTATTTGGGGAGTTTCTCAGATTCCTCTCTGCAGATACTCTCCAGCTCTGTCATGTTGGATGGGGGGCGTCGCTGCACAGCTATTTTCAGATCTCTCCAGAGATGTTCGATCGGGTTCAGGCTCTGGCTGGGCCACTCAAGGACATTCAGAAACTTGTCACGAAGCCATTCCTGCATTGTCTTGGCTGTGTGCTTAGGGTCGTTGTCCTGTTGGAAGGTGAACCTTCGCCCCAGTCTGAGGTCCACAGCTCTGGAGCAGGTTTTCATCAAGGATATCTCTGTACTTTGCTCCGTTCATCTTTCCCTCAATCCTGACTAGTCTCCCAGTCCCTGCCACTGAAAAACATCCCCACAGCATGATGCTGCCACCACCATGCTTCACCGTAGGGATGGTGCCAGGTTTCTTCCAGATGTGACGCTTG
Source organism: Salmo salar (assembly GCF_965601325.2). Lineage (NCBI taxonomy): Eukaryota > Metazoa > Chordata > Actinopteri > Salmoniformes > Salmonidae > Salmo > Salmo salar. Next base: position 81,270,024 of record NC_138296.1, on the reverse strand, counting down.
GTATTCAGGCCAAAGAGTTCAATCTTGGTTTCATCAGACCAGAGAATCTTTATTTCTCATGGTCTGAGAGTCTTTAGGTTCCTTTTGGCAATAAAGCAGAATGTTGTGCGTTTTACTGTGGAGTGGCTTCCGTCTGGCCACTCTACCATAAAGGCCTGATTGGTGGAGTGCTGCAGAGATGATTGTCCTTCTGGAAGGTTTTCCTATCTCCACAGAGGAACTCTGTCAGAGTGACCATTGGATTCTTGGTCACTTCCCTGACTAAGGCCCATCTCCCCCGATTGCGCAGTTGGCCACACCGCCAGCTCTAGGAAGAGTCTTGGTGGTTCCAAACTTCTTCCATTTAAGAATGATGGAGGCCACTGTGTTCTTGGGGACCTTCACTGCTGCAAAAAATGTTTGGTACCCTTCCCCAGACCTGTGCCTTGACACAATCCTGTCTTGTGACTCTACGGACATTTCCTTCGACCTCATGGCTTGCTTTTTGCTCTGACACTGTCAACTGAGGGATCTTATATAAAACAGGTGTGTGCCTTTCCAAATCATGTCCAATCAATTGAATTTACCACAGGTGGACTCCAAGTTGTAGAAACATCTCAAGGATGATCAATGGAAACAGGATGCACCTGAGCTCAATTTTGAGCCTCATATCAAATGGTCTAAATACTTATGTAAATAAGGTATCTGTTTTTTATTTTAGTAAATGTGCCAACATTTTTACTAACCTGTTTTGGCTTTGTCATTTTGGGGTATTGTGTGTAGAATGATAAGGGAAAAAATGTATTTAATCCAGTTTAGAATAAGGCTGTAACGTAACAAAATGTGGGAAAAGTCAAGGGGTCTGAAATTTCTGAATAATTTCCGAATGCACTGTACATAGTGTGCCCCGTGTAGTATGTACTATGTAGTGTACCTCCTCTGCTGCATCCTCTCCTCCTCAGGGACTCTGAAGGAGAAGTGTCTCTTGTTGTTCATGCTGCGAACCATCTGCTTCCTGCTGTTGTCCGACGTCTCAGGAACCACCAACTCGTCACCCTCTGGAATATTAACAAGATGGACCCCGTCGTCAACAACAGCAACACCATAAAATCACGACAATCCTATTGTGGAATACGACCATTAGAATGAGAATTACAATCATTGAGATGTGTACCTCTCCTAACTGACCTGCAGTCTAGATGCCTATCCTGTGTGTCACTGACCTGCCGTCTTGTTTCTGAAGTAGATGAGCCTCACTGTCTCAAGACCCAGGAGGTTCAGGGATCCATCAGGGTTCAGAGGTCGCACCTTCAGGAAGATACAACGGGGTCAAAGGTTAAACCTACCATGCGCACACACCAATTCGACTAACGGCCCTCCGCTACATCTGCAGTCCTATACTCTCACCTTCTTCAATGGTATGGTCTGAATCCACTCCATGGTGTTGACATCAAACACATCCACAGCATTCTCACTGTACACTGACAGGTAGGGGGCGTTGTAACCTGGTGAGGAGAAAGAAGGCCAACGTCAGCTTCAGGCTTAAAGCTACACTACAGTTCAAAAGTTTAGGGTCACTTAGAAATGTCCTTGTATTCCATGAAAACATACATGAAATGAGTTGTGTCCTTCAAACTTTGCTTTCGTCAAAGAATCCTCAATTTGCAGCAATTACAGCCTTGCAGACCTTCGGCATTCTAGTTGTGAATTTGTTGAGTTAATCTGAAGAGATTTCCCCCCATGCTTCCTGAAGCACCTCCCACAAGTTGGATTGGCTTGATGGGCACTTCTTACATACCATACGGTCAAGCTGCTCCCACAACACCTCAATAGGGTTGAGATCCGGTGACTGTGCTGGCCACTCCATTATACACAGAATACCAGCTGATGGCTTCTTCCTTAAATAGTTATTGCATAGTTTGGAGCTGTGCTTTGGGTCATTGTCCTGTTGTAGGAGGAAATTGGTTCCAATTAAGCGCCGTCCACAGGGTATGGCACGGCGTTGCAAAATGGAGTGATAACCTTCCTTCTTCAAGACTCCTTTTACCCTGTACAAATCTCCCACATTACCACCACCAAGGCACCCCCAGACCATCACATTACCACCACCAAGGCACCCCCAGACCATCACATTACCACCACCAAGGCACCCCCAGACCATCACATTACCACCACCAAGGCACCCCCAGACCATCACATTACCACCACCAAGGCACCCCCAGACCATCACATTACCACCACCAAGGCACCCCCAGACCATCACATTACCACCACCAAGGCACCCCCAGACCATCACATTACCACCACCAAGGCACCCCCAGACCATCACATTACCACCACCAAGGCACCCCCAGACCATCACATTACCACCACCAAGGCACCCCCAGACCATCACATTACCACCACCAAGGCACCCCCAGACCATCACATTACCACCACCAAGGCACCCCCAGACCATCACATTACCACCACCAAGGCACCCCCAGACCATCACATTACCACCACCAAGGCACCCCCAGACCATCACATTACCACCACCAAGGCACCCCCAGACCATCACATTACCACCACCAAGGCACCCCCAGACCATCACATTACCACCACCAAGGCACCCCCACACCATCACATTACCACCACCAAGGCACCCCCAGACCATCACATTACCACCACCAAGGCACCCCCACACCATCACATTACCACCACCAAGGCACCCCCAGACCATCACATTGCCTCCACCATGCTTGACAGATGGAGTCAAGCACCCCTCCAGCATCTTGTCATTTTTTCTGCATCTCACCAATGTTCTTCTTTGTGATCCGAACACCTCATATTTAAATTCATCTGTCCATAACACTTTTTCCAATCTTCCTCTGTCCAGAGTCTGTGTTCTTTCGCCCATCTTAATCTTTTCTTTTTATTGGCCAGTCAGAGATATGGCTTTTTCTTTGCAACTCTGCCTAGAAGGCCAGCATCCCGGAGTCGCCTCTTCACTGTTGACGTTGAGACTGGTGTTTTGCGGGTACTATTTAATGAAGTTGGACTTGTGAGGCGTCTGTTTCTCAAACTAGACACTCTAATGTACTTGTCCTCTTGCTCAGTTGTGCACTGGTGCCTCCCACTCCTCTTTCTATTCTGGTTAGAGCCAGTTTGCGCTGTTCTATGAAGGGAGTAGTACACAGCGTTGTACGAGATCTTCAGTTTCTTGGCAATTTCTCGCATGGAATAGCATTCATTTCGCAGAACAAGAATAGACTGACGAGTTTCAGAAGAAAGTTATTCGTTTCTGGCCATTTTGAGTCTGTAATCGAACCCACAAATGCTGATGCTCCAGATATTCAACTAGTCTAAAGAAGGACAGTTTTATTGCTTCTTTAAACCAGGACAACAGTTTTCAGCTGTGCTAACAAAATTGCAAAAGGGTTTTCTAATGATCAATTAGCCTTATAAAATGATAAACTTGAATTAGCTAACACAACGTGCCATTGGAACACATTAGTGATGGTTGCTGATAATGGGCCTCTGTGCACCTATGTAGATATTCCATTAAAAAAATCAGCTGTATTGTTAACAATGTCTACACTGTATTTCTGATCAATTTGATGTTATTTTAAATGGACAAAAAAAAAGTGCTTTTCTTTCAAAAACAAGGACATTTCTAAGTGACCCCAAACTTTTGAACGGTAGTGTGCATTCTGGGATTGGTTTTTCAGCAAAACGGCAGACCCCAGGGTGCTTTGGGGTGGAGCTTGTGAAATGTAACCCCTCACAAATTCACTGACAGACACTCTAGAAGCAAGGACTGACAGTCCATCACATCCACACCATATTTTTCAACATATTCACAGGCAATATGCATTGTTTGATTTTGTTCCTGTTGTTTGTAAACAGTGGAGAAATAAAACTAAAAAAAAAAATAAATAAAACCTTATATAAAACACTTGGTTTATGAAAAGGTTAAAGGGCAACTCCACCACTTTTCAACCTCATTTTGATTATCTCCAGCACAATCCCAGTGTCAACATAGTTACAAAGTTATACCCGATTACATCATCAAAAGTTGAAACATTTTAAAAAGTGATTTTCAAACGCTATGAAATGTGTGGTGACGTGGTGAGCAAGACAATACCTTCCCTTGGGCTAGAAACTCACTGCAGGTTTTGAATATTAACATTCTTTTTACTTTTAATCCTACCCAGTGATGTCACAGAGAAGCATTTTTTTTAGGACCTTTCTTCTTCTCTTTTTAACCACAGATCATAAAAACACACTGTTTCACACATGAAGACACTGGTATGGTGCTGGATAGTGAATACGAGGTTGAAAAGTGGCAGAATTGGCCTCTAGCACAGTTGTGCTGGTTCAGAACTCACAGGCGGAGTTGGGCACGGCGGGCCACATCAACTCCTGCTGGCGCGAGCGGCGGCCCTGCGAGTCCACGTAGACCCCTATGGCTGAGAAGCAGAGCAGCAGTTCCTTGGAGGAGATCTCCACGGCACACAGCGCATCCAGGGCCTGCTGGGATATGAAGGCTAGGGTGTGGTCCTCGGGGTGCAACAGGCTGACCGGGGCACAGTCCCCGTGGATGCTGTAGCGCGTGAAGCCAGCCTGGTAGCCCACACATAGCCGTTCGCTCAGGAGACCCATCCACTGGACGGGACCTGGGGTTTGGAGCTCCTGCAGCCGGCGGTGACGTGCCTTGCTCTTGTTCACCTGGGAGACATAGAACCACCATATTGTTATTTTATGAGTTAATTCTTTAATATTTTTAGGCTTAATCAACCCTTCATAATCCCATAAAGAGCCTATAAAGTTGTTTAAAATATATTTTATGAGCAAAGTTATATTACATAATTTGTAACACACGAAAGAGTAAAACGGCTTGTAAAAGTCCCACCAACCCCATCCTTCCTGCACACACCACCCACCTCGTAACAGATGACCTGTCTCTTCATGGCCACACACAGACAGGTGAAGGAGTTGTTTCGGATGGAGCCGGACACCAGCGCCGTGCAGCCCTTGGTCTCGGCCAGCTTGTAGGAGTCCATCTCCCGTCCGTCCAGCGCGGCCATGGGGAAGAGACGGACGTGGCGGTTACGGCCGGAGATGACCGCTAGGAGCTGCTCCTGGGGGACCAGGTCAATGTGGTGGACCTTCTTATTGTCCCCAACACGGATCATCTCTGTTAGGTCAGGAGAGGTGAGAGGAGGGAAGGAGAAGAGGAAGGGAAAGAGGACGGGTGGAGAGGAGAGGGAGAAAGTCAGGAGGGGGGAGAGGAGAAGAGAGGGGGCAGAGAGTTGTCAAAAACTTCTCCACTGTGATGGCTAACATGTGGTGAGAATTCAACTGCATAATGGGTGAAGTGCATCACCATCTCCAGGTGGGTCCTAAAGTCTCACCATCTCCAGGTGGGTCCTAAAGTCTCACCATCTCCAGGTGGGTCCTAAAGTCTCACCATCTCCAGGTGGGTACTAAAGTCTCACCATCTCCAGGTGGGTCCTAAAGTCTCACCATCTCCAGGTGGGTCCTAAAGTCTCACCATCTCCAGGTGGGTCCTAAAGTCTCACCATCTCCAGGTGGGTCCTAAAGTCTCACCATCTCCAGGTGGGTACTAAAGTCTCACCATCTCCAGGTGGGTCCTAAAGTCTCACCATCTCCAGGTGGGTCCTAAAGTCTCATCTCCAGGTGGGTCCTAAAGTCTCACCATCTCCAGGTGGGTCCTAAAGTCTCACCATCTCCAGGTGGGTCCTAAAGTCTCACCATCTCCAGGTGGGTCCTAAAGTCTCACCATCTCCAGGTGGGTCCTAAAGTCTCACCATCTCCAGGTGGGTCCTAAAGTCTCACCATCTCCAGGTGGGTCCTAAAGTCTCACCATCTCCAGGTGGGTCCTAAAGTCTCACCATCTCCAGGTGGGTACTAAAGTCTCACCATCTCCCGGTGGGTCCTAAAGTCTCACCATCTCCAGGTGGGTCCTAAAGTCTCACCATCTCCAGGTGGGTCCTAAAGTCTCACCATCTCCAGGTGGGTCCTAAAGTCTCACCATCTCCAGGTGGGTCCTAAAGTCTCACCATCTCCAGGTGGGTCCTAAAGTCTCACCATCTCCAGGTGGGTCCTAAAGTCTCACCATCTCCAGGTGGGTACTAAAGTCTCACCATCTCCAGGTGGGTACTAAAGTCTCACCATCTCCAGGTGGGTACTAAAGTCTCACCATCTCCCGGTGGGTCCTAAAGTCTCACCATCTCCAGGTGGGTCCTAAAGTCTCACCATCTCCAGGTGGGTCCTAAAGTCTCACCATCTCCAGGTGGGTCCTAAAGTCTCACCATCTCCAGGTGGGTCCTAAAGTCTCACCATCTCCAGGTGGGTCCTAAAGTCTCACCATCTCCAGGTGGGTACTAAAGTCTCACCATCTCCAGGTGGGTACTAAAGTCTCACCATCTCCAGGTGGGTACTAAAGTCTCACCATCTCCAGGTGGGTCCTAAAGTCTCACCATCTCCAGGTGGGTCCTAAAGTCTCACCATCTCCAGGTGGGTCCTAAAGTCTCACCATCTCCAGGTGGGTCCTAAAGTCTCACCATCTCCAGGTGGGTCCTAAAGTCTCATCTCCAGGTGGGTCCTAAAGTCTCACCATCTCCCGGTGGGTCCTAAAGTCTCACCATCTCCAGGTGGGTCCTAAAGTCTCACCATCTCCAGGTGGGTCCTAAAGTCTCACCATCTCCAGGTGGGTCCTAAAGTCTCACCATCTCCCGGTGGGTCCTAAAGTCTCACCATCTCCCGGTGGGTCCTAAAGTCTCACCATCTCCCTGTGGGTCCTAAAGTCTCATCTCCAGGTGGGTACTAAAGTCTCATCTCCAGGTGGGTCCTAAAGTCTCATCTCCAGGTGGGTCCTAAAGTCTCATCTCCAGGTGGGTCCTAAAGTCTCACCATCTCCAGGTGGGTCCTAAAGTCTCACCATCTCCAGGTGGGTCCTAAAGTCTCACCATCTCCAGGTGGGTCCTAAAGTCTCATCTCCAGGTGGGTCCTAAAGTCTCATCTCCAGGTGGGTCCTAAAGTCTCACCATCTCCAGGTGGGTCCTAAAGTCTCACCATCTCCAGGTGGGTCCTAAAGTCTCACCATCTCCAGGTGGGTCCTAAAGTCTCACCATCTCCAGGTGGGTCCTAAAGTCTCACCATCTCCAGGTGGGTCCTAAAGTCTCACCATCTCCCGGTGGGTCCTAAAGTCTCACCATCTCCCGGTGGGTCCTAAAGTCTCACCATCTCCCTGTGGGTCCTAAAGTCTCATCTCCAGGTGGGTACTAAAGTCTCACCATCTCCAGGTGGGTCCTAAAGTCTCACCATCTCCAGGTGGGTCCTAAAGTCTCATCTCCAGGTGGGTCCTAAAGTCTCATCTCCAGGTGGGTCCTAAAGTCTCATCTCCAGGTGGGTCCTAAAGTCTCACCATCTCCAGGTGGGTCCTAAAGTCTCACCATCTCCAGGTGGGTCCTAAAGTCTCACCTCTCCAGGTGGGTCCTAAAGTCTCATCTCCAGGTGGGTCCTAAAGTCTCATCTCCAGGTGGGTCCTAAAGTCTCATCTCCAGGTGGGTCCTAAAGTCTCATCTCCAGGTGGGTACTAAAGTCTCACCATCTCCAGGTGGGTCCTAAAGTCTCATCTCCAGGTGGGTCCTAAAGTCTCATCTCCAGGTGGGTACTAAAGTCTTACCATCTTTGGTGACATGGATGACATAAAGGCCTTCCTCGTTGCCCAGGGCAACACGCTCGTGATCTGAAGAGAAAACAACAAGAGGACATTTGATTCAGTCTACTGCATGGCCAAAGGTGCACCTGTTCTGCAGTCTTTAGAACCATGGTAATGACAGAGGGAGACTGCAGCTCAACATGTAATGGATCTACACTACAAACTAAAGTCAGATAGAGTTTTGTTCATGTTCCTATATTGACTTCAGTACTACATGGCCAAAATAAAGAGGCTGTGTGTGTGTGTGTGTCCTCCACCAACCTATAATAGCGGCAGACTGTGTGGTCTTGATGAGCGGTAGCGTGCTGTCGTAGGCCTCTTTGGGCATGTAGACGAAGCGCTCCTTCAGCTTGTTCTTCTTGAGGATGCGCTGCAGCTCGTTGAGAAGCCCCACCCACTTGTTCCTCTCGTGGTCGCTGTCGGCCAGGATCAGGATGGAAGGCTTGTGACTGGAGGAGGGGGAGAGCTGGGATGCCGTCACCTGGAGGGGTAAGAGGTCAGAGGTACTAAGAGAGGAGACAGCTTTCAGAACGGCCTCCCACAACAAAAGCAAAAGTATTGTTAAAATCTGAGAAATCTGAAGACTGTGGAACAAGGTGGGGGAGTAAACGTATGAATGTATAAATGCATGTATTCATTAATAAAAGGCTAACCCTGAATATACATGGGATGTCCTTGCGACTGGCATGAATGACGTCCGACGCCAGAACAGAGCTGACTGAAAACTCCTCATCCCTGGAATTCAAAAAAGGAGAGAGAGTGAACTAAAGAACTAAACCCAGAGGTAATTATGATAAGCAGCCATTTCTCTCCCATCAATGGGAGTTGTAGTTCAGACAGAGCTCAGGTTGTAGTCCTTACCTCATGTCTATGACCTGACTGACGACCACACTGGGCGTCGTGGTCTTGCCCTCTCCCAGCTCGTACAGGAAGAGCTTGAAATCACACACCACGGCCACCGCCCGCTGCCAACCCTTCTTCACCCCTGTGGGCTTGGGCACCTGGGAACACACACAGGGACAGACAAACACTTTAGTCTCCCACATAGACCCAACCCTTTTTTTGGGGAGCTATTGGTTGTGCAGGGTTTTTTTCCATCCCAGTACTACAGAGACATATTTTATTACACACACACACACCGTTAACAGGCAAACCTCACAAACACACCTAGGTCAGCCCCTGAGATAGAGAGGCTATACATACAAGGTAAGATAGACGTTTTTAAATGTCCACTTTAATTCACATGTAGAGAGTTATTCCAGCAGGACATTTCAACCAAAAGTTTTTGAAAGAGTGCATAAACAAAAACAATCTTCTGTGTCATACGTACTCTGACGTGTCCCTCGTAGGCGGTGCCAATGCCCCTCTGAGGGTCGATGCCCAGCGGTCCCCTGGTCTGGTCGTGTGGCACGGGGCACACCGCTGGAGCCTTGTCAGCACACGTCACGTGGCACGAGAAGTTACACACTACAGGACGAGACAGGAGAGAATGAGGGGTTTTATCCATTTATAACCACGTCAAGCATTAAAAGAGAATGTACTGCCACGTCGGTCTAGTCCCACTTCACTCTTCCTGCTTCCATCCTAGCAGCCTGCCTTCTTCTCCTCCTTCCATTTCGTTTTCCTTCACTCCCTTTTCTCAAATCCCAGTCTTCCTCCCTTTATCCCCATTCTCCCATCTGTCTCCTCCCTCTCTTCTCCTCCTCCCCCGTTTATCAATCCCCTTCTCCCCTGTTCTCCTACCTTCACAGGTGCAGCCCTGGCGAATGAGTCCCACCATCAGAGAAGTGCACTGGTTACACTTGGTGGGAGCATTGAAGGATTTCACCACAAACTGGTGGGCTTTGGGCTGCAGGGGACAAACAGAGGAGAACAGACAGCCGGTCAAAACACATAGGACAAATACAGAAAGGCTGCGTACACGCACACACACACATTTTATTTAAGTATTGACTGTGGTTAAAACAGTACAACAATATTTGGGAAGTCAAGAAGGATGTCAGGTCTTACCTTGGGTGATGAGCGGCCGATACTTCCATAGCCTCCTGGTCGCAAGGTGGGGGTATGGACTGTGCGTGGGGGGTGGTCTATCAACTGGAGTGTGGGAGAAGAGAGATAGATTTGAGTACAGCAAAATATATACCTTGTATTTAATATATGGCCGGGAAACCAGCATAGTGGTCAAAGTTCAGAGGTCAGCGTTCACCTCAATGGGCTCTACGTCGCTGGCCATGGAGGGCGACCGTGAGCGAGACTTTTTGGAGTCCTCGTCCCTGGATGGGGTGTTGGAGGGAGTGAAGTTATCCACCGAGTCCCCCTGGAGAAAAGAGAGAGGTAAAAAGAAAGAATAAAAGGAGTTACAGGACATGGAAAACAAGGGCTGTGTTTCAAACTCAAAGACACACCCTCCTCCACTTACCCTCGCCTAATGCCCTTGGGGGAAAATCCCCGCGGCCATATTTGTCGTCGGTCCAAATGATTAGCCAAGCAAGGGAAGTTTGCAACGTAAGCCACGCAGCCTTCATTTTCAATGGAGTTTGCAGGTGTACAATTATGTTCACTTCGGGGCCCCATAATTCAATTTGCGACGATTGTACATCCGCTAAGAAAAGTCTGCCAAAACTTAAAACCTCAACATCAATATGGAATCAACATACAAGTGTAAGTAAAAACAAATGTAAATAAGTTAGAAATTGTGCTACTAATGCACAAACACTTCTCGTAAAAGTAATGTTTTTGTTTGGTTATCTTTTGGAAATTGTAGAAATAAAACATTTTCCTTCATCAGAAGTTCCAGCTAGACAGGCTAATGTTAGTTAGCTAATTCATTTGCTAGCTATCATACAGTAAGCGTATATTAATAATGATATAGTTAATATAAGTAGACACGCAATCATAATTGACTGTAGCGCATATAAAGCACCCACAAGCTACCGGTGGCTGAAAACACAATCGTCGCGGGACGAACGAGTGACGAATTTCCGGCTAAGGGTGGTCAATTTAAAAATCATTCCTTCCTCCCTCGCCCTCGCCCTGCAAGTGTAAACTCGTCAGACGTCATGATGCATCATCAGAAGGTTCCACTTCATTTGGGGGCTGAGGGGACAGGGTATGTCTGTTAAATCAAATCAAATGTATTTATATAGCCCTTCTTACATCAGCTGATATCTCAGCTGGAATGCAGCCATGGTGTTAGGGAGTTGGTAGAAAGTAAGGAAATCAAGAGGGACCAAAAAGCACCATCCATGCTTAGAGGGAAAAGCAAGAAATCCATTGAACCAGGTAGATGCACAGTACTATAAAGGTAAATGGGGATTGTGGTCATAGTAGATATAGGACTGACCATCCCATTGGTCAATGGTCATTAGGAAGCCTAGAGGTTGGACCACAAACGCATGAACCATGCACATGACAGGAACGCTACACATAACCCATTGACCATGCTGACTGTACCACGAGAGAGAACAGCACCACCATACACCATGCTTTTGGTTTGGGGAAATCTTGGAGGACAACAACATATAGGTTAGGCTACTGTAGCTAATTGGGGGACTACAGTGCAGGCCAGTGCAGTAACAGACTCCTTATAAGGAAGCATTTGATATAACTTATTTGAAAGTCCAAGGTTGCTTTTTCCCATGCACACAATCAACACAACACAGACAATGTATTCCCATTCATGCAAAAGACCGGATTGAGATTCAGAAGATGATTGGGCACAGACAAAATAACAAGCACAGAGCTGCTGCTTAGCTTACACGTCTGCCTTTGCTAGTTGGCCCAACTGATGGAGAGCGCTTCAGTGGGGGGAGAGAGAGACAGAAAGAGAGAGAGGGATGGAGAAATGGAGAGATGTAAACATTAAATAGGCTAGCATTGCTTTTTTGTGTCCTATCTATTTGTTGAAGACGTCCACATTGAACTGAAGGACTGGGTTGGGTAATCTCTGGTAACGTCCCAAAACGCCAACCTAGTGCCTACACAGTGCACTATTTTTCACCAGAGCCCCAGTGCACTGTGGGGAATAGGGTGCCGTTTTGGGACGTAGACTCTAGGTCTAATAGGGGAACTCATGATGGTACTACCGTGTGGAAGGGAAGCTCACTACAGGGTATTAAACAGAGGTATGTTCTGCAGTGTCTGGACTCAAAGCCAAGTAGCCATGTATGACTTTAAAGAATGTCTGTATCGTGAATGTCTACATGGAACTCTATTCTACATCAAGTAACTGACCCAAGCAGTAGAATCAGATTTAAAAAATACTAATATAAATGGAACAGCGAGGACTATGAAGAGTCACACACACAGGTACAAACACACTATACACACGTACACCTGGATTGTGTGTTGTAGTAGAGTAGTGGCCTAAGGACACACATTTAATGAATTGTGAAATCGGTTGTAAAATGTATTTTAATGAGAAACATTTTTTGTATTAGAAAGTATATTACAGCCATAATTTTTGCTGGAACCCAGGAAGAGTAGCTGCTGTCTTAGCAGGAACTAATGGGGATCCTTAATAAATACAAATACAAAATGGAAGGAATCCTCTCAGTCCACAAAAAAAATGTTAAAGTCGAATTGACAGCGTTTTAGCAACATGAAATCTTATTAAAATCTGTTCTTAAACAGTGCCTTCAGAAAGTATTCACACCCTTTTACTTTTTCCACATTTTGTTGTGTTACAACTTGAATTCAAAATGTACACACAATTAGGGCTGTGGCGGTTATGCAAAAGACTGCCGGTGTCACGGTAATTGACAGTTAATTATCATAAACATGTTTAGTATCTCCAGGCCTCCAAGCAAACAGAATACAAGCCGCTGATGACGCCTGTGGAACATCTACATGTAAAAATGTATAATAAATCAATTGAATATACACCATCACTATAAATCCGTTATTTATTTTAGTCAGGTCTAAAGAAACATTATGTTATGAAGAAAATGTATTTCAGAAGAACAGAATGAGTTGGCCTACTGTATGTTATCTGGCTATGCTCCATGCCATAGGCTGTAGGCTAGTTAATTAGCTGACAAGATATGCTTATAAGTCCCATGCCATTATTTTATATGATTTTATAGTAAGAAGAATATAATTGAACATCCACAATGACCATGTTTTACACTCAGTTTCAACCTGCTGTTGAACTTCTTTTTTCAAATTGATCAATCACAGTGAGGTGAGTTTTAAAAGTCTAAAAATGTGCTTAACAAATGGCATAATAAGTTGCATGGACTCATTCCGTCTTCAATAATAGTGGTTACGGTTGCAGAGGGTCGAAACTTTCCGGGAAATTTCCTGACATTTTCCATGCCCTGGAATGTTTCTTAAATTCATCAAAGAAGTTTGATTTTGATTTTATTTGAATCTGTTTTAATATTATTATTATCTTTACATAGATTAGTTATTTGAGACGACCATGAAAAGCAGTTGTCTAGAAGTTAGCTTATAACAGTGAACCTTTTTTTGTGGGATACACAAGGCAATTCTAGGTCTCGTGGCATATTTTGGATAAACTATCCCCAATTCAATGGAATTGTAACCCTCTGCATGCACAGTGCATTCTTCCATCACATGTACAGCTGATTCTCAAGATCTTGCACACTAATGAGATGCTATTGATCCCACACTACTACACTGTCTGCGCCAAGGACTACATGCTTTCTGGTTAAGTTTTGATACAATAATGGGTGGGGTGAATATATTTTATGACATACATGATTTTTTGTTAACTAGTAAATAGTAGCCTACAGCAAAGTGTGTTTAAATCATTTCTAACTTAACAATTTCTGCTACTTAGTTTTTGCTACCATGTGGGTTTTAGCTTGCTTGAGCCTGCTAACTGAGTGTTAATTCACCTGTTAACACACGTTTAATTTTAAAACATTTATCTTACAAAGGAGTTGTTTAATCTAACTGCTTAACTATTTATCTGTACATGGAACTGTATTTGTTGTTTTTTACCCAAAAAAATTGAATCTTTACAGGAAAATGCCACGGGCACTATCTGATGTGTGGAGACATTTCACTGCAGCTAATGTAAAAGGAAAAGCTGTGTACATTTGCAAATACTGTGCCAAATCATATGTGAAGAATGCAACAAAGATGCAGAATCATCTGGCCAAGTCCATAAAGTTCCCTCAGCGATCACAACAAGCAACCTCTGACAAAAGTCCCTCTACCTCTATTCGAGGTGAAAATGATGAATCAGACAACTTATTGATAGCAACAGCTAATGGTCCTCCTGGAATCAGAAGTTTTTTTTGACTCAATGGGGGAACGTAGTCAGAGAAATGCTGATGAATGTCTTGCTCGAGCTGTGTATGCAACTTGTTCACCTCTGATGCTCACAGGCAATGTGTTTTGGAAGAGATTTCTGAATGTTCTTCGCCCAGCATACACCCCTCCAACCAGAAGTATGCTTTGTCTGAAGTGGAGGAGTCCTACCCTCACATCACATCCATTGGCTGTGCTGCTCATGCATTGAATCTGCTCCTCAAGGACATCATGGCACTGAAAACAATGGATACACTCTACAAGAGAGCCAAGGAATGGTTAGGTATGTGAAGGGTCATCAAGTTATAGCGGCAATCTATTTCACCAAGCAAAGTGAGAAGAATAAGAGCACCACATTGAAGCTGCCCAGAAGCACCTGTTGGGGTGGTGTTGTCATCATGTTTGACAGTCTCCTGGAGGGGAAGGAGTCTCTCCAAGAAATTGGCATTTCAGTCTGCCGATATGGACAGCCCCATCAAGAGGATCCTCCTGGATTATGTATTATGGGAGAGAGTGGTAAGCAGCCTGAAACCTATAGCAGTAGCCATTGCACGGATTGAGGGAGACAATGCCATCCTGTCTGATGTTCAGACTCTGCTTGCAGATGTAAGAGAAGAAATCTGTACTGCCCGACCCACTTCACTGTTGCTCCAATCTGAGGAAACTGCAGTTCTGAAATACATCAATAAGCGTGAAGACTTCTGCCTGAAGCCCATACATGCCGCAGTGTACATGTTGGACCCCAAGTATGCTGGCAAGAGCATCCTGTCTGGTGCAGAGATCAACAAGGCCTATGGTGTCATCACTACCGTGTCTCGCCACTTTGGCCTGGATGAGGGCAAGGTTCTTGGCAGTCTGGCGAAGTACACTTCCAAGCAAGGGCTTTGGGATGGAGATGCAATATGGCAGTCATGCCAACATATCTCATCAGCCACCTGGTGGAAGGGACTTTGTGGATCTGAGGCTCTTTCCCCTGTTGCCTCCATCATCCTCCAAATCCCACAAACATCAGCTGCCTCAGAGCGCAACTGGTCCTTGTTTGGGAACACACACACACACACACACACACACACACACACACACACACACACACACACACACACACACACACACACACACACACACACACACACACACACACACACACAAGCATGCAACAGGCTGAACAATACAAGTGTTGAAAAATTGGTGGCCATCTGTGCAAATTTTTGGCTTTTTGAGCCTGACAACGAGCCATCCTCAAGGTTGGAAAGTGACAGTGAAAATGAGGCCTCAGAGTCTGATGTTCAAGAGGTTGACATTGAGGAGGTCCAGGGAGAAGACATGGAAGCCTGAGAGGAAGACTCCCAAAGTTTTAGTTTCTAGACTATCATTTTACAGATGTATGTTGAAAACATTTTAGGGAGATGTGATGGATCATTGGGGATCATTCAAAATTCCCTTTCTTTTGTTGTTCAGTGAAATCAGCCCATGTGAAGAGTCAACTCATTTAATTAAAGTTAATTTCGTAACTAAATTGTTTTTAAATAATTTTCAATTATGTCTACATATGAACTAATGATGGTACCGGAGGGTAGGGCTGCCGTCTTATCGGCTCTCAACCAATCATGCTATTTTTTTTTTTTTTTTTTTGCATTTTTTGCATTGTATTACAGACTACAAAGTGAAGCACAGCCGGGAGCTGCCCAGTGACCCGAGCCTACCAGACGAGCTAAATAACTTCTATGCTCGCGTCGAGGCAAGTAACACTGAAACATGCATGAGAGCATCAGCTGTTCCGGATGACAGTGTGATCACGCTCTCCGCAGCCGATGTGAGTAAGATCTTTAAACAGTTCAACATTTACAAGGATGCTGGGCCAGACAGATTGCCAGGACGTATACTCTGAGCATGTGCTGACCAACTGGCAAGTGTCTTCACTGACATTTTCAACCTTAACCTGTCTGAGTCTATAACACCAACATGTTTCAAGCAGGCCACCATAGTCCCTGTGCCCAAGAACACTAAGGTAATTGACTACCGACCTGTAGCACTCACGTCTGTAGCCATGAAATGCTTTGAAAGGCTGGTCAAGGCTCAGACCCACTCCAATTTGCATACCGCACCAACAGATCCATAGATGATGCAATCTCTGTTGCACTCCACACTGCCCTTTCCCACCTGCACAAAGGGAACAACTATGTGAGAATGCTATTCATTGACTACAGCTCAGCGTTCAACACCATAGTGCCCTCAAAGCTCATCACTAAGCTAAGGACCCTGGGACTAAACACCTCCCTCTGCAACTTGATCCTAGACTTCCTGATGGGCCGCCCCCAGGTGGTAAAGGTAGGTAACAACACATCCCCCACGCTGATTCTCAACACGGGGGCCCCTCAGGGGTGCGTGCTCAGTCCCCTCCTGTACTCCCTGTTCACTCATGACTGCATGGCCAGGCACAGCTCCAAAACCATCATTAGGTTTGCTGATGACACAACAGTGGTAGGCCTGATCACCAACAACAATGAGACAGCCTATAGGGAGGAGGTCAGAGACCTGACCGTGTGGAGCAAAGAGAACAACCTCTCCCTCAACGTGATCAAGACTAAAGGAGATGATTGTGGACTACAGGAAAAGGAGGACCGAGCACGCCCCCATTCTCATCGACGGAGCTGTAGTGGAGCAGGTTGAGAGCTTCAAGTTCCTTGGCGTCCACATCACCAACAAACTAACATGGTCCAAGCACACCAAGACAGTCGTGAAGAGGGCACGACAAAACATATTCCCACACAGGAGACTGAAAAGATGTGGCATGGGTCCTCAGCTGCACCATCGAGAGCATCCTGACAGGTTGCATCACTTCCTGGTATGGCAACTACTCTGCCTCCGACCGCAAGGCACTACAGAGGGTAGTGCGTACGGCCCAGTACATCACCGGGGCCAAGCTTCCTGCCATCCAGGACCTCTATACCAGGCGGTGTCAGAGGAAGGCCCTAAAAGACTCCAGCCACCCTAGTCATAGACTGTTCTCTCTGCTACCGCACAGCAATCAGTACCGGAGCGCTAGGTCTAGGTCCAAGAGGCTTCTAAACAGCTTCAACCCCCAAGCCCTAAGACTCCTGAACATCTAATCAAATGGCTACCCAGACTATTTGTCACAAGGGCCTGCCATCATTCACTTTGACTGTGTGTTTACAGGCAGTAGCAACAGCATGACATTAGATCTTTAGGCAGCATTTGCCAAAAAGCCACAAAATACAACTGAATGGATTTCTGCAAATATGTAAATACCACAGGAGTTCTGTTACATTTGGGAACTTTACAGTCAAACAACCATGACAAGGTAGGCTCGCTCTCCCTCAGTTGCCTATGCACATCAACAAGATCAACAACTAATGTTAGCCAGAACGAGAGGAGCTCAAATCTAATGAGGGAATAGTAGATAAACCCTCTCAAACTTTTTCACCAAAATCGCACTGATAAACGATGGGGAAAGAGTAGCCGGCTTGCCCTTCTGCAGCTTGCCTGCCAATGCATGCTTGTCCCAACCCACTTGTAATAATTGAATGGGAACTTGCCTGCTTCCCTGCCCATTTGATCTATGCCAAATACATTTGATTGACAACTAAGAGATATGCTAACTGTGGATAACAATCATTCAAGTTCAGAATAGCTACCTAGCAAAGTGATTCACATTTCTTATTAGCTAACCAAATGACACCTAGAACTCTAGCTGTGGCAACAGAAAAAGATATGAGGGTAAAATGTCGGTCACTCACCCAATGACACGTCATCCTCCCAGAAGCTAGCCAACATTAGGCTGCATGTTTTAAGCTTGCTAAATAAATAGCTACATAAATAGATAAGCTAGCCTATTAGCCACGTTATGACTGACTTGTGATCACTGCCCTTGCTAGTTTCATTGTATTAACATTCCCAGCCTTGGTTACACCCGTCCTTTTTTGTTAAAAATATTGAGTCATTAAAACTGAATCCCAAATGGCTGGAGGCAGCAAATAATGTACCAGGCAAGCTGAGATTTACAACCTGATAACAATATTTGTTGGACAACCAAGAAATGTATTGCTGACTTACAGTACATTGATCATGCATTAAACTGTATCCATATATAAATGTAAAACTCTACGTCATGGAATGTTGAGTCAAATAGAACCTACTTTTAAAACCTCTTATAAAGTTGGTTTTGTAGCATAAACTGGGAATTTGATCTTTTTGACTGATATCTGTTTGTTTCATATATGACACGGTGTCAGTTCCACTTTAAGTCTTAGCTAAAAGCCAAGGAGCCCAAACCCTCACTCAATGGCTACCTCACAATTATCCACCCTTTTCCTGAAGTGTGCACTTGCACACCTTCTCAAATGATGCTCACAGACACGCACACAGACGGACACAGAGGAGTATGGGTCACGAACTCACACAAACACTGGATGAAATGACATCACCACTCTTTACAAGACAGCTAGTTAGCTTATAGTCTATCTACAGTCTAAAGCTCCACACACACACACACACACACGTCGCCCACTGCTCAACAGAAACTTA
This sequence comes from Salmo salar, assembly GCF_965601325.2. Taxonomy (NCBI): domain Eukaryota; kingdom Metazoa; phylum Chordata; class Actinopteri; order Salmoniformes; family Salmonidae; genus Salmo; species Salmo salar. The sequence continues at coordinate 81,251,492 of NC_138296.1, read as the reverse complement.
CGTCTTCCCAAAACCCAATTAAAGAGGATGAGGATGAGGAGAAAGAGTCCTGAAGTAGCAGAACATGGAAGCATGGAGAACCAAATAAAAACAAGATGTGAAATATTCATACAAATGAAAGAAACTAAATCAATAAAAGAAAATGAATGTTCTGAACAAAATCAATGTTGTTTTTTTTAAGTGAAGGAACAGCCACATAAAAATAAAGGTTTATTAAAGAATTCATCTAATATTTAAATGAATCAGAGACAATGGAATTCAGAAGAGATTATTTAGGTTACTTACATCGAACTGGTCCAGGGCGGAGGTGGGGGCGTTCAGGAAGGCCAGGAAAGAGTTCTGGGAGTCCTGGTGTTTCACACCTACACAAGACAACCATAACATCAGCATGCTGTACGGTGAAGTGGCTTTAGCACAGAGAAAATGGAAAACTGTTGTGCTCTCCCGGCTCCCGCTCTCCCATTTCTTAGTTGGTCCAGTTATTCCATAGAAAAACTAAAAGGTTGTCACTCAAATAGAATACATGGGGTGGAGAGGAGTAACACAGGTCAGAGGTGATGGCTCCAGTCTCACCCCTACGCAGGCGGAACTCCTCTGTATCCTTCTTCAGCCTCTCCATCTCAGCCAGCAGGTCCTGGTTCTTAGTCTCGGACTCCTGCAGTTTACTGAGGAGAGAGGAGGATGGAGGGACAAGAGAATGTCAACCAGGTCAAATCAGATCATGCAAGCGTAACAGAGCAATGGTGGTTCAGACTTTCTTGACAGATTGCAATGTACTGCGCTTTAATGTGCCTGGCATCCCATGTTCCCTATTGGAAAAATAAAGGTTCAGTATATTCTCAGTGTAGTTATTCGACTAAGTAAGAGCTTAAAAGTAGAAGTAACTAAGTAAGAGCAGCAGTGGACGTACCACTCAGTGGAGATGTTGGAGGCCTTGACTTTGTTCAGTTCGTCTTGGATGGTCTGTTTGGCTCTGATCTCAGCGTCCAGTGCAGACTGCAGCTCCAGACGGGCCGACATGTCCAGCTTAGCGAACCTCCGCACCTTCCACGGCATGTCCTGCTGTAGTGGGAGGGGAGAGAGCGAGAGAGAGCGTGAGAAAGAGGTAAAGAAATAAGGGAAAGTTCAATGCAGATGTGAGGTGTGTGTGTGTGTGTGTGTGTGTGTGTGTGTGTGTGTGTGTGTGTGTGTGTGTGTGTGTGTGTGTGTGTGTGTGTGTACAGTGCATTCGTAAAGTATTCAGACCCCTTGACATTTTCCACTTTTTGTTACGTTACAGCCTTATTAAAAAAAAATATCCTTATCAATCTACACATAATGATAGACATTTTTGCAAATGTATTAAAAATAAAAAACTGAAATATCTTATTTACATAAGCATTCAGACCCTTTGCTATGAGACTCGAAATTGAGCTCAGGTGCATCCTGTTTCCATTGATCATCCTTGAGATGTCTCTACAACTTGGGAGTCCACCTGTGGTAAATTCCATTGATTGGGCATGATTTGGAAAGCACACATCTGTCTATATAAGGTCCCACAGTTGACAGTGCATGTCAGAGCAAAAACCAAGCTATGAGGTCAAAGGAATTGTCCGTAGATCTCAAAGACAGGATCTGGGGAACAGTTGAAGGTCCCCAAAAACACAGTGGCCTCAATAATTCCTAAATGGAAGAAGTTTGGAACCACCAAGACTCTTCTGAGAGCCACCAGACCAAACTGAGCAATCGGAGAAGAAGGGCCTTGGTCAGGGAGGTGACCAAGAACCCAAAGGTCACTCTGACAGAGCTCCAGAGTTCCTCTGTGGAGATGGGAGAACCTTCCAGAAGGACAACCATCTTTGCAGCCCTCCACCAATCAGGCCTTTATGGTAGAATGGCCAGACGTAAGCCACTCCTCAGTAAAAGGCACATGGAGTTTGCCAAAAATGCACCTAAAGACTCTCAGACCATGAGACACAAGAAATTGAAATATTTGGCCTGAATGCCAAGCGGCAACTCTGTAGGACACCAGGCACCATCCATTCGGTGAAGCATGGTGGTGGCAGCATCATGCTGTGGGGATGTTTTTCAGTGGCAGGGTCACGGCAAAGATGAACGAAGCAAAGTACAGAGAGATTCTTGATGAAAACCTGCTCCAGAGCACTCAGGACCTCAGACTGGCGCAAAGGCTCACCTTCCAATAGGACAACAACCCTAAGCACACAGCCAAGACAATGCAGGAGTGGCTTCGTAACAAGTCTCTGAATGTCCTTGAGTGGCTCAGCCAGAGCCTGGACTTGAACCCGATCTAACATCTCTTGGAGAGACCTGAAAAGAGCTGTGCAGCGACACTCCCCATCCAACTTGTCAGAGCGTGAGAGGATCTGCAGAGAAGAATGGGAGAAACTCCCCCAGTACAGGTGTGCCAAGCTGTTTGTGCATTGTCATTATGGGGTATTGTGTGTAGATTGAGGAGTTCATGTTTTTAGAATTAGGCTGTAACCTATCAAAATGTAGAAAGCCAAGGGTTCTGAATACTTTACGAAGGCACTGTGTACGTATATATAAGTATCCGTCTCACCGTAGCCCTGGCTCCCAGGCTGGTGTTCCTCAGTCCCTCCAGTTCTTCAGTCATCTTACTGGCCAGAGCCTGGAGGTAGCCTCGCGTATCCTTCTCATCGCTCACCCTGGAACACACAGACACACACACATAATCCACATTATGCACAAACAAACCTTTCCATAGCATACACTCACATTATTATACAATCCCGTTTGGCGCACACACACAGAAACACACACCCTATAGTTAGCCCTAGGCATCACAGTAATCACTCCATGTACCAGACCTTATACATGAACTCAGGATGACCCTGTCACACAGTCAATAAATACAGCTATCGGTATATGAACAGCCCTCACAACTAACGGCAGCATACGTTACATATATCATCATCAAACCTGTGACTTTAACTGGGCCTCCCTAACACAAACTACATGCCAGCTAAGGTCACAATAACTCACCATTACCCTCTTGAGTTTTATACTAAGAACGTGTACCAAATGGCACCCTATCCCTATATAGTGCTCTGCGTTTGAACAGAGCCCTGTGGGTCTGGGCTCTGGTCAAAAGTAGTGACCTGAATAGGCAATAGGGTGCCATTTGGTACAGCTTCTGTGTAAATACATGCATGGTTGTGAATAGGCTTCCTCCAGTCCCAGTAACAACCTCCCTGGTCTGTACATACACATTTCCCCCACTAGGGGTCCCTGTGGTCCGGCAGGTAGCCTTGCTTCTGACCCTGGGCAGATTCAGAATGGTTCAGTCTCTGTCCATGACCCCCACTCTCTGAGGGAGTCTCAGATCCCTGTCCATGACCCCCACTCTCAGAGGGAGTCTCAGATCCCTGTCCATGACCCCCACTCTCAGAGGGAGTCTCAGATCCCTGTCCATGACCCCCACTCTCAGAGGGAGTCTCAGATCCCTGTCCATGACCCCCACTCTCAGAGGGAGTCTCAGATCCCTGTCCATGACCCCCACTCTCAGAGGGAGTCTCAGATCCCTGTCCATGACCCCCACTCTCCGAGGGAGTCTCAGATCCCTGTCCATGACCCCCACTCTCAGAGGGAGTCTCAGATCCCTGTCCATGACCCCACTCTCAGAGGGAGTCTCAGATCCCTGTCCATGACCCCACTCTCAGAGGGAGTCTCAGATCCCTGTCCATGACTCCACTCTCAGATCCCTGTCCATGACTCCACTCTCAGATCCCTGTCCATGACCCCCACTCTCAGAGGGAGTCTCAGATCCCTGTCCATGACCCCCACTCTCAGATCCCTGTCCATGACTCCACTCTCAGATCCCTGTCCATGACCCCCACTCTCAGAGGGAGTCTCAGATCCCTGTCCATGACCCCACTCTCAGAGGAAGTCTCAGATCCCTGTCCATGACTCCACTCTCAGATCCCTGTCCATGACTCCACCCTCAGAGGAAGTCTCAGATCCCTGTCCATGACTCCACTCTCAGATCCCTGTCCATGACTCCACTCTCAGATCCCTGTCCATGACCCCACTCTCAGATCCCTGTCCATGACTCCACTCTCAGATCCCTGTCCATGACTCCACCCTCAGAGGAAGTCTCAGATCCCTGTCCATGACTCCACTCTCAGATCCCTGTCCATGACCCCACTCTCAGATCCCTGTCCATGACTCCACTCTCAGATCCCTGTCCATGACTCCACTCTCAGATCCCTGTCCATGACTCCCACTCTCAGATCCCTGTCCATGACTCCCACTCTCAGAGGGAGTCTCAGATCCCTGTCCATGACTCCACTCTCAGATCCCTGTCCATGACCCCACTCTCAGATCCCTGTCCATGACCCCACTCTCAGATCCCTGTCCATGACTCCACTCTCAGATCCCTGTCCATGACTCCACTCTCAGATCCCTGTCCATGACTCCACTCTCAGATCCCTGTCCATGACCCCACTCTCAGATCCCTGTCCATGACCCCACTCTCAGATCCCTGTCCATGACTCCACTCTCAGATCCCTGTCCATGACTCCACCCTCAGAGGGAGTCTCAGATCCCTGTCCATGACTCCACTCTCAGATCCCTGTCCATGACCCCACTCTCAGATCCCTGTCCATGACCCCACTCTCAGATCCCTGTCCATGACCCCACTCTCAGATCCCTGTCCATGACCCCACCCTCAGAGGGAGTCTCAGATCCCTGTCCATGACCCCACTCTCAGATCCCTGTCCATGACTCCACCCTCAGAGGAAGTCTCAGATCCCTGTCCATGACTCCACTCTCAGATCCCTGTCCATGACCCCACTCTCAGATCCCTGTCCATGACCCCACTCTCAGATCCCTGTCCATGACCCCACTCTCAGAGGGAGTCTCAGGGGGAGTGAATACATTTCCATTTCACACCTCTCACTCGTACAGTTTACCCACTTGTACTTGCAGTGAAACAGGTCAAATATAAGCGCCTCCTATTGGGCTGGCGGGTAGGAGTGTTGGCCCAGTCACCGAAAGGTTGCTGGATCAAATCCCTGAGCTGACAAGGTAAAAATCTGTTGTTCTGCCCCTGAACAGATTCAGAGGGGTTGAGTTAAATGTGGAAGACACATTTCAGTTGAATGCATTCAGTTGTACAACTGACTAGGTCTCCTCCTATTGGTCCATAAAGGAGCTCTGAGACACACTCTTCCTGTTTCTCCTACTGCAGTGGCCTGGAGTGGCAGGCAGGGGGCACCACTCATCGCTGCTTCAGTTCACTGGTACAGTGTGCATGTATGTGTGATATGTGCAAATTGCCTGTCAGGCAAGCGAGCCAAGCAGCAGCAGCTAGGTATTGCCCTCGGTCTCCTCTCTCTCTTTCTTTCTGTCGCTCTCTATCAGCTTCTCTGAATGGAGAAGAGATTGTAAAGACCAATAAATCATCTGTATGACCTTTGAAATATTTGGGTCCTTTGCACCTCATTGCTGGATTGTGGATCCAAATGAAGTATTCAAAATGTGCCTGTATGTATGTAAATAGAGTACGTGTGTGAAAGCAAGCATGCGCGGACGTGTTTGAGAGTGAATGTATGCCCTGTGTACATGTCTGTCACTCACCACTGGATAATCTCAGTGATCTGGGCCTCCCAGTGAGCAGCACTCTCCTTCTTGTCAGCCAGATCCCTCATCTCCTCCTCCAGCTGTCTGTTGCTGCTGCTCAGCTTCTCAAACATAGGCGTCAGCTAGAGGGAGAGGAGAGGACAGAGGAGAGGACAGAGGAGAGGAGAGAGAGGACAGAGTCAATCAGAGCCATAGATATTATACAGAGTATGGTAATTTGCAGCGAAGTTTCAAGGGCATCTTATAGAGCTCCTCTATTATAGAACGGTCTGCCGTCCATGTGAGACAGACTCAGTCTCATCTCTTCAGAAAGTCCTAGGATTGAGTGTAGTTTGGCCCAGGGGGTAACTTTGGACGGGGCCAATGTCCCCCCCCCCGTCTCAGTCTCAGTCTCCAGTATTTATGCTGCAATAGTCTATGTGCCTAGACCTGAGCCCTAGGATCATGCCTCAAGACTACCCGGCCTGACGACGCCTGGCTGTCCCTAGTCAAACCAGTAGTGCTGCTGATCTAGTTCTGCTGTGGTTATGGAACCCTGACTAGTTTCACTGGACATGCTACTTGGTCCCGGACCTACTAATTATGTCTCTCACAGAAATGCTGTCTCGACCTCTGAATGCTCGGCTATGAAAAGCCAACTGACATTTACACCTGAGGTGCTGACCTGTTGCACCCTCTATGGTTATTATGGTTATTATTTGACCCTGCTGGTCATCTATGAATATCTGAACATATTGAAGAACGATCTGGCCTAAATGGCCATGTACTCTTATCTCCACCAGCACAGTCAGAGGAGGACCTGCCACCCCTCAGAGCCTGGTTCCTCTAGGATTCTTCCTACGTTCCTGCCTTTCTAGGGAGGTTTTCCTAGCCACTGTGCTTCTGCCTCTGCATTGCTTGGTCTTTGGTGTTTAAGGCTGGGTATCTGTAAAGCATCTGTGACAACTGCTGAAAGGGCTTTATAAAATACATTTGATTGATTGATTGATGACAGGGTAAGGAAAGGTAGGGCAGAGGAAGAGTGGGGGAGTAGGGGAGGGCAGAGCGAGAGAGGGGGGGAGGAGGGCAGGGGGAGAGAAAAGCTTCTTGACAGTTGCAGAGGGAGTGTGTTTTCCTGTAATGGTTTGACAGTAGGAAATTCATTCCGGTTCATATTGCTACTATCAGATAACTGGCAAGATGGTTGTTGGTAGTAAAACAGTTTGAAGGATAATTTAATCAGGCTAAACATAATATTTGCAAGGTAAGATTCTATTTTTTAACCTCACATTTATAGGATCTCTCCAAATGGAAACAGCTACCTTTAGAAGGATATACAACCTCCATAAATCATCTGATCCTTGTATTCTGGCTTTCATACTGAAGGTACTGTATGTGAAAGAACAGAATCAAATGGGTCAGCGTCCCAAATGGCACCCCATTCCCTATATTGTGCACTACTTTTGAACAAACCCTTATGGGCCCTGTTGAGAAGAAGTAAATAGGGTGCCATTTTGTCTGCATACCAGATGTTGTTCTCACTATCCCTCCCTGGCAGGTTGTGTTCAGGAAGGCTTGGGGAATGTTGTTCTCACTATCCCTCCCTGGCAGGTTGTGTTCAGGAAGGCTTGGGGAATGTTGTTCTCACTATCCCTCCCTGGCAGGTTGTGTTCAGGAAGGCTTGGGGAATGTTGTTCTCACTATCCCTCCCTGGCAGGTTGTGTTCAGGAAGGCTTGGGGAATGTTGTTCTCACTATCCCTCCCTGGCAGGTTGTGTTCAGGAAGGCTTGGGGAATGTTGTTCTCACTATCCCTCCCTGGCAGGTTGTGTTCAGGAAGGCTTGGGGAATGTTGTTCTCACTATCCCTCCCTGGCAGGTTGTGTTCAGGAAGGGGAATGCTCCCTGTTTTCCATGGCTGCTATCAACTTCAAGGCGCTCAGTCTTTTCTTCATATTTAATAGGAAATACCACAAAAACAAACAGCACTTTAGTCCAATATATCACAACTCCTAGAAAAATATTTAGCTTGGGAAATTCCATTTCTCATTCCCATATTTCCGGCTTCCAAAGTCAATCGTTTGGGATCCAACAGGACGTTGCATTTGCCTGTTTAGGATACCGCGGTCTGTTTTGAAGGTCGATATTGAACAGTGATTATATTGGCTTTATCAGGAGAGAAGGTTGGTGGCGGCGGTTACCTCAGGTCAGGGTGGGTGTGTGTGTGTGTGTGTGTGTGTGTGTGTGTGTGTGTGTGTGTGTGTGTGTGTGTGTGTGTGTGTGGTGTGTGAGAGAGAGGGGGTTACCTCAGGTCAGGGTGTGTGTGTGTATAACATCTCACCTTGTCCAGTTCGTTGGAGAGCTTCCTGTTTTCCTCGGTCAGAATGACTCTCTCCCGCTCATACTTCTGCTTGTACTCCATCTCAAACTCCTCCCGCTCGCCTTGGCTGTCTCACACACACAGATATGAGCCATCACCACACACACACACCAATAACACACTGAACCTGCTATTCAAAGAGAGTATCCAAACATCTGTATGAATGAGGCTAGCCAGGGATGCTAAACTAGAGGGTAGAAAAGCACATCCTGATAGCTTCCAGACTGTATGAGAGATCGTTAGAGCAATGTTGCTTCTTCGACCTGGACAGGGACAGAGGCAGATAACACCAGTTAGATCTAAGGGACTAACACAGGAACGAGGGTCTTCTCGGGAGCTAGGTCAGGGGAGAGAAGGTAACTCAAGTTAAACCTCACTGAGTACAACAGTAGAGGCCAGGGTGAAGTAACTATAACCATGTTTACCTCGTATAACCCTCGCTGGGAAGAAGAGGAAGAGGACAGTTAGGTAGGTAATCTCTATAATATTACAGGAAGAGAGAGTAACTGTGTATGTCAACTCTATTGACCGGTTTCCCGGTGCCAGATTCATTTCATATATCTATTCCTGGACTAAAAATCTATTTGAATGACAATATTCAAGTAAACAGACCAACAACGGCAGTTAGAGCTACAGTGAGAGAAAAAAGTATTTGATCCCCTGCTGATTTTGTACGTTTGCCCACTGACAAAGAAATAATCAGTCTTTAATTTTAATGGTAGGTTTACTTGAACAGTGAGAGACAGAATAACAACAAACAAAAAAATCCTGAAAAACATGTCAAAAATGTTATAAAATGATTTGCATTTTAATGAGGGAAATAAGTATTTGACCCCTCTGCAAAACATGACTTAGTACTTGGTGGCAAAACCCTTGTTGGAAATCAGAGGTCAGACGTTTCTTGTAGTTGGCCACCAGGTTTGCACACATCTCAGGAGGGATTTTGTCCCACTCCTCTTTGCAGATCTTCTCCAAGTCATTAAGGTTTCGAGGCTGACGTTTGGCAACTCAAACCTTCAGCTCCCTCCACAGATCTTCTATGGGATTAAGGTCTGGAGACTGGCTAGGCCACTCCAGGACCTTAATGTGCTTCTTCTTGAGCCACTCCTTTGTTGCCTTGGCCGTGTGTTTTGGGCCATTGTCATGCTGGAATACTCATCCACGACCCATTTTCAATGCCCTGGCTGAGGGAAGGAGGTTCTCACCCAAGATTTGACGGTACATGGCCTCGTCCATCGTCCCTTTGATGCGGTGAAGTTGTCCTGTCCCCTTAGCAGAAAAACACCCCCAAAGCATAATGTTTCCACCTCCATGTTTGACGGTGGGGATGGTGTGTTCTTGGGGTCATAGGCAGCATTCCTCCTCCTCCAAACACGGCGAGTTGAGTTGATGCCAAAGAGCTCCATTTTGGTCTCATCTGACCACAACACTTTCACCAGTTGTCCTCTGAATCATTCAGATGTTCATTGGCAAACTTCAGACGGGCATGTATATGTTTCCTTCTTGAGCAAGGGGACCTTGCGGGTGCTGCAGGATTTCAGTCCTTCACGGCGTAGTGTGTTAACAATTGTTTTCTTGGTGACTATGGTCCCAGCTGCCTTGAGATCATTGACAAGATCCTCCCGTGTAGTTCTGGGCTGATTACTCACCGTTCTCATGATCATTGCAACTCCACGAGGTGAGATCTTGCATGGAGCCCCAGGCCGAGGGAGATTGACAGTTCTTTTGTGTTTCTTCCATTTGCGAATAATTTCTTCCATTCGCACCAACTGTTGTCACCTTCTCACCAAGCTGCTTGGCTTTGGCCTTGTGTAGGTCTACAGTCTTGTCCCTGATATCATTGGAGAGCTCTTTGGTCTTGGCCATGGTGGAGAGTTTGGAATCTGATTGATTGATTGCTTCTGTGGACAGGGGTCTTTTATACAGGTAACAAACTGAGATTAGGAGCACTCCCTTTAAGAGTGTGCTCCTAATCTCAGCTCGTTACCTGTATAAAAGACACCTGGGAGCCAGAAATCTTTCTGATTGAGAGGGGGTCAAATACTAATTTCCCTCATTAAAATGCAAATCAATTTATAACATTTATGACATGCGTTTTTCTGGATTTTTTTGTTGTTATTCTGTCTCTCACTGTTCAAATAAACCTATCATTAAAATTATAGACTGATCATTTCTTTGTCAGTGGGCAAACGTACAAAATCAGCAGGGGATGAAATACTTTTTTCCCTCACTGTAAGGAACTAAGAGATGAAAAAGGGTCTTCTCAGGAGAAAGGTTACAATAGAAGGTAAGGTTGTCACCATTTTCTTTTGTACATTTTAGTCATTTAGCAGACGCTCTTATCCAGAGCGACTTACAGTAGTGAATGCATACATTTCATTTCATGCATTTTTTTTTTGTACTGGCCCCCCGTGGGAATCAAACCCACAACCCTGGCGTTGCACACACTATGCTGCCGTTGCAAACACCATGCTCTACCAACTGAGCCACAGTACCGTGATAATCAGAAGAATCTTGGCAAGCAACATGACACAGACAATTTCTTTAGGGAAACTAAACTGTCTTATGTTGTCACATTGTTTATTTCCCAAGCTATAGGTGACCATGTCTGACATCAAGAAGGTTCTTAGAGGAGGAAAGAGTTTAGTTTGGGTTTTCCTTGTTTGCTGTGGAAAATCAGCTATCGTAGTATCAGCAGTTATCTAAGATCAAAATACACTGCGAGTACAGCACAGTGGAGGCCATGGTGAAGTAACGGTAACCATGCTGACCTCGTATAACCCTCGCTGGGAAGAGGAGGAAGAGGACAGGCTCTATATAGCTACTACAGAGACCAGAAGCATGTCTGAATGCCATGTCTACATCTCTGGATAAACTGTCCTATATGTCTTTATGAGTGCTTTCTAGTGTTGTGGACATCTAAACCTAGGAAGGCCCTACCACACATAAGACATAAACATGTAGACAGACACACACCTCTCCCTGCGTGTCTTCTCCAGTTTGTCTTTGAGGACCAGGATCTCTTTCTGCAGGGTGAGCTGCTGTCCCTCAGCGTCGCGGAGCTCCTTGCGGAGGACCTTGAGTTCGTTGGCGTGCTGCGCTTCCCTCCTGCTCAACTCCTCCTCGTAGAACCCCGTCTTCTTCTCCAGGTCAGCCCGCAGCTTCCCCACCTCCTGGCTCTGGTCCGAGCCCACCACCGAGGCTGACGGCCCCAACTGCTTCTGGTTCAGAGGAAGAGAGGAGTTGGCCACATTCACACAACCAAGAAAACAGAGAAATTACAGGAGTGTATTAATTAGTGAACGCCATAGTAAAAATAGTTTGCAATGGAAAGCGTTTTGTTATTGGACAAGTTCAGAATAGTCCCTCCCCATTTCGGCCCGTTTGCCTCACGTTGGTTCCTAGAGAATACACCCCAGGTGTGTGTGTCTTGTGTGTGTGTAAGAGCATTGCTCCCGCCGCTGTCCCAGACTGGGCTCGAACCGGGGACCCTCTGAACACATCTACCAGTGTCAGCCATGAAGTAGCGTTATCAGTCAGGCCACAAAACACCTGGGCCGCAGAGCGAGTGACGTCACCGATCCAACAGTACTAGCACACTGCTAACTAGCTAGCCATTTCACATGGCTTAAATAAGCACCTGACTACAAGTCGCTATGCAGCGTCAGCTAAAATCTGAGATGTAGTGTGTGTGTGTGTGTGTGTGTGTGTGTGTGTGTGTGTGTGTGTGTGTGTGTGTGTGTGAGAGAAGGAAATATAAAAAAAAGTGTGTGTTAGTACGTGTGTTTCTCTCTGTGTGTGTGTGTTACCTTGAGTCCGTCCAGCTCCTCCTCTAGCAGTCTGCTGTACTGCTCTGAGCGTTCTCTCAGCTTCCTCTCCTTCTGAGCATCAGCTGTCTGCTCCTCAGACTGGGACTCCATCTGAGAGACAGTAAGGGGTTAATGCACACACACACACACACACACACACACACACACACACACACACACACACACACACACACACACACACACACACACACACACACACACACACACACCACACACACACACACACACACACACACACACACACACACACACACACACACACAAAGTAGAGACACACACACACACACAAATACCACAGGACCCACGTGACTACTCTACCTCCTTCTTGGCCCTCTCGGCCTTGCGCACCTCCAGCCGTAGAGCCTCCACCTTCTGGGACCAACCCTCCATCTCCTCCTCCTTGTCCCGGAGCTGACGGCCCAGGCGCTGCTTGGCTGATCTGAGGTCAGTCAGACGCTCGTTGAGCTCGGAGAACTCCTGCATGGCCAGCTTCCTCTGGCTGTGGGCCTCTTTCAACTCCTTAGACTGACTCTTCATCTTGCCACTGGCCTCCATTAAGTCCTAAAGGGAGGGAAGACGTGTACAGATTGATTGGTCAGACTGGGTGACAGTCGGTCCAATGGCGCTCAGCTGGTAGAGAATGGCACTTGCAATGCCAGGGTTGTCAATTCGATTCCTGCTGGGGCCACCCTTACGAAAATGTATGCACTCATTGTCGTTTTGGATATATGCATCTGCTTAATGGTATATATTACAGATAGACTCAGGGTCCGGGGTAGTTTTATACCCTTTTCATACTGCAGAGCAGAGCTGAGCCAATATACCACCTTGACGCATAATATGTGAAAATAAAATATCTCCAAGCCAGTACAGATCAGCACGATAGTGTGAAAATAGGATAATATTGGGAGTGACTATGAGTTAACACACTGAAGTCAACACCCCCAGGTGGTTCTATAGACAGGGAAACACCCCCAGGTGGTGCTATAGACAGGGAAACACCCCCAGGTGGTGCTATATACAGGGAAACACCCCCAGGTGGTGCTATATACAGGGAAACACCCCCAGGTGGTGCTATATACAGGGAAACACCCCCAGGTGGTGCTATATACAGGGAAACACCAACAGGTGGTGCTATATACAGGGAAAAACACCCAGGTGGTGCTATATACAGGGAAACACCCCCAGGTGGTGCTATATACAGGGAAACACCCCCAGGTGGTGCTATATACAGGGAAACACCCCCAGGTGGTGCTATATACAGGGAAACACCCCCAGGTGGTGCTATATACAGGGAAACACCCCCAGGTGGTGCTATATACAGGGAAACACCCCCAGGTGGTGCTATATACAGGGAAACACCCCCAGGTGGTGCTATATACAGGGAAACACCCCCAGGTGGTGCTATATACAGGGAAACACCCCCAGGTGGTGCTATATGCAGGGAAACACCCCCAGGTGGTGCTATATGCAGGGAAACACCCCCAGGTGGTGCTATATGCAGGGAAACACCCCCAGGTGGTGCTATATGCAGGGAAACACCCCCAGGTGGTGCTATATGCAGGGAAACACACCCAGGTGGTGCTATATGCAGGGAAACACACCTTGTGCAGGTTGTCCTTCTCCAGGTTGAGACTCTTCATCTGTTTCTCCAGGTTCCTGATGTGTTTAGATGAATCCTCCATTTCTCTACGGACTGACGAAGCTTCTTCCAACTCATGTTCCTGTTGACCTGAGTCTAACACACACACACACACACACACACACACACACACACACACACACACACACACACACACACACACACACACACACACACACACACACATTACAGTGGGTCAGGGTTGTTAAACAACTTTGGCCAACATAAATTACATTTCACTATGATGTATGTTCCATTATAGTGTACATTTCAAATTGTAGTCATTTAGCAGATGCTAAATGTACACTCTGGATAAGAACATACATTTTCATGCTTTTGTACTGGTCCCCCGGTATGGTAAATGCTGACCTGGATGGAATATGTTTGTGTTCTACTACACAGCAGTAAAACTTTACAGTAAAATGTTGAATGTTTACCTGCAATCTTTTTCTTGAGGATGTCAATCTCAGTCTTCAGACTCCTGATCTCCACCTCCTTGTTAGAGGGGACGGGTGCTGGTCCTTCTGATACATGCTGCAGAGCCTGGACTGTCTGGGTGGACTCTGGAACACAACACACAGGGAGAGGATGAGAAGGAGAGGAGAGGGGGAGGAGGAAAGGAGAGGGAGAGGAGAGGTGCGAGTGTGTGTACCTTGTAGCTTGCGGCTGAGCTCAGTCTTCTCCTGTTCTAGTCGTCGTATCCTCCTCTCGTAGGCCTCGGTGGCCAGACTCTCCTCCAGACTGCGCTGGACACATACATCCATCTGTGTCTGACTGCTACTGCCTGCCTCCCTCAGACAGCCCCGGTCAGACAGGGTACTGGAGAGGAGAGATAGGGAAGGGGGGGGGGGATAGGGAAGAGGGGGGAGAGATAGGGAAGAGGGGGGGGAGATGGGGAAGAGAAAGAGATGCATACCATATTAGAGACACATATTTACCTCAGAATAGACAGACCCCCAAAGAATTCATAAACAAATCCAATTTTGAAAAACTCCCATTTCTATTGGCAGCAAGATTTGTGGCCTGTTGCCACAAGAAAAGGGCAACCAGGCAACTTTTGTTTATTATCTATTTCACTTGCTTTGGAAATGTTTATCTTGGCCAGGTCGCAGTTGTAAATGAGAACTTGTTCTCAACTGGCCTACCTGGTTAAATAAATAAATACAAATAAACATGTTTCCCATGCCAAAAAAAGCCCCTTATATTGAAATTAGAGCGAGAGAGAGCAAGAGTGCAACCACCATTAGCCTTCAGGCTAAGATAAACAATTAGACCATTCAATGCTTTCTCAACGGTGGAAACTGAGTGCTAGTGGAAGTGTGGCTGAGGTTAGATCAGACGATAGAGAAGTAGGAGCGAAGTAGACTGGTCACAGATCTGATTGTGCTGTATAGCCTATCCTCATTGTTATGCCAAACATGACAATGACCATAGGAGTTGGCAAGACAGCACAAACAGATCTGGGAACAGGCTAAGATGTATTTTTCTGTATGCTGTATGTATTGACGAAGATGTGGAAGTTTATTTGGAAACTAAACTGGGGTTGTTGCTTAGCGACCACTCACCATTTACTGGTGTAGGTGAAACCTACAAAGGGCAGGTGGTGTCCAGAGAAGGCAGTATGTGAGGGAGGGGGCATCGTCTCCTGAAATAACACAAAATAACACAAACACGTCAACCTTGACAACATTACAGACAGATGAAAGAGATGGACAGATAAAAGATGGAAACAGAGAGAGACTGAAAGATGAGAGTAAGAGAGTCTATGTCTTGATGTAGTCCCATAGAGAAAGACAGACTTACTGAGTTCTTGAGACAGTCGTCATCCACGTCAAAGTTAGAGGTGTCTGTGGGGCTGCTGACCTCTGGGATGTAGGGGGCCTCGCACGTACGGATGTTGTCCCAGTCAATGCCTGAAAGGAATGACATTAAACATGATATGACTGGCAAACTGTGATCATGGTATGATATTGTAACGATCATCATATCATCGTCTACTGTCCAGCCTAACTTCAACACCAATTAACAAGATAAGAGGTTATCTACATCAACTCCTGGAAATGGCGCCAGAGAATAATTGATAGACAAACCCTAGCACGCACATACTGTTTTAAAACATCAGGCCCTACCAGAGAAGAAGGGGTGAGATTTGAAGTCGTCGATGCCGTTCTGGCCCAGACGGTGCTCCCGGCTGCAGATGAGGCGTCGGATCAGGTCCTTGGCGTCTTCGGACACGTCTGTCATCTGCAGGGGGAACTGGAAACGCTCCTGGGCACCCGGCGGAGGGTAAGAGGAGAGGGAAAGGAGTCTGAATAATGAAGATACCCTACGTCCCAAATGGTTCCCTATTCCTTATTTATTTACTGCACTACTTTTGACCATTTGGGACGCAGCCTCGATATACTGTTCGCGTCGTTTGGTCAAATATTTGTATTTCTAATTTATTTTTACTGATAACGCAACGTACCCGTTGCAGTCGACAGCAGAATAGTTCTATACTGTTTGCAGAATAATCTTCGTACACATTTTTTCACATTTCATGTATTTATTTGTGTACATGGCCCCTGACAAAGAAATGTAAAAATAAATAAAAATGGTATATGGCCCATGCATGTTTATCCTGTTGCAGCAGAAAGCAGCATAGTTCTAGCAAACATTTAATGGTTTAATGTGCACACATAAGGCATCTGTTCAGTCAATATGGCTGGGTGAACTAGATGGTATAGTTGAAAGGTGACGGGAAGGGAGAGGGGGGAGAGTTATGAAGGTAGAAGGGTGTGGTTTGGAGTCAGGATGGGCTGAAGTATGAACAGACCTGGGGTTGTACAGTTCATTCAGAAAGTATTCAGACCCCTTGACTTTTTCCACATTTTGTTAGGTTACAGCCTTGTTCTAAAATTGATTAAATTGTTGTTGTTTTCTCTCAATCTACACACAATACCCCATAATGACAAAACAAAAAGGTTTTTAGCAATTTTTGCTAATTAATTACAATATAAACTGAAATATCACATTTACATAAGTATTCAGATCCTTTACTCAGTACTTTGTTGAAGCACCTTTGGCAGCGATTACAGCATTGAATCTTCTTGGGTATGATGCTACAAGCATGGCACATCTGTATTTGGGGAGTTTCTCCCATTCTTCTCTGCAGATCCTCTCAAGCTCTGTCAGGTTGGATGGGGAGGGTTGCTGCACAGCTATTTTCAGGTCTCTCCAGAGATGTTAGATCGGGTTCAAGTCCGGCCTCTAGCTGGGCCACTCAAGGACATTCAGAGACTTGTCCTGAAGCCACTCCTGTGTTGTCTTGGCTGTGTGCTTAGGGTCATTGTCCTGTTGGAAGGTGAACCTTCACCCCAGTCTGAACCCCAGTCTGAGATCCTTAGCACTCTGGAGCAGGTTTCCATCAAGAATCTCTCTGTACTTTGCTCCGTTCATCTTTGCCTCGATCCTGACTAGTCTCCCAGTCCCTGCCGCTGAAAAACATCCCCACAGCATGATGCTGCCACCACCATGCTTCACTGTAGGTATGGTGATAGGTTTCGTCCAGATATGACGCTTGGCATTGAGGCCAAAGAGTTCAATCTTGGTTTCATCAGACCAGAGAATCCCCAGATCTGAGCTCAATTTCGAGTCTCATAGCAAAGGGTCTGAATACATATGTAAATAAGGTATTTCTGTTTGTTATTTTTAATAAAACTGCTCAAATTTCAAAAAAACTTTTCACTTTGTCATTATGGGGTATTGTGTGTAGATTGACATTTTTTACTTAACAGATTTCATAATATAGCAGTAACGTAATAAAATGTGGAAAAAGTCAAGGGGAATGAACACTTTCCGAATGCACTGTAAGTATCAATTGTCTCAGAGTATTCCTCTTAGCAGTGCTGATCTAGGATCAGGTCCATTTAATCTCATTTATATGATCTAAAAAGCTGAACTGAGCCTAGATCAGCACTCCTACTCTAAAAAGCTTGATACATTCAGCCCTTGAACAGAACATACTCAAACTTTAACAACTAACACTCAGACCCAGTCCCAAATCAACCCCTAGCCCCTACTTCCTATGCACTTGTGGAGATCTGAGAGGAATCTACAAGTGCATAGGTGGTAGGGAATAGGGGTCCATTTGGGACTGGGCAATCAGACTCCAAAAAGAAACACTCACAGCAGCACCTAACTCCTCCTGTCGGTCGATGGAAAGGAACCAGAAGAAGAAGGGTAGAGGAGGAGTCAGAAAGAATAAAACTAACTATGTACAGAAAGTACTTCAGCCTAACACCAAAGAGCCCAACAACACCTGAACAATCCCGCTCGTCTTGAACCATTGAATAAAAAATGTGTCTTTGTCAAGACGGGTTTTAGTACAGTAAGTACAATGTGACTACCAGTAAGCCTTAACCTGCCTGACAGCCTCAAAAAAGAGGACCGCAAAGGAAATAGGCTGTACAACTTTTTGGGTGGTCCTCTAGGATTTTCAATGCATTGTATAGGCTACACGTGTGGTAGAGCTGTGGTTTTGAATGATCAAATAAATCAAATGATAAATCCCAGGGTAGCTACAGTCAGCCTCCTCTGTCCAGTCTTACCACCCACCCTCTCACCTTGTGGTTCATGATCTTGCCGTAGGTCTCCACTAGTGACTCGGCGTAGAAGGGAGTTTCCCCGTACAGCATCTCGTACATGCAGACCCCCAGGGACCACCAGTCACACTCTGGACCGTACTTCCCCTTCCCATCCTCCATCGCCTGCAGGATCTCCGGAGAGATGTAGTCCGGGGTCCCCACGGCAACTGACGACTGGACCTGAGGGAGACCAGGCCCAGGAGATGAATGGATTAGTGAGTGGATGGATAGAGGCATAGATGGTTCGATGGATGGCATGGGGGACAAACCATAGAAATAATTTCATACTTAATAAAGGGATACTGTGTGATTCTGGCAGTTAGGCCTAAGACAATTTTCCACTTGCCCAGAGTCAGACGAACTTGTGAATACCATTTTTATGTCTCTGCGTGCAGTATGAAGGAAGTCTTTTGCGAGCCAATGCTAACTAGCATTAGTGCAATGACTGGAAGTCTACAGGTATGGTAGCATACGCATAGCATTGGCGCGTGAATCTACCTCTAACTTCCTTCAAACTGCACAAATCCCTTTAATGTTAGAGAAATAATCTGTAATCTGGTGTTGTTAATTGCACGTCTACAGTGTGTTTGGAGTCAAATACGTCCACCAAACCTAAACAAGGCCATGCCATAGAGCACATACTAAATAAATCAAACTTCCCTGAGACTAGGCCAAAGAAGCGCCGGTCACCGCAGCTTTAGAGAGGCGGATCCTCTAAGGTCTCAACTTATTCATCAAAGCCACATAGCCAACCACCTCAGAGCAGCTTAATTAGCGGAAGAGTCTTAACCACAGGCACAGCCATGAAATCAGACACAGAGAAGGCCTAAAGGGGGCCGGGGCTTCAGCCACAGGGGAGGCCTAGAGGGGCCCAGGGTTTGATGGGGTGGTGGTTGGTGGTTTTTGGAGGTGGTTTGGGTTGTGTGCATATATATATAGTTTGGACACAGCTACTCATTCCAGAGTTTTTCCTTATTTTTCCTATTTTCTACATTGTAGGATATTAGTGAAGACATCAAAACTATGAAATAACACATATGGAATCATGTAGTAACCAAAGAAGTGTTAAAACAAATATAAACATGTATTTTTATTTGTGATTCTTCAAACTAGCCACGCTTTGCCTTGATGACAGCTTTGCACACATATGTGGGAACTCCAAGACTGTTGGAAAAGCATTCCAGGTGACTACCTCATGAAGCTGGTTGAGAAAATGCCGAGTGTACAAAGCTCTAATCAAGGCAAAGGGTGGCTACTTTGAAGAATCTAAAATATTAAATCTATTTTTATTTGTTTAACACTTTTTTGGTTACTACATGATTGCATGTGTGTTATTTCATAGTTTTGGTGTCGTCACTACTATTATACAATGTAGAAAATAGTGAAAATAAAGAAAAACCCTTGAATGAGTAGTTGTCCAAACTTTTGGCTGGTATATGTCGGCCTACTCACCGTGCCGTCCTCCATGAGTTTGAGGCAGGAACCAAAGTCAGCCAGGCGAATGTGACCGTTCATGTCCATCAAGATGTTGTCTGGCTTGATGTCCCTGAAGGTGACAGAAGACAGAGAGACCAAAGTAAATATACTGATGACTCTGAGAAAGAGAACTAGGAATGGAGGAAGAGGGAGAGAGGGGGAGTGGAATAAAATGAAAAACACATCTCAGAGGGGGAGACAGGGAGGGAGAGAGAATGAAAGAGAGCAAAACAACTTTAACGCAACACTAGTGTTTGGTGAGAGAGAGCGAAAAGTAGATTTTGCTTCTAGAGAGAGCGCTAGAGAGGGCGAGAGGGAGCGAGAGAGGGAGCGAGAGAGGGAGCGAGAGAGGGAGCGAGAGAGAGAGAGTTTGTTTGCTCCTGGATGCCTTTAGTCTCCCCTCATGAAGTCTTGTGTTAATTTGGGCAGTTCATTGCCCTTGCAGCCTCTACTGCCAATGGGGCAGACCCCTCACAAGGTTACCCCCCACAAGGCAGACAGAGGCTTGGTTATCCTGTCCCGACCAGCCCCCCCGACCCTGTCCCGACCAGCCCCCCCTGACCCTGTCCCGACCAGAACACCCTGTCCCTGTCCCGACCAGCCCCCCCTACCCCTGTCCCGACCAGCCCCCCCTGACCCTGTCCCGACCAGCCCCCCCTGACCCTGTCCCGACCAGCCCCCCCTGACCCTGTCCCGACCACTATTCTGATATTACATCTCACTTAATGCAGACAATGTCAAGCCCTTGTCTTCACTAGTCTCCATATCTCTACACTATTGATACATAGTACAGTATAGTAACAATATACTAACAGTATAGTAACAACCCATCAATACACTAACAATACACTAACAGTACAGTAACAATACTGCACTAATAGTAACAGTACAGTAACAATACAACACACTAAAGGACATCATCAAAACACTAACAGTACAGTAACAATACATCATCAATACACTAACAGTATAGTAACAATACACTAACAGTATAGTAACAATACATCATCAATACACTAACAGTGTAACCTTTATTTAACGAGGCAAGTCAGTTAAGAACAAATTCTTATTTACAAAAACGGCCTACTGCCTTGTTCAGGGGCAGAACGACAGATTTTTACCTTGTCAACTCGGGGATTCGATCCAGCAACCTTTCAGTTACTGGCCCAACGCTCTAACCACTAGGCTCCTTGCCGCCCCAGTAACAATACATCAATACACTAACCGTATAGTAACAATACATCAATACACTAACAGTATAGTAACAATACATCAATACACTAACATTACACTAACAGTAAAGTAACAATACACTAACCGTATAGTAACAATACATGAATACATCAATACACTAACAGTATAGTAACAATGCACTAACAGTTAATACATCAATACACCAGCAGTATAGTAACAATACATCATCAATACACTAACAGTATAGTAACAATACACTAACCGTATAGTAACAATACATGAATACATCAATACACTAACAGTATAGTAACAATGCACTAACAGTTAATACATCAATACACTAACAGTATAGTAACAATACATCATCAATACACTAACAGTATAGTAACAATACATCAATACACTAACAGTATAGTAACAATACATCAATACACTAACAGTAAAGTAACAATACACTAACCGTATAGTAACAATACATGAATACATCAATACACTAACAGTATAGTAACAATGCACTAACAGTTAATACATCAATACACTAACAGTATAGTAACAATACATCATCAATACACTAACAGTATAGTAACAATACACTAACCGTATAGTAACAATACATGAATACATCAATACACTAACAGTATAGTAACAATGCACTAACAGTTAATACATCAATACACTAACAGTATAGTAACAATACACTAACAGTATAGCAACAATAAATCATCAATACACAACGATATATTATACACTTGACATTACATGGTAGCTGAAGGACGGGATTAAAAACAAACAAAAGATAACTATTGTAAAATATATTGTGTCTCTAAAATGTGTATAGTGTGTACTGTATAAGCTGGAAGTAGAAGCCTAAGTGTTGTCGTCCATTAGTTTACTCCAATTAGGGGAGGCGTGGTAGGGTTAGGGGAAAATAATAAAGGAAAATATATATATTTTTTAAAAGACATGGGGCGGCAGGTAGCCTAGTGGTTAGAGCATTGGGCCGGTAACCGAAAGGTTGCTGGATCAAATCCCCAAGCCGACAAGGTACAAATCTGTCGTTCTGCCCATGTATATAGAAACTCAGTATATATAAACTCAGTAACAGTCAGTATCTGGTGTGACCACCAGCTGCATTAAGTACTGCAGTGCATCTCCTCATGGAGAGACTAAACTCAGCAAAAAAAGAAACGTCCCTTTTTCAGGACCCTGTCTTTCAAAGATAATTCGTAAAAATCCTAATAGCTTCCCAGATATTCATTGTAAAGGGTTTAAACACTGTTTCCCATTCTTGTTCAATGAACC
This sequence comes from Salmo salar, assembly GCF_965601325.2. Lineage (NCBI taxonomy): Eukaryota > Metazoa > Chordata > Actinopteri > Salmoniformes > Salmonidae > Salmo > Salmo salar. Next base: position 81,229,466 of record NC_138296.1, on the reverse strand, counting down.
ATAAACAATGAATGAACATGTACCTGTGGAACGGTCATTAAGACACTAACAGCTTACAGACCATAGGCAATTAAGGTCACAGTGATGTAAACTTAGGACACTAAAGAGGCCTTTCTACTGACTCTGAAAAACACCAAAAGAAAGATTCCCAGGGTACCTGCTCATCTGCGCGAATGTGCCTTAGGCATGCTGCAAGGAGGCATGAGGACTGCAGATGTGGCCAGAGAAATAAATTGCAATGTCTGTACTGTAAGAAGCCTAAGACAGCGCTACAGGGAGACAGGATGGACAGCTGATTGTCCTTGCAGTGGCAGACCACGTGTAACAAGTTCGGTACATCCGAACATCACATCCGCAATAGGCTTAGAGAGCCTGGACTGAGGGCTTGTAGGCCTGTTGTAAGGCAGGTCCTCACCAGACATCACCGGCAGCAACGTCGCCTATGGGCACAAACCCACCGTCGCTGGACCAGACAGGACTGGCAAAAAGTGCTCTTCGCTGACGAGTCGCGGTTTTGTCTCAACAGGGGTGATGGTCGGATTCATGTTTATCATCGAAGGAATGAGGGTTACACCGAGGCCTGTACTCTGGAGCGGGATTGATTTGGATGTGGAGGGTCCGTCATGGTCTGGGGCGGTGTGTCACAGCATCATCGGACTGAGCTTGTTGTCATTGCAGGCAATCTCAACACTGTGCGTTACAGGGAAGACATCCTCCTCCCTCATGTGGTACCCTTCCTGCAGGCTCATCCTGACATGACCCTCCAGCATGACAATGCCACCAACCATACTGCTCGTTCTGTGTGTGATTTCCTGCAAGACAGGAATGTCAGTGTTCTGCCATGGCCAGCGAAGAGCTAGGATCTCAATCCCATTGAGCACGTCAGGGACCTGTTGGATCGGAGGGTGAGGGCTGGGGCCATTCCCCCCAGAAATGTCCAGGAACTTGCAGGTGCCTTGGTGGAAGAGTGGGGTAACATCTCACAGCAAGAACTGGTAAATCTGGTGCAGTCCATGAGGAGATGCACTGCAGTACTTAATGCAGCTGGCGGCCACACCAGATACTGACTGTTACTTTTGATTTTGACCCACCCTTTGTAGCAATGCAAATAGTCTGTGTAGCCATTTGATTAGCTGTTCAGGAGTCTTAGGACTTGGGGGTAGAAGCTGTTTAGAAGCCTCTTGGACCTAGACTTAGCGCTCTGGTACTGCTTGCCGTACGGTAGCAGTGAGAACAGTCTATGACTAGAGTGGCTGGAGTCTGACAATTTTTAGGGCCTTCCTCTGACACCGCCTGGTATAGAGATCCTGGATGGCAGGAAGCTTGGTCCCAGTGATGTACTGGACCGTATGCACTATGCTCTGTAGTGCCTTGCGGTCAGAGGCCGAGCAGTTGCCATACCAGGCAGTGATGCAACCCATCAGGATGCTCTCGATGGTGCAGCTGTAAAACCTTTTGAGGATCTGAGGACGCATGGACCATGTTAGGTCTCTGACCTCCTTCCTACATGCTGTCTCATCGTTGTCGGTAATCAGGCCTGTTCTGTCATCAGCAAACTTAATGATGGTGGAGTCGTTTTTAGATCTGCCATCTAAAAAAATAAATAACCACAGGCCTTATCAACACATGGTCGATACACAAATAAATACCAGGGTTGCTGAGACAAACCCCAGTGACACAAACACACATCAAATGCTGCATCGTCTCATAGCGGCGTAGTTTCTGTGACAGGATTTTACACACCACTGTACTATGAGTTGTGATGCAAAGGCACTGCCAAATCAAACCGAGTAAGTACACACAAACGCTGTGTTGTCATGTGTTGCTGCCTTGCTATGTTGTCTCTCTTTATGTAGTGTCTCTCTTGTTGTGATGTGTGTTTTGTCCTATATTTATATTGTATTTATTTTTTTAATCCCAGCCCCTGTCCCTGCAGGAGGCCTTTTGCCTTTTGGTAGGCCGTCATTGTAAATAAGAATTTGTTCTTAAGTGACTTGCCTAGTTAAATAAAGGTTAAATAAATAAATAAAATAAAAACTCCTAGCCCCTATTGTAACCCTAAACCTAACCCTAATTCTAACCCTAACCTCTATGCCTAACCTTAACCTAACCCTAAACGCTATGCCTAAAAAAAAAAAGCATTTTTCCTTGTTTTACTATCCTTGTGAGGTCTTCAAATATATATTTCAAGACCTATATACACACACACACAAAAAGTATGTGAACCCTTTGGAAATACCTGGATTTCTGCATAAATTGGTCATAAAATCTGATCTTCATCTAATTCACAACAATAGACAGTCTGCTTAAACTAATAACACAAACAATTATACATTTTCATGTCTTTATTGAACACACCGTGTAAACATTCACAATGCAGGGTGGAAAAAGTATGTGAACCCTTGGTTTTAATAAGTGGTTGACCCTCCTTTGGCAGCAATAACCTCAAACAAATGTTTTCTGTAGTTGCGGATCAGACCTGCACAACGGTCGGGAGGAATTTTACAAAACTGTTTCAGTTCAGCAATATTCTTGGGATGTCTGGTGTGAACTGCTCTCTTGAGGTCATGCCACAGCATCTCAAATCGGGTTGAGGTCAGGACTCTGACTGGGCCACTCCTGAAGGCATATTTTCTTCTGTTGAAGCCATTCTGTTATTGATTTACTTCTGTGTTTTGGGTCGTTGTCCTGTTGCATCAAACTTCTGTTGAGCTTCAATTGACAGACAGATAGCCTAACATTCTCCTGCAAAATGTCTTGATAAACTTTGGAATTCATTTTTCCGCCGATGATCGCAAGCTGTCCAGGCCCTGAGGCATCAAAGCAGCCGCAAACCATGATGCTCTCTCCACCATACTTTACAGTTGGGATGAGGTTTTGATGTTGGTGTGCTGTGCCTTTTTTTCTCCACACTGTTGTGTGTTCCTTCCAAACAACTCCACTGTAGTTTCATCTGTTCATATAATATTTTGCCAGTAGCCATGTGCTCTTTTGCAAACTTCAGACGTGGAGAAATGTTTTTTTTTGGACAGCAATGGCTTCTTCCATGATGTCCTCCCATGAACACCATTCTTGTTTAGTGTTTTACATATTGTACACTCGTCAACAGAGATGTTAGCATGTTCCAGAGATTTCTGTAAGTCTTTAGCTGGCACTTCAGGATTCTTCTTAACCTCATTGAGCATTCTGCGCTGTGCTCTTGCAGGCATCTTTACAGGACGGCCACTCCTAGGGAGAGTAGCAACAGCGCTTAACTTTCTCCATTTATAGACAATTTGTCTTACCGTGGACTGATGTACATCAAGGCTTTTAGAGATACTTTTGTAACCCTTTCCAGCTTTATGCAAGTCAACAACTCTTTATCTTAGGTCTTCTGAGATTTCTTTTGTTCGAGGCATGGTTCACATCAGGCAATGCTTCTTGTGAATAGCAAATTCAAATTTTGTGAGTGTTTTTAATAGGGCAAGGCAGCACTAACCAAAATCTCCAATCTCGTCTCATTGGTTGGAATCCAGGTTAGCTGACTCCTGACTCCAATTAGCATTGGAAGATGTCATTAGCCTAGGGGTTCACCTACTTTTTCCAACCTACACTGTGAATGTTTAAATGATGTATTTAATATAGTTTAAGCACACTATGTTTGTCTATTGTTGTGACTTAGATGAAGATCAGATCAAATTTGACGACCAATTTATGTAGAAATCCAGGTAATTCCAAAGGGTTCACATACTTTTTCTTGCCACTGTATATATTTTTTTACCCTTATTTAACTAGGCAAGTCAGTTAAGAACAAATTCTTATTTACAATGACGGCCTACAGGGGGAACGACAGATCTTTACCTTGTCAGCTCGGGGGATTCGATCCAGCAACCTTTCAGTTACTGGCCCAACGCTCTAACCACTAGGCTACCTGCCGCCCAAGACCATACACACAGACAGACATTCTCTGATACCCAGCATCTCTAACAAACTCAAATGACTCCACATGTTCTATGAATGTTCATCTTCAGTACAGAGCAGCACATAAAAGCACTGTAGAAGCTATTGACAGGTCCTTCCTCAACTGTTAACAGTCAACATCACATGAAGGGCCTGCTCCTACTTTATAGCAGCTTCTAACTGAATCAGCTTCCTATTAAAGTTACACATTTAGACAGTGCCTGATGATCATATTTACCACTGAATCAGCTTCCTATTAAAGTTATATTTTTAGACTGCCCATCTTTCCCATTTATAAGGGTTTGGTTTAGAAGCGTGGGGGAGTCAGAGCAGTGCCTGATGGAAGTGGTGAGGGGACTCTAGTTGGGAGGGATGGGGTGTAGGGGGGACTATGGGGGTACACCCTGCCTTGGGAGGGATGGGGTGTAGGGGGGAGTATGGGGGTACACCCTGCCTTGGGAGGGATGGGGTGTAGGGGGGAGTATGGGGGTACACCCTGCCTTGGGAGGGATGGGGTGTAGGGGGGAGTATGGGGGTACACCCTGCCTTGGGAGGGATGGGTTGTAGGGGGGAGTATGGGGGTACACCCTGCCTTGGGAGGGATGGGGTGTAGGGGGGAGTATGGGGGTACACCCTGCCTTGGGAGGGATGGGGTGTAGGGGGGAGTATGGGGGTACACCCTGCCTCGGGAGGGATGGGGTGTAGGGGGGAGTATGGGGGTACACCCTGCCTCGGGAGGTATGGGGGTACACCCTGCCTTGGGAGGGATGGGGTGTAGGGGGGAGTATGGGGGTACACCCTGCCTTGGGAGGGATGGGGTGTAGGGGGGAGTATGGGGGTACACCCTGCCTTGGGAGGGATGGGGTGTAGGGGGGAGTATGGGGGTACACCCTGCCTTGGGAGGGATGGGGTGTAGGGGGGAGTATGGGGGTACACCCTGCCTTGGGAGGGATGGGGTGTAGGGGGGAGTATGGGGGTACACCCTGCCTTGGGAGGGATGGGGTGTAGGGGGGAGTATGGGGGTACACCCTGCCTCGGGAGGGATGGGGTGTAGGGGGGAGTATGGGGGTACACCCTGCCTCGGGAGGTATGGGGGTACACCCTGCCTTGGGAGGGATGGGGTGTAGGGGGGAGTATGGGGGTACACCCTGCCTCGGGAGGGATGGGGTGTAGGGGGGAGTATGGGGGTACACCCTGCCTTGGGAGGGATGGGGTGTAGGGGGGAGAATGGGGGTACACCCTGCCTTGGGAGGGATGGGGTGTAGGGGGGAGTATGGGGGTACACCCTGCCTTGGGAGGGATGGGGTGTAGGGGGGAGAATGGGGGTACACCCTGCCTTGGGAGGGATGGGGTGTAGGGGGGAGAATGGGGGTACACCCTGCCTTGGGAGGGATGGGGTGTAGGGGGGAGAATGGGGGTACACCCTGCCTTGGGAGGGATGGGGTGTAGGGGGGAGTATGGGGGTACACCCTGCCTTGGGAGGGATGGGGTGTAGGGGGGAGAATGGGGGTACACCCTGCCTTGGGAGGGATGGGGTGTAGGGGGGAGAATGGGGGTACACCCTGCCTTGGGAGGGATGGGGTGTAGGGGGGAGTATGGGGGTACACCCTGCCTTGGGAGGGATGGGGTGTAGGGGGGAGAATGGGGGTACACCCTGCCTTGGGAGGGATGGGGTGTAGGGGGGAGTATGGGGGTACACCCTGCCTTGGGAGGGATGGGGTGTAGGGGGGAGTATGGGGGTACACCCTGCCTTGGGAGGGATGGGGTGTAGGGGGGAGTATGGGGGTACACCCTGCCTTGGGAGGGATGGGTTGTAGGGGTGTACCTCCTGCTGATAAGCAGCCACACAGAGTTAAACAGAAGCTCTGGCTGCATGAGGATTTGGAGGGGAGAAGGGAGAGAGGGGAGGTTCCCTGAACCCAAAGAACAAAGGCTTCTCTCTGGACAGCAGGATAATGAGGTAACGGCCCAAATGACACACTATTCCCTACATGGTGCTCTACTTTTGACCAGAGCCCAATAGGGCCTGGTCAAAAGTAGTGCACGAAATAGGGAATAGCGCCTGGTGGCATTTGGGACTTGACCCGAGAGACAAAGAGAGAAGGAGCTTTTCTTTTCATGTTGAATCAAGTCAATGGGATAAAAGGTAGACCAACGGGACACCCCCTACAAAGTAGACCTACTAACAGTCGGCTCAAGTCTAGCTAAAATGATACAATGAAGTCATTTCTGTTTAGTTCCTTCTCCACCAACCATGTGAGTGTTCCCACTGTGACTATTAAAACCTACCCAAACCAGAAACCATGGAAAGACGGCAGCATTTGCACAAAACTTAAAGCGCGAAACGCCGTATTTAACCATGGCAAGGTAACTAGGAATATGGTCAAATAACACACACTTCGCTACACCCGCAATAACATCTGTTAAATATGTGTATGTGACCAATCTAAATTGATTTGACCCAATACTGACATGCATTCTCTTCAGAACAAACTCTTTTCCCAGTGTGCACCTGCGCTAACCTCTACTTAACACCTCTGTGGGAGTCTTTTAACCTCTCACTTTCCTGATAGGCTCAGACCTGGCCCTAGCCTGTGTGTGTGAGTGTGAGTGTGAGTGTGTGTGTGTGTCCTGTCATCCAGCATGCCGTCATGAGTTCCTCCTCCAGATAAACCAATTAAAACCCAGTGAAACCCTGAGCAGAGATCAAACAAAGAACATGGCTACCACCCCTCTTCCCCTCCCGCTGTCTCTTTCTCTTGCCTCATCTCTACCTCCCTCTGTCACCCGTGTCTTTATCCAACCCCCCTTTTCAATTCAAAGGACTTTATTGGGAAACATATGTTTACACTGCCAAAGCAAGTGAAATAGATAAACCAAAGTGAAATAAAGAATAAAAAATGAACAGTAAACAGACTCACAAAAGTTCCAAAGGAATAGAGACATTTGAAATGTCATTATGGCTAATAAGGTGTTGTAACGATGTGCAAATAGTTAAAGTACAAAAGCGAAAATAAATTAACATAAATATGGGATGTATTTACAATGGTGTTTGTTCTTCACTTGTTGCCCTTTCTTGTGGCAACAGGTCACATCTTACTGCTGTGACAGACACCCTTCCTCTCCTACCCTCCCTCCTTCCCTCTCTGTCTCTCCCACCCTCTCTCCCTCTCTTCCTCCCTCCCTTCCAGTAGGGCTGCGGTGACGTGACTGTTGGGGGCACGGCTAATTGGTCTGCTCTGTCCCAGGCAGGGCAGGGCTCCTGAAGTCTTAAGGCTGAGAATAGAGGGAGGTAATCTCCTTTAAGACCTCACCAGCATCCATCTGTAAGGGCCATCTGGCCGCCAAGACAACACACACACTGTGTCTCCTCACAGAGACATGGACCGAGATAAGGACACACACACACAGGGCTCTATGGGACCTCATCACCACTATTTGGACGCATACAGATACCGTATATACTCACCATTGGCCGTTGCTAATTCAGGTGCCATTCATGACCATTTCTACAACAGGGCATTGTTCCTGCCACTGTTAACATGGTGGCTGCAGGGTCTTTGATAGATCACATTAACAGGTAAAGAGATGTCTGTGGTCAGTGGTCGGTCTGATGAAAGCGATTGGGCTCTTAGATCAGGAGGTGGAAACAGGGCCGTGGAGCCCACATGGTTCTGATCAGTAATAACACACACACACACACACACACACACACACACACACACACACACACACACATGGCCCTGATCAATAGATGTCAACACGCACACACAATGAGACACACACACAATGAGACACAAACACACACACAATGAGACACACACAGGCCAGATGAGGGCCCTGCTAACAGAGCTGGGCCATGCTGAGTTGGTCTGTTAGTCTCTGGGGGAGGCCATGCAGATCACTGACCCTGATCAGCTTCACACACACCCTAATGAGGAGGGGACAGCCACTACACTATTTTCTTAGTTAATTGAACCTTTAATTCTCCTTGGCAGGGTATTGTCTTCAACATAAAGCAGTGAGCTATGTTTGTGGTACTGACAAGGCATTATGCTTACAGCGGCACAAGCATCTCCACGACTGAACCTCTTGACTGACAGAGACCATTTCTATAACTAGGCCCTCCTTACTTCACAAATGTGGCCTATATGCACTGATTCAAGCTATTCTAATTGGCCTTATATTGGAGAAATTACAGGGTTAATGCATTGTCCTTTCAGTCACACCCACACCAAAACACACACACAGAGAACACACCCTCCTCAGGGGACCTTCTTTAATGTCTCCACCCTGCACAAACCAAGCGTGCCAATCTCTCCCGAGAGGGGGAACCCACCACAACCCCCATACATACACCCTGTCATTACCAGCCCAAAATGTCTCAGAAGGACTCAAAGGGGAACGAGACGACCACCGCCGCCCCTCCGCCCCGACTCCACGTAAAACACCATACAATTAGTGGGTCCCCATCTCCACACTGAGTCTATACTGCTGCTGTGCTATGGGACAATCAATGTTACTATAAGGCCAGCCAGGCACACCCTAGCCCCTGGGTTCCTTCTCTCTCAAATCGTTCATCTGAGGCTTCTTCAGCGTCAACACTGTCATTATGTAGATGAGGCCTGGTGACCACTTCCTGTGTGTCAGAGGGAAGAGTGGTTCCTACCACACAGCCTTTGAGGCAGAGGCCTTCTCCTATTGGCTGTCACGTCCCTTATGACAAAACTCCTTCACAGCCAGGGCGTCAGTCAGGGGACCACCACAAAACATTTATTTTTAGAGTTATTTTCTTTCATAGAACCCAGTGAATGTGACCTTACATACACTAAAAGTTTTATAACATCTACTCATTCAAGGGTTTTTCTTTATTTTGACTATTTTCAACATTGTAGAATAATGAAACTATGAAATAACACATATGGAATCATTTAGTAACCAAAAAAAGTGTTCAACAAATCAAAATATATTTTATATTTGAGATTCTTCAAACTAGCCACCCTTTGCCTTGATGACAGCTTTGCACACTCTTGACATTCTCTCAACCAGCTTCATGAGGTAGTCACCTGGAATGCATTTCAATTAACAGGTGTGCCTTCTTAAAAGTTAATTTGTAGAATTTCTTCCCTTCTTAATGCGTTTGAGCCAATCAGTTGTGTTGTGACAAGGTAGGGAGGTATACAGAAGACAGCCCTATTTGGTAAAAGACCAAGTCCATATTATGGCATGAAGAGATCAAATAAGCAAAGAGAAACGACAGTCCATCATTACTTTAAGACATCAAGGTCAGACAATCCGTAAAATTTCAAGAACTTTGAAAGTTTCTTCATGTTTAATCGCAAAAACCATCAAGTGCTATGATGAAACTGGGTCTCATGAGGACCGCCACAGGAATGGAAGACCCAGAGTTACCTCTGATGCAGAGGATAAGTTCATTTGAGTTTCCAGCCTCCGAAATTGCAGCCCAAATAAATACTTCAGAGTTCAGGTAACAAACACATCTCAACATCAACTGTTCAGCGGAGACTGCGTGAATCAGGCCTTCATGGTCGAATTGCCGCAAAGAAACCACTACTAAAGGACACCAACAATAAGAAGAGATTTGTTTGGGCCAAGAATCCCAAGCAATGGACATTAGACCGGAAATCTGTCCTTTAGTCTGGAGTCCAAATTGGAGATTTTTGGTTCCAACCTCCATGTCTTTGTGAGACGCGTGTGGGTGAACGGATGATCTCCGCATGTGTATTTCCCACCGTAAAGCATGGAGGTGGATGTGTTATGGTGTGGGGGTGCTTGCTGGTGACACTGTCAGCGATTTATTTAGAATTCAAGGCACACTTAACCAGCATGGGTACCCCAGCATTCTACAGCGATACACCCTCCCATCTGGTTTGGGCTTTTTCAACAGGACAATGACCCAACACACCTCCAGGCTGTGTAAGGGCTATTTGAATAAGAAGGAGAGTGAAGGAGTGCTGCATTAGATAACCTGGCCTCCACAATCACCTGACCTCAACCCAATTGAGATGGTTTGGGATGAGTCGGACAGCAGAATGAAGGAAAAGCAGACAGAAGTGCTCAACATATGTAGGAACTCCCAGACAGTGGGAAAAGCATTCCAGGTGAAGCTGATTGAGAGAATGCCAAGAGTGTGCAAAGCTGTCATCAAGGCAAAGGGTGGCTTGAAGAATCTGAAATAAAGGATATATTTTGATTTGTTTAACACTTTTTTGGTTTCTACATGAGTCCATGTGTGTTATTTCATAGTTTTGATGTCTTCACTATTATTCTACAATGTAGAAAATAGTAAAAATAAAGAAAAACCCTTGAATGAGTGTCCAAACCATTAACCGGTAGTGTATGTAAGGTTATGGGCTCCCGAGTGGTGCAGCCGTCTAAGGCACTGCATCTCAGTGGTAGAGGCGTCACTATAGACCCTTGTTTGATTCCCGACTGTATCACAACCGGCCGTGATTGGGAGTCCCATAGGGTGGCGCACAATTGGCCCAGCGTCATCAGGGTTTGGCCGGGGTAGGCCGTCATTGTAAATAAGAATTTGTTCTTAACTGACTTGCCTACCGTAAATTCCGGACTATAAGCCGCAACTTTTTTCCCAGGCTTTGAGCATCGCGGCTTAAACAATGACGCGGCTAATATATGGATTTTTCCCGCTTTCAATTTTTTAAAGTTTTTTTTAAACACATTCTGTGACGTGCTCAGTTTTTTGGCGGCATGAAGCTTTCATTAGACCAATGAAATTGCCGAACGGGTTAAGGTCAAACAACTTTTTTGTTTACTGTTTAGATTAAATCGAGCGCTCTCAAACTTCCCATCATTCTGATTACGGTAGTCATTTTGTCACCCTCATCATGGCAAAGACGCGGAGAAATGCGTATGATGCAGCTTTCAAGTTGAAGGCGATTGATCTGGCTGTTGGAAAAGGAAATAGAGTTGCTGCACGGGAGCTTGGTCTTAATGAGTCGATAAGATGTTGGAAACAGCAGCGTGAGAAATTGACTCAGTGCAAAAAGACAACTAAAAGCTTACTGCTAATTTTTTATTTTTTGTTACAAGCCATGTTTCGTTAAAGCCCATTTATTTTTGTTACAAGCCATGTTTCGTTAAAGCCCATTTATTTTTGTTACAAGCCGTGTTTCGTTAAAGCCCATTTATTTTTGTTACAAGCCGTGTTTCGTTAAAGCCTGTGTAAAGTTAATTTGTTTCAATGTACTGGTAGGCACCTGCGGCTTATAGACATGTGCGGCTTATTTATGTTCAAAATATATATCTTTTTTTTATTCAGTGGGTGCGGCTTATATTCAGGTGCACTTAATAATCCGGAAATTACGGTAGTTAAAAAAAAAAAAAAAAAGGAAACACTTCTCTCTGCTTCATTAAGGAGGGACACTTCTCTCTGCTTCATTAAGGAGGGACACTTCTCTCTGCTTCATTAAGGAGGGACACTTCTCTCTGCTTCATTAAGGAGGGACACTTCTCTCTGCTTCATTAAGGAGGGACACTTCTCTCTGCTTCATTAAGGAGGGACACTTCTCTCTGCTTCATTAAGGAGGGACACTTCTCTCTGCTTCATTAAGGAGGGACACTTCTCTCTGCTTCATTAAGGAGGGACACTTCTCTCTGCTTCATTAAGGAGGGACACTTCTCTCTGCTTCATTAAGGAGGGACACTTCTCTCTGCTTCATTAAGGAGGAAATATTTGGAATACTTATTTAGAGCCACAAAGGAACCAACTATTTCAGTGGTCATACAGGTGGCTTGGACTATTGAGTCATTAATACAATACTCGTTAACGTGTACGTGTGTGCGCGTTTGTGTGTGTGTGTCACCTGTGGACGTAATGCAGTTGGTGCACTGAGTCGATGGCCAGCACCATCTCAGCCAGGTAGAATCTTGCCATGTCCTCCGGCAACCTGTCTTCAAACTTACTAAGCAGGGTGAGAAGGTCCCCACCCACATAATAATCCATCACCAGGTACTGTGGAGAGAGGAGGGGAGAAGAGAATAAATCTCTGACACAGTAGTAGTAATAATACTACTGTATAATAGTGTACAAGTAACATTCTCTGTATTCCTCTAGTGTTCCCCCACTTCCTCCCTCCATCTTCCAACTTTACTTTCTTCAGGCCTCCCTCTTTCTCCTTAGTCTTAGTATTTTTTGGCAACCACCCATCCCTCCCTCCTTTACCGTCAACCACCCATCCCTCCCTCCTTTACCGTCAACCACCCATCCCTCCCTCCTTTACCGTCAACCACCCATCCCTCCCTCCTTTACCGTCAACCACCCATCCCTCCCTCCTTTACCGTCAACCACCCATCCATCCCTCCTTTACCGTCAACCACCCATCCCTCCCTCCTTTACCGTCAACCACCCATCCCTCCCTCCTTTACCGTCAACCACCCATCCCTCCCTTACCGTCAACCACCCATCCATCCCTCCTTTACCGTCAACCACCCATCCATCCCTCCTTTACCGTCAACCACCCATCCATCCCTCCTTTACCGTCAACCACCCATCCCTCCCTCCTTTACCGTCAACCACCCATCCATCCCTCCTTTACAGTCAACCATCCATCCCTCCCTCCTTTACCGTCAACCACCCATCCCTCCCTCCTTTACCGTCAACCACCCATCCCTCCCTCCTTTACCGTCAACCACCCATCCCTCCCTCCTTTACCGTCAACCACCCATCCCTCCCTCCTTTACCGTCAACCACCCATCCCTCCCTCCTTTACCGTCAACCACCCATCCCTCCCTCCTTTACCGTCAACCACCCATCCATCCCTCCTTTACCGTCAACCACCCATCCATCCCTCCTTTACCGTCAACCACCCATCCCTCCCTCCTTTACCGTCAACCACCCATCCATCCCTCCTTTACAGTCAACCACCCATCCCTCCCTCCTTTACCGTCAACCACCCATCCCTCCCTCCTTTACCGTCAACCACCCATCCATCCCTCCTTTACCGTCAACCACCCATCCATCCCTCCTTTACCGTCAACCACCCATCCATCCCTCCTTTACCGTCAACCACCCATCCATCCCTCCTTTACCGTCAACCACCCATCCCTCCCTCCTTTACCGTCAACCACCCATCCCTCCCTCCTTTACCGTCAACCACCCACCCCTCCCTCCTTTACCGTCAACCACCCATCCCTCCCTCCTTTACCGTCAACCACCCATCCCTCCCTCCTTTACCGTCAACCACCCATCCCTCCCTCCTTTACCGTCAACCACCCATCCATCCCTCCTTTACAGTCAACCATCCATCCATCCCTCCTTTACCGTCAACCACCCATCCATCCCTCCTTTACAGTCAACCATCCATCCATCCCTCCTTTACCGTCAACCATCCATCCATCCCTCCTTTACCGTCAACCACCCATCCATCCCTCCTTTACAGTCAACCATCCATCCATCCCTCCTTTACAGTCAACCATCCATCCCTCCCTCCTTTACCGTCAACCACCCATCCATCCCTCCTTTACAGTCAACCACCCATCCATCCCTCCTCTACCGTCAACCACCCATCCATCCCTCCTCTACCGTCAACCACCCATCCATCCCTCCTTTACAGTCAACCATCCATCCCTCCCTCCTTTACCGTCAACCACCCATCCATCCCTCCTCTACCGTCAACCATCCATCCCTCCCTCCTTTACCGTCAACCACCCATCCATCCCTCCTCTACCGTCAACCACCCATCCATCCCTCCTTTACCGTCAACCACCCATCCATCCCTCCTCTACCGTCAACCATCCATCCATCCCTCCTTTACAGTCAACCACCCATCCATCCCTCCTCTACCGTCAACCACCCATCCATCCCTCCTTTACCGTCAACCACCCATCCATCCCTCCTTTACCGTCAACCATCCATCCCTCCCTCCTTTACCGTCAACCGTCATCATATTATTAATTTCATTCCGGCTTCTTCACAGCTTGTGTACAGCCCAAATGGAACCCTCTTCCCTATATATTGCACTACTTTTGACCAGTGCCCTATGCCATTTGGAAGCAACCCTTTACACCCCTTAAAATCAGTGGTCATAATTTTGATCACTCCTATTGGCAATAGGTTACCATTTGGGATGCAGAAATACCATATATTGAAACCCATATGAATAGAGGGGAAGTTAGTGGAGATCTTACCAGGAAGTTGTCGTCCTGGAAGGCGTAGTGTAGGGTGGTGATCCACTGGCTGTCCCCGTTCACCAGCACGTCCCGCTCCTCCCGGAAACACGCCGTCTGAGGGACAGGTCAAAGGGTAACCATTATATAAACGAATGAATGGAATGTACTGGAGCTACTCTCATTGGCACACACTTCAGTCCATCACACTTCGGTCCAACCTATGTGTGTACTGAATTCCTGTGTCTGCTAGTGGTGGACAACCATAGAAATACAATCTATTAATTCTATCTTTATGTGGGAAACATCATTTCAGATCCTTTAGGGGTCAATTAAGTATTTTCAATTCAATTACACTTTCTAACAAACTTATAAAATAGTCAAATTCATCTATTTCCATCTGTATGAACAATCTGTAGCTAGTCTATGTCATATGGTACATTAATGAGGACATGGGTTTGAGAGTAGCGTTTATATTGCAGACAGTTTTCCATGTCCAGAGACAGCCAGACACAGTGGGGAGTTGGGTTCTATGAGGCCGAGGTATGAAAACTGCAAGCCCAGGGGACCACTGGGGACGCCTACACAGACACACACACAGACCACTGTGAACAGCGCCCGATTAAAAGAAAAGCACAGCAGCAACAGATATACTGAGTTCACTGGTTCGAATCCCCAAGCCAACTAGGTGAAAAATCTGCCTATGTGCCCTTGAGCAAGGCGCTTAACCCTAATTGCTGCTGTAGTCTCTCTGGATAAGAGCGTCTGCTAAATGACTAAAAGGTAAATACACTGAACACACACCACATGATCGCTCTCTCATACTGCAAATAGGTTCTAAAGTTTAATTAAGTTATGTACTCAAAATCACATTTAATATTCTAAACTTGAGACATGCACATGTAACTGACAATTATATGAACATTTTGCATTGCATGTTTAATGCAATGTTTTATGGAATAGCCAAGGAGTTACATAATGCTAACTCAACTTAGTATCCAGCCCTGAGTAGTGCTGTAATGCTATGGCTGTTAGTATTTAGCCCAGAGTAGCAAATGCTATAATACTATTGCTGTTGTTAGCATTTAGCCCTGCTCTAATGCTATCACGATTGTTAGCATTTAGCGCTGCTGTAACGTTATGGCAGTTGTTAGCATTTGGCTCTGCTGTAATGCTACGGCGGTTGTTAGCATTTAGCGCTGCTGTAACGGTGTAATGCTATGGCGGTTGTTAGCATTTAACACTGCTGTAATGCTATGGCGGTTGCTGTTACTAGCCAAAACTCACCTCAGCTCTCTTCAGCATCTCCCACTTATTGAGGATCTTCATGGCGAACACCTTGTCTGCATTCTTCACCTTAACCACAGCAACCTACAGGAAGCATGGGAGAGAAGGAGAGTTTGAGGAGAGAAAGTTTCCATCCACCATATTAATTACATCTTTCCTGTCATGTTCAATAGGGCAAACCAAGGGAAATAAATCCACTCAGTTCCAGAACGTTTTCTCCCTACTGAACATGACCCACTCCTGTTAGATCAGGGAAGGGGAGTGAACGAGGGCAGAAGGGAAGTGAGCATCTTTGTGGAATGAAACACGGCCATAGAGTCAGAGGAGGAAGGGAAGAGAAAGGAAGGCGGACAGGAAGTGACCTAGGACATGAAGGTAATGACCCCTGAGGCACACACAGCTGGGATCTTTCAGCTCAAGGGCCTCAACGTGCCATAGCCGCACGGCAGCACAGATAACACTCATTACAATGGGTTTGCAGGAGGATAGGAAAGCTAGCTGGCTAAACTACTGTTAAGTGATAACGTCTCTAACACAACCCCAGTCAGCCCCCATTGTTAGACCTGAGTGTAGTAAAGAGCATTCCTAAAACGAGTTGAGTTGCAACTGTAGCGAGGCCAGAGGACTTCAGCTAGCAGGATTCTTCCCTCCTGCCTGCCTGTCTGCCAGCCAGAGGACACAAGAGAAAGCCTTCTTCACTTCAGCTTCCCCACAACTCCCTCCTCCACCACGGGAGGAATTTAAACCGCCAATCATCCCCACAGTCACACACACACACACACACACACACACACACACACACACACACACACACACACACACACACACACGCAACACACACAATAAAAAAAACACATTGGAGTCTGAGATGAAGAAAAATAAGGAGAACGCTAAATTCAACGCAATGACAACATTCCTCCGCTGTTTGGGTTTCTCCTGCTGGTCTGATGTGGGTGGGGGAGGAGAGGAGGGGAAGCTTCTTGGCAGTGTCCCTGTGTATAGCGTGAGTAATCCCCCCACCCTGTTTTCAGAGCTTTCACCACTCTTGACATGTACGACAGCTGTAGTGTTATAAAAGCAATTAATCAGGAGAGCCGAAACATCACGCACAGACACCTAAATCTCTCTCCCAACGAACAGACAGACGCGGTCTCTCTCCCAGCTGACTATGAGAAGACCCTGCTCATAAATGTCCTCTTTCACCTCCATTTTCAGTTCACACAGCTTCCCACTTCTTACTCTTCCGTGGAGTTGACCATTTTTCCTGAACCTTTCCCGAATATCCCAGGTTTTCCAGAAATCCCATTATGAGAATTCCCTCCCTGCTTATTACCTTCCGGAATTCTCCAACTGGTATTTCTGAGCAAAAAACTGGGAACTTTGGGAACATTTTTCAGAAATACCAGTAGAAGGATTCCTTAAACAGAAGAGAATAAACAGCCTCAAAATGGGATTTATGAAAAACCTGGGCCATTTTCTGGAATTCTGCTAAACTCCTCCCTGGGAAAAGGCGGTCATCAGTAGATGTGAATGGTCTCACTCCCCCCTATCTGAGATATCTACTGCAGCCCTCATCCTCCACATACAACACCCGTTCTGCCAGTCACATTCTGTTAAAGGTCCCCAAAGCACACACATCCCTGGGTCGCTCCTCTTTTCAGTTTGCTGCAGCTAGCAACTGGAACGAGCTCCAACAAACACTCAAACTGGACAGTTTTATCTCAATCTCTTCATTCAAAGACTCAATCATGGACACGGTTACTAACGGCTGTGGCTGCTTTGCGTGATTTATTGTTGTCTCTACCTTCTTGACCTTTGTTCTGTTGACTTTGCCCAATAATGTTTGTACCATGTTTTTGTGCTGCAACCATGTTGTTGTCATGTTGTGTTGCTACCATGCTGTTGTCATGTTTTGCTGTTATGTTGTCGTCTTACGTCTCTTTATGTAGTGTAGTGTCTCTCTTGTTGTGATGTGTGTTTTGTCTTATATTTAAATTGTATTTATTATTATAATCCCAGCCACCGTCCCTGCAGGAGGCCTTTTGCCTTTTGGGTGGCCGTCATTGTAAATACGAATTTGTTCTTATTAACTGACTTGCCTAGTTAAATAAAGGTTAAATAAAAAATAAATAAAATGGTAGATAACCTTTCAGTTAGTTAGACTATGATGGCTTTCCACTGGAATGACATGAGAGGGACCTCTGGCCAGAGACCTTTTAAATCATAATGACCTCATTATCATTAAGTAGATGTAAGCCTACAGTCTTTGCCTGCCGACGACTGGAAACTGTTGTTGTGAATAGGCCTGTGATTGTAAATACTTTTAAACTGAATTAACTAATTAATAACACAAATGCAGCCACTTTTTCTAGCTAACTCAAAAGCTTTGATTAGCATGTAGGCTACAGATACTAGGCTATATGAAATAAACTGGCAGACCTGGGCCTGTTGACACAGCACAGAAGGCACAGAGACTTAGGCCTACTTCAACACAAGCTGCTTGAGGAGACACAGTAAACACGGGGGCCTATATCATAAATACAATAAGTAGAGGCAATCAACCGTGAGGCTGTAGCCTAGCTAACGTCAGTGGGCACCGCTGCTAGCCTGGCACTGGGCTAGGGACCAGGGCTGGGGCACAACCATGTTGTTCTTCCACTCACCGTGAAATAAAACCCCAATAAAAAGGGTCCGAAACAGGCCATAGGGGCCTCAGCACTGGGCATAGCTCCAACCAACCGCTCCACCACACCTGGGTTCAAACAATATTCCAATACTTTGAGCGTTTGCTCTAGCCTGCCTGGAGTGCCAGATGGCGGAGTTTGCCGGTTTGGAACTATTCCATTGGTGTATGAAGCCAGGCAAGCTCAATCAACCACAGATAAAGTATTTGAAATGATTTCAAATAGTATTTGGTCCCAGGTCTGCCAGCAGCACAGCAGCTAGCCTAACAAACTATAATATACAACGACCATGTGTCACACATCATGTAACCTTACATAGCTGAGTTTCTGCTGCCATCGCTAGCTACCTGCCTAGCTCACCAACATTCCCTAGGTTTGACATCACTCACAGTAGAAGACGTAATAAAAACTATATTACAACTCAGGCCCCCAAGCTGCGAATAAGAAAAATAAAGGGTTGGTTTAGGTTCCATTTTTTTAAATAATTATTTTCTTCTGGTGAAGAAGAGATCAAAGCATTCTGTTACATGTTGAGTCATGCAGATAGCATGTAGCCTAGCGGCCAGCCTTGCTGCTGAAATCACAGAGCAGGGTAGACAACTCAGAAAATATTGATAATTATTCGTACACTGCAGATTGAAATAATTTTTTTTATTGTATTTGAAAATAACAATCATGTCATACCTATATTACATTGAGACACCATCACATACATTTTATTTGTGTGAATACTTGGGAACAGATTTCCTAAATTACAAAATGTTTAGACTGAATTCCTGACTATATTGTATTTGCATGCATTGTTCGGTTGTTGTATTTGTTTCTAAGCCGTAAGTAGGCTACACTTAAAATGCTTTGTCTTTGCTGATGTCTTGCAAGATTTTTTATATCAAATAAACTTCCTGGTGAAATATATATATATTTTTTAAAGTACACTAAAAAGGCACAAAAAAGGCTTACCTCTCCAAAGGCTCCTCGTCCAATCACCTTGAGGATCTCAAAGTCCTCCTTGTGTAGGCGCATCTGTTTGACCATGGAGGTGAAGGGTTTGGCTGCAGGAGGGGGAGAGAGAGAGAGGTTAGCATTCTGGGAACTCATTTATAAATGGTGCGTAGTGTAGGTAAATATTGTGTAGGCTATGCCGGTTTTCATACAAAAGTTGGCATTTATACAAAAGGTTACTTGACCTGAGAATAAGCAAACTCAAACAATTGTGCATCATCAAGATTAAATTCATAAAACTGAGAATAAAAAAAACTGCTGGATATTTAAAATGTGACAAAGCAAGTGTCACTACTAGTGATTTCAGGTGGGTCTCTTCCTGGCTGTCAGCCTGGTATGCTGAGGGGTTAATATAGGGTTAACCTATTGAGATAAGGTTGATATATGGTCAATCTATTATTATGACTGCTAAGATCTTATAGTAAATGACAGTGGTCCGGATGTACAGAGGGCAGTGATAAAATTGTCTATCGTTACCCTCACATTTACCCTAGCCTAGCACTCCGGGCGGTTATGGACCAATGTGGGTCACCGATGTGACTCACAAAGGTAAGCTGGAGCCAAAACACAAGCAGCATTTCCCTACTTTGTGGAGAAATGCCATTCATCCACTTCCTTGTTTACTGGATTGATCCTCCAATAAACCTGAGGTAGACTGCCAGTTGGTTGGTTGGCTCACCAGGGTAGGAATACTGTAGGAGTAGGAGATTGTAAATCTCTATTTAACATAATAAAGATATATTTAATGGCTATAGGTCTAGTTGCTAGGATATGGCCTAGGCCTACAGATCTGTGGAGCACTTTGCTTAGGTCAACCCTTTTGCACTTGTAAGCAGAACACCTGGTTCACATCAAATTGTAATTCATTCATTCATTCCATCCATCTACTTGTTAGTCTTCCAGCCTGGTCCAGTTATCAAAATCCAGGCTGATCCAGAGGTCCCTGGCTCCCCTGTCAGAGGCCCTGCAAAGGTCACAGCTAGCCAGGGGAAGTCCCTTGATTTTCTCACCATCCACAGAGAACAGACGAGACCAAAACACCGCCCCACAACAACCTTTACTGATATGCTACTACTTCATAAGAACAACACACAGTCAGGCTACTACTTCATTAGTACAACACACAGACAGGCTACTACTTCATTAGTACAACACACAGTCAGGCTACTACTTCATAAGAACAACACACAGACAGGCTACTACTTCATTAGTACAACACACAGACAGGCTACTACAACACACAGACAGGCTACTACTTCATTACTACAACACACAGACAGGCTACTACAACACAGACAGGCTACTACAACACACAGACAGGCTACTACAACACACAGACAGCCTACTACTTCATAAGAACAACACACAGACAAGCTACTACAACACACAGACAGGCTACAACTTCATTACTACAACACACAGACAGGCTACTACAACACAGACAGGCTACTACAACACACAGACAGGCTACTACAACACACAGACAGGCTACTACTTCATAAGAACAACACACAGACAGGCTACTACTTCATTACTACAACACACAGACAGGCTACTACAACACACAGACAGGCTACTACTTCATTACTACAACACACAGACAGGCTACTACTTCATTACTACAACACACAGACAGGCTACTACAACACACAGACAGGCTACTACAACACACAGACAGGCTACTACTTCATTACTACAACACACAGACAGGCTACTACAACACACAGACAGGCTACTACTTCATTACTACAACACACAGACAGGCTACTACAACACACAGACAGGCTACTACAACACACAGACAGGCTACTACTTCATAAGAACAACACACAGACAGGCTACTACTTCATTACTACAACACACAGACAGGCTACTACAACACACAGACAGGCTACTACTTCATTACTACAACACACAGACAGGCTACTACAACACACAGACAGCCTACTACTTCATAAGAACAACACACAGACAAGCTACTACAACACACAGACAGGCTACCACTTCATTACTACAACACACAGACAGGCTACTACAACACACAGACAGGCTACTACAACACACAGACAGGCTACTACTTCATAAGAACAACACACAGACAGGCTACTACTTCATTACTACAACACACAGACAGGCTACTACAACACACAGACAGGCTACTACTTCATTACTACAACACACAGACAGGCTACTACAACACACAGACAGGCTACTACTTCATTACTACAACACACAGACAGGCTACTACTTCATTAGTACAACACACAGACAGGCTACTACAACACACAGACAGGCTACTACAACACACAGACAGGCTACTACTTCATTAGTACAACACACAGACAGGCTACTACAACACACAGACAGGGGAAAGGAAAGGCAGGGCTTCAGTTGCTGTGTGGTATGACGAATATCGATGTCCCTTCCGTGTTTATTTGTATTGTAAGAGTGCGCGTTTTTCAACAACTGAAAAGAATTTGGGAAATGGCATTACAATTACTGGGTTTTCAACAACTGAAAAGAATTTGGGAAATGGCATTACAATTACTGGGTTTTCAACAACTGAAAAGAATTTGGGAAATGGCATTACAATTACTGGGTTTTCAACAACTGAAAAGAATTTGGGAAATGGCATTACAATTACTGGGTTTTCCAACAACTGAAAAGAATTTGGGAAATGGCATTACAATTACTGGGTTTTCAACAACTGAAAAGAATTTGGGAAATGGCATTACAATTACTGGGTTTTCAACAACTGAAAAGAATTTGGGAAATGGCATTACAATTACTGGGTTTTCAACAACTGAAAAGAATTTGGGAAATGGCATTACAATTACTGGGTTTTCAACAAATATTTCACAAGAGCCTGACATTTTCCTGATGTCCGGCGTCCACATTGTTGGAAGTAAAACGAGCCGACGCTTAGCTTGGCACACACATCTCACTTTACTTGTTGCCATGACTTCACACACATTCAGTCTGGCTCTGTTCAGGAAAAATATTCTCCAAACATAGGCCCCTGTGAAAAAGGGAAATGCCTGCTGAAATAAAACAAACATCCAGAGAGCTCAACCTCTCCCTTATTCCCCCACTCTTCTCCCAGCCAGCCAGTTAGGCCTAGTTGGCATGGCAGGGAGACAGCCAGTCTGCCCTACCTGGCACACAGCTCTGCTATCACACTCCAATCACTGGCCGGTACAAACCACTGGCTGGTGCAAACCACTGGCCGACAATGCCTTCAGAAAGTATTCAGACGCCTTGACTCTTTCCCACATTGTTCGGTTACACCCTTAACTAAACTTTATATTTTTTTTATTCTCAATCTACACACCATACCGCATAATGACAAAGCAAAAAATTATTTACATTTTTGCTAATTTATTGAAAAATAAAATAAATATGAAGTAGTCAGACCCTTTCCTCAGTACTTTGTTGAAGCACCCTTGTCAGCGATTACAGCCTCAATTCTTCATGGCTATGACTCTACAAGCTTGGCACACTTGTATTTGGGGAGTTTCTCCCATTCTTCTCTGCAGACCCTCTCAAGCTCTGGTCAGGTTGGATGGGGAGCATCGCTGCACAGCTATTTTCAGGTCTCTCCAGAGATGTTTGATTGGGTTCAAGTCCGGGCTCTGGCTGGGCCACTCAAGAATATTCAGAGACTTGTCCCGAAGCCACTCCTGCATTGTCCTGGCTGTGTGCTAGGGTTGTTGTCCTGTTGGAAGGTGAACCGTCGCCCCAGTCTGAGGTCCTTAGCACTCTGGAGCAGGTTTTCATCAAGGATCTCTCTGTACTTTGCTCGTTCATCTTTGCCTCGATCCTAACTAGTCTCCCAGTTCCTGCTGCTGAAAAACATCCCCACAGCATGATGCTGCCACCACCATGCTTCACCATTGGGATGGTGCCAGGTTTCCTAGCCTAGACGTGACGCTCAGGCATTCAGGCCAAAGAGTTCAATCTTGGTTTCATCAGACCAGAGATTCTTGTTTCTCATGGTCTGAGAGTCTTTAGGTGCCTTTTGGCAAATTCCAAATGGCCTGTCATGTGCGTTTTACTGAGGAGTGGCTTCCGTCTGGTCAGTCTACCATAAAGGCCTAATTGGAGGAGAGCTGCAGAGATGGTTGTCCTTCTGGAAGGTTCTCCCACCTTCACAGAGGAACTCTGGAGCTCTGTCAGAGTGACCATCGGGTTCTTGGTCACCTCCCTGACCAAGGCCCTTCTCCCCCGATAGCTCAGTTTGGCTGGGTGGCCAGCTCTAGGAAGAGTCTTGGTTGTTCCAAACTTCTTCCATTTACGAATGATGTGTTCTTGGGGACCTTCAATGTTGCATAATTGTTTTTGTACCCTTCTCCCAGATCTGTGCCTTGACACAATCTTGTCTCGGAGCTCTACGGACAATTCCTTCGACCTCGTGGCTTCGTTTTTGCTCTGACATGCACTGTCAACTATGGAACCTTATATAGACAGGTGTGTGCCTTTCCAAATCATGTCCAATCAATTGAATTTACCACAGACTGCAATCAAGTTGTAGAAACATCTCAAGGATGAGAAATGGAAACAGGATGAACCTGAGCTCAATTTCGAGTCTCATAGCAAAGGGTCTGAATACTTATGTAAATAAGGTATTTTTGTTTTTAATACATTTATAAAAACCTGTTTTTGTTTTGTACTTATGGGGTACTGTGTGTAGATTGCTGAGGAAATTGTTTTATTTAATCCATTTTAGAATAAGGTTGTAATGTAACAAAATGTGGAAAAAGTCAAGAGGTCTGAATACTTTCTGAAGGCACTGTTTATAAACACTGTACCTGAAAGTCATGAAATTGAAGACAACTGACCGTAGATCAGCTTCTAATATGTAGGTAGTCGCTCAGACTTGCTTCAACTGATCCCAAGTCTGCTACGATGTGTAGGGGCTACTAACGGAGAGGGGTAGGCGAGGAGAGTACGGGAGGAGAGTAGGGTAAGTACTTACTGCACTTCACTGATGAGTGGGTAAAGTGAGGCAGACATTGGAAAAACCACCAAGATGATGAGAAAGTCTTATCTGAAAGCCCCGAAAACTAGCCAGGTCACTACCACTACAAAGGCCCTGAAGAGAGACACTGTAGCCCAACTCCCTTTCCTTAAAGCTGACATGCACAGTTGTGCTCGTAGTTAAAGGGTGTCTCACTAGGAATGTACAGAGCAAATGCCAGCCCAGGACTGACGATATCAGTTACTTCCTAAGAAATAAATAACAGCAGTCAATATCCACAGAACGAGCCTAGCCTACATTCCGATGCAGAAAGGTTTACTACAAAGACAAGCCCACAGCCACCTTGCGAGAGTGTTGATCAGTCTGTGATTTATAAATGGAAACCATTTTTTGTGGATGTAGTGAACTTGAACACGTGCAGTTTCATACACACAAACGCACACAGCCCCAGTTTCGCTCAGATTTACCCAACGATCATGTGCCGATTCGTCCAACAGTGAAGAAATGTACTGTGACATCACACCCTTTTTACTCCGAGCTTCAGACAAAGGTCTTCCTGTTCTACATATTTATCTTCACTATCAAAATATACAGGTCGGCCAAACATAGCAACAGTTGCTATGTCAAGGTGTGGCGCGAGTCAGTTTGTAGTGCTTTAAACGTGACTATCCAACCAAACCGTGACTTTGTCTGGAGGTCTTTCTTTTCTTTGATGGTTTTGCGAAAGCTTTGCAACGGAGTTCACTGTTACTAGAGAGAGACTGACAATGTCACTAATATGAGCCAATATGAGTGTTTCGGTGGTCAGAAACACCACATGATTTGTGAGTGACTGTATGCAGCACAACTAGAAAAACATGAGTAGGCCCGACTAATCCACAGACGGACTGGTTCAGCCCAGATGTTGCTCCTCAGCCAGATCCAGGTCCATTAGAAGAAGTTTATTATCCACAGACACTACGATGCAGCTGAATGAAAATGTTGTACTTCTGTAGAGCGTAGACAAGGGTGTTCATTCACCTAATGTCATGGTCAATATGGTAACCAGGCGTCACCGCAGTGTTCTGTGCTTTCAATACTGTGTGTTTAGGCCTAGGCCTGCGTGCGTAAGCAGGTGTGCGTGTTCTTTTGAACGAGTCCCTCTCCATATGTGCTGGCCTGCATACATGTGCCAATGTAAATTTGCTCTACCCTCTCTGTACTTGAACAGAAGAGAGACAACATCCTACATCCATTACAGAGAGAGGGGACATCTGGAAGCTATGAGAGGGAATATTTATGGCCACAGTGAGGTAACAACAAAAAAATGCTGTCTCCAGGAGAGACAGACAGAGAGATACCTTGTATTGTTACACTAGGTCAGACCTGGGAATGGGTTTTCACAGCACTATTGGAAGGATATTCCTCAAGTTAGATTTGTTTTCCCTGCATGGCCACGTGACCAGAGTTGTGTAGCAATGATATTATCTAGGACCAAGAGTTTTTCCTGACTACATTACCTGACCGGGAAAGAATGGCCTTCTGCTTCCCTCCTCCTCCATTGTATTACAAAATATCTTGTATTGGCACAATATAAAATATAGGGTGATAGTTCTAGCCTTTCACTAGTCACCTAATAAGGGATCTGTATCCAGACTTCTACCTTTCCCCTCAAACTCAAAATGGCTGTATGACATCAGGACTTGACGGTGTCAGCAGTTCTAACACATTTGTACTAAAGCTGCCTTCTCAGTCTCTATTGAATAGGAGATTCTTTACTTCAACTGGACCTCCTCGTTAAATAAATGATCAAATTAGGCAACAAATTTAGCAAGGGAAACCGCTGCACAGTCAGCGGTGCCGTCGTCCGGGGAAACCGCTGCACAGTCAGCGGTGCCGTCGTCCGGGGAAACCGCTGCACAGTCAGCGGTGCTGTCGTCCGGGGAAACCGCTGCACAGTCAGCGTTGCCGTTGACAAAAATAACACGTGTACTTTCCAATAGGCTACTACCCAAGCTGCTTCTAACGAGAGGGACCCAAGCTGCTTCTAACGAGAGGGACCCAAGCTGCTTCTAACGAGAGGGACCCAAGCTGCTTCTAACGAGAGGGACCCAAGCTGCTTCTAACGAGAGGGACCCAAGCGTCAACCATGAAATGTTTTAAGGAAAACGCTGCACACTATTGTTCATGCTCCCAGGTGATTTTATACAACGTTTCGACCCTTAGGTCTTCATCAGGCATCCATATCCCAGATGGGGTTGGAAGATCCTATATATAGGGGCAGTGCTCAGTGACATCTCTTCCTGAAACTGGAGGTAAAAATATATACGGTTTACAACAAGTGTCAACCAGCCGGGCAACTTAAAAAACAAAACCTTTTAGCCAGTAAATCGCGAATAGCTTAAAAACATGCTGTAAATGACCCAAATTACAAGTGAAAATGTACCCCTTCAAGTCGCAGTCTCCATGTCTCCACTGATGTGAATAAGCCAAGGGGACTACAATAGAATCCAAAGCATGTATTTTGTCATGTGTGATATATATGCCATATGTCAGCCCATCATCGAGAGGAGGGTGCAACCATTAAATCATTAACAAGTACCTAAATACATAAACATGTCTGGAATCCTGGGAATCACTTACATAGCACGTAAACATTCATCGGAGCACTAAATTGACTTTAATGCTGCACTGCACACCAGAAGTCCAAGAGCTATGTCGTCCACCGTCCCCCCCAAGCCCTCCAAAGTACTAGGAGACCAGGGCATGAAATGGGGCATGTCCCAAATGGTACCCTTTAAAATGCACTACTTTTGACCACACGATTACGCAAAAACTCCAGTAAGTTGATGTTCTCATCTTGTTCACATTTTGTCCGATGCGTCGCAGGGACGTAGGCGTAGTCCGAGCCGTTTTGGAAATGGAACAGGAAGTGCCTCACTTTCGCTGTGGTTAACACACAAACAGGATACTTCAAATATGAAGAAAGCTGAGGAGAGGCGGGTGGGGACTAGACAAACTGATTAGATGTGCGTTGGGTCATGACTACTGTAAGGCTACGCATCAAGCAAAATGCCAGCATGATGAGAACATCGGCTTACTGGAGTTTCTGTTTAGTGTAATGTGAAACACATGACACCTCAGCTCAACATGAACTGTCTGGCAGAGTTCAGCCTAGATTGACAGATACACTGTTTAGTTACACAATTGTATCATTTGGAGGCTACACAAACCCTTTGGGCATAATGTTTTTTTTTTTTTAAACATCTGGAGACATCAAGGTCTAGACTATGTGGGCCATGGTAGAGAAGTTCTGACAGTACATATTCATTTCAGAGATAAATTATGTAAGATAATGTAGACTAAGCAGTAAACATGGTCAGGAATGTCTCCCTACTGGTGTCAGAAGCGGGATCCTACCTACTGCCACACAGATGCATAGTCACTTTAATAACTCTACCTACATAGTACCTCAACTAACCGGTGACCCCGCACATTGACTCTGTACCGGTACCCCCCTGTGTATAGTCTCCCTATTATTATTTTCCTTCTGCTCTTTAATTACTTGTTACTTTTATTTCTTATTCTTATCCATATTTTTTTTTTTTAACTGCACGGGCTCGTAAGTAAGAATTTCACTGTAAGGTCTACACTTGTTGTATTCGGCGCATGTGACTAATAGAATTTGATTTGATCGTCTGTCATTACAAACCCCACTGAACACAGCTAACTTACTTTGTGTTCTTATTTCCTAATCTTGTGTGTTTTTTGTTCAACCTTGTTATTTTTACTATTACATTGTTGTTGATTACTGCATTGTTGGGGTTAGAGATGGCAAGAAAGACATTTCACTGTAGTTGTGCACATGACATTAAAAGTTGAAACTTAACTTCACAGAGAGATTAGTTTAGAGGGGACTTAACCGTCTAGGGGGGACATCTTGAGACATGTGGACCATGCAGGAGTGTGAGAGAGAGAGAGAGATACAGCTGTGAGGGAATCTGCTGGTTTTACTGATAGTAGAACACAAGTGCCCATTTCTCAAATGAACGAACACATGAGTTTACTGGTCTCTATGAGTACTCCAAGGCCAGAGCCGGCCCCGGGGCCTGTGTACTGTTTTGGCAGAGTGAATATACAAACGCTTGCCACGTGCATATCAGATTGCTCTTGGAGGTGACGAAGGGGGTTCCTCAGTCCCAGTCCTTATAACATGCCCCATGATGGAATGAATTGGATAGAACACAATAAGGCCAACAGCTAAGGGTAATGCTGACCTTCAAAGATGTGCGTCGTGCGCGTGACCCTTATTTACACTTCGGATAGTGTCTTGAACGCACGAACAAAACGCCGCTATTTGGATATAACTATGGATTATTTTGAACCAAACCAACATTTGTTATTGAAGTAGCAGTCCTGGGAGTGCATTCTGACGAAGAACACCAAAGGTAATCAAACTTTTCTAATAGTAAATCGGAGTTTGGCCAGGGCTAAACTTGGTGGGTGTCTAAATAGCTAGCCGTGATGGCTGGGCTATCTACTCAGAATATTGCAAAATGTGCTTTCACCGAAAAGCTATTTTAAAATCGGACATAGCGATTGCATAGAGGAGTTCTGTATCTATAATTCTTAAAATAATTATGTTTTTTGTGAACGTTTATCGTGAGTAATTTAGTAAATTCACCGGAAGTGTTCGGTGGGAATGCTAGTTCTGAACGTCACATGCTAATGTAAAAAGCAGTTTTTTGATATAAATATGAACTTGATTGAACAAAACATGCATGTATTGTATAACATAATGTCCTAGGGGTGTCATCTGATGAAGATCATCAAAGGTTAGTGCTGCATTTAGCTGTGGTTTGGGTTTATGTGACATTATATGCTAGCTTGAAAAATGGGTGTCTGATTATTTCTGGCTGGGTACTCTGCTGACATAATCTAATGTTTTGCTTTCGTTGTAAAGCCTTTTTGAAATCGGACAGTGTGGTTAGATTAACGAGAGTCTTGTCTTTAAAATGGTGTAAAATAGTCATATGTTTGAGAAATTGAAGTAATAGCATTTCTAAGGTATTTGAATATCGCCAGCGTCCCACCTAGCCCAGAGAGGTTAACTAGGGAAAATGTGTCACCTCTTGCAACAGATTCAGGGTATATG
The DNA here is from genome assembly GCF_965601325.2 of Salmo salar. Taxonomy (NCBI): domain Eukaryota; kingdom Metazoa; phylum Chordata; class Actinopteri; order Salmoniformes; family Salmonidae; genus Salmo; species Salmo salar. The sequence goes on along the minus strand of NC_138296.1, from coordinate 81,200,293 downwards.
CAGCGTGAAGACTATTTCTTCCTAACAAAGACAGCCAACTTCGCCAAACGGGGGATGATTTAACAAAAGCGCATTTGCGAAAAAAGCACAATCGTTGCACGACTGTACCTAACCATAAACATCAATGCCTTTCTTTAAAATCAATACACAGAAGTATATATTTTTAAACCTGCATATTTAGCTAAAAGAAATCCAGGTTAGCAGGCAATATTAACCAGGTTAAATTGTGTCACTTCTCTTGCGTTCATTGCACGCAGAGTCAGGGTATATGCAACAGTTTGGGCCGCCTGGCTCGTTGCGAACTAATTTGCCAGAATTTTATGTAATTATGACATACCATTGAAGGTTGTGCAATGTAACAGGTATATTTAGACTTAGGGATGCCACCCGTTAGATAAAATACGGAACGGTTCCGTATTTCACTGAAAGAATAAACGTTTTGTTTTCGAGATGATAGTTTCCGGATTCGACCATATTAATGACCTACGGCTCGTATTTCTGTGTGTTTATTATATTATAATTAAGTCTATGATTTGATAGAGCAGTCTGACTGAGCGGTGGTAGGCACCAGCAGGCTCGTAAGCATTCATTCATTCAAACAGCACTTTCGTGCGTTTTGCCAGCAGCTCTTCGCAATGCTTCAAACATTGCGCTGTTTGACTTCAAGCCTATCAAGCGTTTCAAACGTCACTCGCTCTGAGACTTGGAGTAGTTGTTCCCCTTGCTCTACATGGGTAACGCTGCTTTGAGGGTGGCTGTTGTCGATGTGTTCCTGGTTCGAGCCCAGGTAGGAGCGAGGGGAGGGACGGAAGCTATACTGTTACACTGGCAATACTAAAGTGCCTATAAGAACATCCAATGGTCAAAGGTATATGAAATACAAATCGTATAGAGAGAAATAGTGCTATAATTCCTATAATAACTACAACCTAAAACTTCTTACCTGGGAATATTGAAGACTCATGTTAAAAGGAACCACCAGCTTTCATATGTTCTCAGCAAGGCACTTAAACGTTAGCTTTCTTACATGGCACATATTGCACTTTTACTTTCTTCTCCAACACTTTGTTTTTGCATTATTTAAACCAAATTGAACATGTTTCATTATTTATTTGAGGCTAAATTGATTTTATTGATGTATTATATTAAGTTAAAATAAGTGTTCATTCAGTATTGTTGTAATTGTCATTATTACAAATAAAAAGAAACATTAAAAATAAAAAAATAATAATTACAAGTTGTTTTTTTTTTTTTTATGGCCGATTAATCGGTATCGGCTTTTTTGGGTCCTCCAATAAATCGGTATCGGTGTTGAAAAATCATAATCGGCCGACCTCTACTAGCTAGTGCTAGTCAACTTCTTTCGCCAATTACATTCTGCCAGCTGGTCTGCGACCATGGCAAAGTTGGTTTCACATTGGAAAGCTTATCTCGGGGTTTAGTTAGGGACCATCAAGAAATTACAATGTAAATGGGAGAATATTTTCATGTTGCACATCTTTTCCCCCATCCATAGAATATTATTCATTATGAATCAAATGGCCAAACTGACCCTAGATCACTACCTGGGGATAGCGGAGGACAGCGTAAGGGCTCAGACACAGCAATAGCGTTTGGTGGCCGAGAGTACTTAGCACCTCTGAATGTAACTTGTGAAACTAGTGCACATCGATTTTACATGTAGAATGGTGTGAAATGTGATGTGCGAGTGCCTTAACACCATATCTGGTACTGAGCTGACCTCTATACTGACTACATCATCACAGAGTACTACACTAATCAGAGTACTACACTACAGGCTAATAACAGGATGTGCTGGTTCCACCATCATGACCTAACCCAGGGAATATTGGAAGGAAGTATTACATAGTACTGACCTGTAAGCTGTCTTCTGTTACTGATAGGAAGAAGGGGTTTTAGACCAGACAGTGTTTAAGGACAGTGACATGACAGATGTAAGCTAGGCCTTTCTCTTGGGCCTAGTCTGCTTTTTCAGTTATCCATTGCAGGTGCCTTAGGTTCCGAACAAGGATGCAATGTGTACAAAAGAGGTGCCGCGCAGTTGAAACTCTGAAGAATCCTACAACATTACCACGTTCTGCCTACAAGAATAAACGAGGGGGACAAAAACCTATATATACACTCCTCCGCAGTCCTTCGGTTCACAGCAGAGCAGACACTTTCTAGGCCACAGCCAATCCCTATGGCAGAGAACACTACTAATTATATCTCTCTGAAGGAACTAAGGTGTCAATTCTGAAACTTGTAACCATAAGCAGCAAGCATCCCCGGAAATATGCATCTGGCTACAGCCCGGACGTGTCTCAACGTGCACCTCGCTCAGGAGGAAGACAAAAGACAAATGTAACTGCTCATAAATTAATTATATTTCAAAGAGAAGATATTTCAAAATTGCTTCTATTAGATGAGTGCCCGAGGTGAAGAAGTCTTGACTGCAGTCAGTGGTTGTAACCAGGTTGATTTGAAGGCCAGGAGTTGTTCGGTTCTTGTTTCTGACATAACAATCAAATGACTGAGTAACAAGCCAATCTGTGATGTAAGCCAACAGTATGTGAGCAGTCCACAACAACAGCCCATCATACCCTGCCCATTCCTCCTATTCTCCTGAGGACAGGACAGACATGTTTATGTAGATGTGGTCTAACAAGAGGACAAAATCAGATTATCATAAATAGGCTAATCTTTTTTCACAACACAGTGACTGACATCACAAGGGAAGTGGTTTGTCTGCGTATAACTTATCACCACACTATAACCAGGTTATAACTTACCACCACACTATAACCAGGTTATAACTTATCACCACACTATAACCAGGTTATAACTTACCACCACACTATAACCAGGTTATAACTTACCACCACACTATAACCAGGTTATAACTTACCACCACACTATAACCAGGTTATAACTTACCACCACACTATAACCAGGTTATAACTTACCACCACACTATAACCAGGTTATAACTTACCACCACACTATAACCAGGTTATAACTTACCACCATACTATAACCAGGTTATAACTTATCACCATACTATAACCAGGTTATAACTTATCACCATACTATAACCAGGATATTGCAGGTGTTATTGTTACCACTTTAGTCTGTGCTATAATGGCAAAATGCTACCAACAGTTCTCTGTACTTTTAGTCAATTTATTGCCCGGCTAAATTGCACAGCTTTTTGAATAGCATTACAGGCCCCCTACTTGGCTCACTATATCAGACAGGCTTATCGAGGACCACTTGGGAGACACAAATTTGCACAAACCTGGACCACGCATTTATTTTTTACATAAAGATATTATTCACCAAGCAATTAAGGGTACGAATCTGGCTGAAGGGTCTAAATTAAAACAGAGCATATGGACGGTAATTATCATTAAGATACCTAAGCATTTACGTCTGGAAAAGCTTTTAACAGGAATTCAACAATACCATTTTTTAAGTGTGACGTGATTTTCTAATCTGTAGCCAGAAGGAACATGGGACTATTTTTTATTTAACTAAGCAAGTCAGTTAATAACAAATTCTTATTTACAATGACGGCCTACCAAAAGGCCCCCTGCAGGGACGGGGTCTGGGATGAAATACAAAAATATAGGAACACACACACACACACACACACACACACACACACACACACACACACACACACACACACAACATAAAGAGAGACCTAAAATGTGTGAGACTATAAATGAGGTGTGTGTATGCGCATGTTATGGGAGTATTAAAGAGCAACTGCCCCTAAAACTAGGGATGTGAAATGGAGAACAAAATGTATCGTATTTCCGTTAAAACAATATTTCAATTAGAATCCGCACTGCTCCCAGCAATGATGTTGGTCTCACGGCGTGTCCCTTTCAGATGGTGAAGCATTGCACCTGTTCTACCATTACTGAACCTCATTTCCACGTTGCAAAGTTAGCATTTTTTTCATTTACGGTGCATTCAGGAAGTATTCAGACCCCTTGACTTTTCCCACATTTTGTTACGTTAGACTTATTCTAAAATTGATAGAATTTGTTTATTCTCATCAATCTACACACAAAACAGGTTTAGAAGTTTTCGCAAATGTATTACATATAAATAAATAAAAATATCACATTTACACAAGTATTCAGACCCTTTACCTTGTTGAAGCACCTTTGGTAGCAATTACAGCCTTGAATCTTCTGACGCTACAAGCTTGGCACAGCTGTATTTCGGGAGTTTCTACCATTCTTCTCTGCAGATTCTCAAACTCTGTCAGGTTGGATGGGGAGCGTCGCTGCAAAGCTATTTTCAGGTCTCTCCAGAGTTGTTCAATCGGGATTCAAATACGGACTCTGGCTGGGCCACTCAAGGACATTGAGACTTGTCCAAAAGCCACTCCTGCATTGTCAAGACTGTGTGCTTAGGGTCGTCCTGTTGGAAGGTGAACCTTCGCTCCAGTCTGAGGTCCTGGTTTTCATCAAGGATCTCTCTGTACTTTGCTCCGTCCACTGTGTTCTTGGGGACCTTCAATGCTGCAGACATTTTTTGGTACCCTTCCCCAGATCTGTGCCTCGACACACAATCCTGTCTCGGAGCTCTATGGAAAATTCCTTCGACCTCATGGCTTGGTTTTTGCTCTGACATGCACTGCCAACTGTGGGACCTTACATAAACAGGTGTGTGAATTTCCAAATCATGTCCAATCAACTGAATTTACCACAGGTGGACTCCAATCAAGTTGTAGAAACATCAATGATGATCAGTGGAAACAGGATGCACCTGAGCTCAACTTCGAGTCTAATAGCAAAGGGTCTGAATACTTATTTAAATAAAAATAGTATTTTTTTTTTTAATACATTTGCAAAAAATTCTAAAACCTGTTTTAGCCTTGTTATTGTGGGGTATTGTGTGTAGATTGATTAAATAAATGTTTTTACTCAATTTTAGAATATGGCTCTAATGTAACAAATGTTTGAAAAAGTTGAGGGGTCTGAATACTTTCCGAATGCTCTGTAAGTTCTCAAAGTCTTGCCATGCTGTCACTTGCCTAACAATTTCCAATTGTTAAAGACGATGACGTAGTGGTGAAGAGCCGACTCAAATGTTTGATTCCTGGACTCCTTCCGAGTGTCAAGATTCGATTCCGCAAGGAATCGACTCCTAAGAGTCAGCATTTTTGTAACGGGAGGGGACTGATTAGTTACTGTACTTCCAGGAACAAAACACTTGCATCTTTCATAGCGAGTTAGCGAGGACGGAGGCAGAGGGGAGGGGCACAGTATGCAAGTCGGCCACCAGGCAGACAGTCAGAACCATGCACTAGGACCTCAACCCTTAACTGGCGGACCGCGGACCAGATCCGGAACCAAAACGGAGTCAATACGGACTGCAGATCCCCTCACCTCAAAATATTATATATGTAAAAATGACTCGATCGGGCATCGACCCATGGTATCATAAACACACACAAGACATGGAAGAATGCATAGAATTGCAGGTAATGAGCTTTAAGAACAGCAACAACAAAAAATCTTTGCCCAATGCAAAATGTGTAGAATTGTGGGAAATTTGCTTTAAAACTGCAACATTTTATCTCCGCCAACAAGAGGGGTGTGAACAGTTTGGGGTCGCATGGGTTGTGAGGTGGGGGTTTGTTACTACGCCGTAAATTACATTCTCCATCAGGACCTTTGCCACCTAGGAAATGTGTGTTACGGGACCGTCTCCAATAGTACGAGTAAGTACTTGAGACCTCTCCTTAGGAGGACCAATGGAACGGTCAAAAATTAGTAAACCCCTCCCACCCAGGGCACCGGGTCGCACAAAATGAACTCGCCCACTGGAACATCTTCCCCAGACAAGAGTATTTGAGGTAGATTTGTACATAAAGCCATGGTAAAGTGACTAAGCATCAGGATAGACAAGAATAACAGTAATAATAAAGAACAGAGCAGCAGCATATGATGAGTGTGAAAGTGTGTGTGTGTGTGTGTGTGTGTGTGTGTGTAAGCGCTGTCTCGGCATGAGTGCGCATGTGTACAGTACCTTCAGAAACTAGTCACACCTCTTGGCTTTTTCCACATTTTGTTGTGATACAGCCTGAATTTAAAATGGATTAAATAGATGTTTTTGTAAATGGCCTACACACAATACCCTATAATGTCAGAGAAATTCTGTTGTAGAATGTTTACAAATTATAAAAAATGAAAAGCTGAAATGTCTTGCGTCAATAAGTATTCAACGCCTTTGTTATGGCAAGTCACATAATAAGTTGCATACTTGAAAATCAATGGCAAGACCTGCAAATGGTTAGCAATGACCAACAACCAATTTGACAGACCTTGAAGAATTCTGAAAAGATTAATGGGCAAATGTTGCAGATGGGCGATTTTTTTTGTTGAATCCATTTTGAATTCAGGCTGTAACAACAAAATGTGGAATAAGTCATGGGGTATGAACACTCTCTGAAGGCACTGTATATAGGGTATGTGAATGTGTGTGGGTTTTGTGTAAATGTCAGTGCAGTGTGTGTGAGTGAGTGTGAATATACTGAGTATATACAGTGGCTTGTGAAAGTATTCACCCCCCTTGGTATTTTTCCTATTTTGTTGCCTTACAACCTGGAATTAAAATGGATTTTTGGGGGGTTTGTATCATTTGATTTACACAACATGCCTACCACTTTGAAAATACAAAATCTTTTTTATTTTGAAACAAACAAGGAAACTGAAAACTTAAGTGTGCATAACTATTCAACCCCCCAAAGTCAATACTTTGTAGAGGCACCTTTTGCAGCAATTACAGCTGCAAGTCTCTTGGGGTATGCCTCTATAAGCTTGGCACATCTAACCACTGGGATTTTTGCATATTCTTCAAGGCAAAACCGCTCCAGCTCCTTCAAGTTGGATGGGGTCTGCTGGTGTACAGCAATCTTTCAGTCATACCACAGATTCTCTGGGCTGGGCTTTGACTAGGCCATTCCAAGACATTTAAATGTTTCCCCTTAAACCACTCGTTGTTGCTTTAGCAGTATGCTTAGGGTCATTGTCCTGCTGGAAGGTGAACCTTCATCCCAGTCTCAAATCTCTGGAAGACTGAAACAGGTTTCCCTCAAGAATTTCTGTATTTAGCGCCATCTATCATTCTTTAAATCCTGACCAGTTTCCCAGTCCCTGCCGATGAAAAACATCCCCACAGGTATGATGCTGCCACCACCATGCTTCACTGTGGGGATGGTGTTCTCGGGGTGATGAGGTGTTGGGTTTGCACCAGACATAGCGGTTTCCTTGATAGCCAAAAAGCTAAATTTTAGTCTCATCTGACCAGAGTACCTTCTTCCATATGTTTGGGGAGTCTCCCAAATGCCTTTTGGCGAACACCAAATGTGTTTGCTTATTTTTTTCCTTTAAGCAATGGCTCTGTGGAGTGTATACAGCTTAAAGTGGTCCTATGGACAGATACTCCAATCTCCGCTGTGGAGCTTTGCAGCTCCTTCAGGGTTATCTTTGGTCTCTGTTGCGCCTCTGATAACTTCCCTCCATGCCTGGTCCGTGAGCTTTGGTGGGCTGCCCTCTCTTGGCAGGTTTGTTGTGGTGCCATATTCTTTCAAACATTTTATAATGTATTTAATTGTGCTCCGTGGGATGTTCAAAGTTCCGGATATTTTTTGTAACCCAACCCTGATCTGTACTTCTCCACAACTTTGTCCCTGACCTGTTTGGAGAGCTCCTTGGTCTTCATGGTGCCACTTGCTTGGTGGTGTCCTTGCTTAGTGGTGTTGCAGACTCTGGGGCCTTTCAGAACAGGTGTATATATACTGAAATCATGTGAAAGATCATGTGACACTTAAATAAAGTCCACCTGTGTGCAATCTAACTAATTATGTGACTTCTGAAGGTAATTGGTTGCACCAGATCTTATTTAGGGGCTTCATAGCAAAGGGGGTGAATACATATACAAACAATACTTTTTTTATTTCACTTCACCAATTTGGACTATTTTGTGTATGTCCATTACATGAAATTCAAATAAAAATCAATTCAAATTACAGGTTGAAATGCAACAAAATAGGAAAAACGCCAAGGGGTTGAATACTTTTGCAAGGCACTGTACAGTCTAGTCTTGTGAGTGTCCATAGGGTCAATACAGATAGTCTGTGTAACCATTTGGCAGTCTTACGGCTTGGGGGTAGAAGCTGTCTCGTAGCCGGTTGGGTTGGTCCGAGAGCCGATGCTCCGGAACCAATACTAGGCTATGATACTGTGATGTAAGTAGCCCCTCCCTAACAAGTAATGTGAGAGGAAGACTTGCATAGCTAACGTTGCACCTGAAGACAGGTTTGATCCCTGCTAGCTAACTCATAATCAAGCAAACTTTTATTTCTTTTTTTACCCCTTTTTCACGGTATCCAATTGGTAGTTACAGTCGTCTCATCGCTGCAACTCCCGTACGGACTCGGGAGAGGCAAAGGTCGAGAGGCGTGCGTCCTCCGAAACACAACCCAACCGCACTGCTTCTTGACACAACGCCTACTTAACCCGGAAGCCAGCCGCACCAATGTGTCGGAGGAAACATTTACACCTGGCGACTGTGTCAGCGTGTACTGCGCCCGGCCCGCCACAGGACTCGCTAGAACGCGATGGGACAAGGACATCCCTGCCGGCCAAACCCTCCCCTAACAAGGACGACGCTGGGCCAATTGTGTGCTGCCCCATGGTCTCCCAGTCACCGCCGGCTGCGACAGAGCCTGGACTCAAACCCAGAATCGCTAGTGGCACAGCTAGCACTGCGATGCAGTGCCTTAGACCACTGCGCAACCCGGGAGGCCGGTAATCAAGCAAACTTGACATGTTTGATGCATGATGCCAGCTTGCTTTCAATAATGTTTTGAACTGGCTAGCTACTGTATGAGCCCTGCTAACTAATCAAGCAAACTAGCTAGCTAGCATTTGAGGGCTTCAGCTAACCCCATAAAAGATGCCACCAAGCAACAACAACATTGTGTATTTTCTAGGGCAAAGCTAATGATGACAGATCACCAGATCACCCTCCCATAACCCGGACGACGCTGGGCCAATTGTGCACCACCTCATGGGTCTCCCGGTTGTGGCCGGCTGCAACACTGCCTGGGATTGAACCCGGTTCTGTACTGATGCCTCTAGCACTGCGATGCAGTGCCTTAGACTGCTGTGCAACTCAGGAGGCCCGTGAGTGCTGTGTGCGTTTGTGTCTTGTATGTCGTAAGGAGGTGCCCCTCATCCATGGTGTCGCAATGGACTACTCCTGGGCCAGGGTGAGTAACGAGGGCTTCAACTGTTACACTTGAAAGTAAATATATGTATACTGAACATCAACACAACATGTAAAGTGTTGGTCCCATGTTTCATGAGCTGAAATAAAATATGTCAGAATTGTTCCACATGCACAAAAAGCTTATTTCTCAAAAATGTTGGGCACATTTTTTTACATCCCTGTTAGTGAGCATTTCTCCTTTGCCAAGATAATCTATGCACCTGACAGGTGTGGCATATCACAAAGCTGATAAAAACAGCATGATCATTACACATTACACAGATGCAGCTTGTGCTGGGGACAATAAAGGCCCCTCTAAAATGTGCCGTTTTGTCACACAACACAATGCCACAGATGTCTCAAGTTTTGAGGGGGCGTGTAATTGGCATGCTGACTGCAGGAATGTCCACTACTGCCGTTGCCAGAGAATTTAATGTTAGTTTTAGAGAATTTGGCAGTACGTCCAACCGGCCTCACAACCGCAGACCATGTGTATGTCTTTGTGTGGGCGAGCGGTTGCTGATATAAATGTTGTGAACAGAGTTCACCATGGTGGCAGTGGGGTTATGGTATGGGCAGGCATAAGCTATGGACAACAAACACAATTGCACTTTATCGATGGAAATTTGAATGCACAGATCTACTGTGACGAGATCCTGTGGCCCATTGTCATGCCATTCATCCGCTCCCATCACCTCATGTTTCAGCATGATAATGCACAGCCCCATGTTACAAGAATCTGTACAGAATTTCTGGAAGCACTTAAATGTCCCAATTCTTCTATGGCCGGTACACTCACCAGACATGTCACCCATTGAGCATGTTTGGGATGCTCTGGATCAACGTGTACGAGAGCATGTTCTGGCTCCCTCCAATATCCAAAAACTTTGCACTGCCATTGAAGAGGAGTGGGACAACATTCCACAGGCCACAATCAACAGCTTGATCAACTCTATGTAAAGGAGATGTGTCACACTGCATAAGGCAAATGGTGGTCACACACCAGATACTGACTGAATTTCTGATCCATGCCCATACAATTTTTTTTGTGACCAACATATGCATATCTGTATTCCCAGTCATGTGAAATCCATAGATTAGGACCTAATGAATGCATTTCAATTGAACTGATTTACTTAAATTAATTGTAACTCTTTGAAATTGTTGAATCTTTGAAATTGTTGCATGTTGCATTCATATTTTTTGATCAGTATAGATAATGTAAACACTTCGTTTAGAATATCTATATAAGTTAACATATTGCATTCTTCTCATATAATTCTGTAAGCTACTTAGTATGAGAAGAGTGCAATCCTCCTGCATCTTACATCTGCCTGTAGTTATTGAACTCCGCCTGCTGGACTCATGGGTTGAGTAAAACTCAAGTCATATCCAGGATGGAGTGTCATGTACTCCACCCCTCCTGCCACCTGACTGCACATGTCTATAACCTGTAATATATTACATACATGGAAGGGACTTCATCACCCACTGTAGACTTGATCCACCGTAGACGGATGCTAAACTACAGGACTGTTTCGCTAGCACATACTGGAATGTGTTCCTGGATTCATCCGATGGCATTGAGGAGTTTACCACATCAGCCACCGGCTTCATTAATAAGTGCATTGTCGACATCGTACCTACAGTGACAGTACATACACATCCCAACCAGAAGCCATGGATTACAGGCAACATCCGTACTGAGCTAAAGGCTAGAGCTACCGCCTTCAAGGAGCGGTACACTAATCCGGAAGAAATCCCGCAAAGCGGCAATACAGTACGGAGGTCGAATCCTACTAAACCGGCTCGGACGCTCGTCGGATGTGGCAGGGTTTACAAACTATCACAGATTACAAAGGGAAACCCAGCCGAGAGCTGCCCAGTGACGCAAGCCTACCAAACCAGCTAAATGCCTTCTATGCTTGCTTCGAGGCAAGCAATACTGAACCATGCGTGAGAGCACCTGATATTCCGGATGACTGTGTGATCACGCTCTCCATATCCGATGTGAGTAAGACCTGTAAACAGGTTAACATTCACAAGGATTACCAGGACGCATACTCAGAGCATGCGCCGAGTGTCTTCCCTGACATTTTCTACCTCTCCCTAACCCAGTCTGTAGTACCTACAAGCAGACCACCAAGGTCCCTGCACCCAAGAACACCAAGGTAACCTTTCTAAATGACTACCGCCCCGTAGCACTCACGTCTGTAGCTATGAAATGCTGGTCATGGCTCACATCAACACCATTATCCCAGAAACCTTGGACCCACTCCAATTTGCATACCGCCCAAACAGATCCACAGATGACACAATCTCTATTGCACTCCACACTGCCCTTTCCCACCTTAACAAAAGGAACACCTACATGAGAAGGCTGTTCATAGACTTCAGATCGTGGACTACAGGAAAAGGAGGGCAGAACACGCCCCCATTCACAACAACGGGGCTGTAGTGGAGCAGATCGAGAGCTTCAAGTTCCTCAATGTCCACGTTTGAACCCATCATGGTCCAAACACACCAACACAGTAGTGAAGAGGGCAGGACAACAGCTCTTCCCCCTCAGGAGGCTGAAAGGTTGTGGCATGGGCCCTCAGATCCTCAAAAAATTCTATAGCATCTTGACTGGCTGCATCACCGCTTGGTATGGCAACTGCTTGGCATCTGACCGCAAGGCACTACAGAGGGCAGTGCGTAAGGCCCAGTACATCACTGGGGCTGAACTCCCTGCCACCCAGGACCTCTATACCAGGCAGTGTCAGAGGAAGGCCCTAAAAAAAATAAGACTCCACCCACCCAAGTCATGAACTGTTCTCTCTGCTACCGCACGGCAAGCAGTACCAGAGCACTAAGTCTGGGACCAAAAAGCTCCTGAACAGCTTCTGTCCCCAAGCCATAAGACTGCTAAATAGTTAACCAAATAGCTGCCTGGACTATCTGCATTGACCCTTTTTGCACTAACTCTTTTTAACTCTATGCACACACACTGGACTCTACCCACACACTCACACATACTGACACACACACACACACACTGGACTCTACCCACATACTGACACACACACACACACTGGACGCTACCCACATACTCACACATACTGACACACACACACACACAGGACTCTACCCACACATACTGGACTCTACCCACACACTCACACATACTGACACACACACACACACACACACAGGACTCTACCCACATACTGACACACACACACACACTGGACGCTACCCACATACTCACACATACTGACACACACACACACACACACACACACACACACACACACACACACACACACACACACACAGGACTCTACCCACACATACTGGACTCTACCCCCACACACTGGCACTCCAACACAAACACACACTGGACTCTACCCACACACACTGACACTCCAACACACTGGACGCTACCCACATACCCACACATACTGACACACCGACACTCCAACACACACTGGACTCTACCCACACATACTGACACACCGACACTCCAACACACACTGGACTCTACCCACACATACTGACACACCGACACTCCAACACACACTGGACTCTACCCACACATACTGACACACCGACACACACTGGACTCTACCCACACATACTGACACACCGACACTCCAACACACACTGGACTCTACCCACACATACTGACACACCGACACTCCAACACACACTGGACTCTACCCACTTACTCACACACACACTGGACTCTACCCACACATACTGACACACACACACACACTGGACTCTACCCACACATACTGACACACCGACACACACTGGACTCTACCCACACATACTGACACACCGACACACACTGGACTCTACCCACACATACTGACACACCGACACTCCAACACACACTGGACTCTACCCACACATACTGACACACCGACACTCCAACACACACTGGACTCTACCCACTTACTCACACACACACTGGACTCTACCCACACATACTGACACACACACACACACACACACTGGACTCTACCCACACATACTGACACACACACACACACACACACACACACACACCCTGGACTCTACCCACACACACACTGGACTCTACCCACACATACTGACACACCGACACTCCAACACACACTGGACTCTACCCACACATACTGACACACCGACACTCCAACACACACTGGACTCTACCCACACATACTGACACTCCAACACACTGGACTCTACCCACACATACTGACACACACACCACACACACACACACACACTGGACTCTACCCACACATACTGACACACACACACTGGACTCTACCCACACACACACTGGACTCTACCCACACACACTGACACTCCAACACACTGGACTCTACACACACACACACTGGACTCTACACACACACACACAGGACTCTACACACACACACACACTGGACTCTACACACACACACACACACACACACACACACACACACACACACACACACACACACACACACACACACACACACACACACACACACACACACACACACACACACACACACACACACACTGACACACACATACTTACACTCCAACACACACACACCATCGTCACACACACACTTCCACACTCATCATATACACTGCTGCTACCGTCTATTATCTATCCTGTTGCCTAGTCACTTTACCACTACCTATATGTACATATCTACCTCAATTTCTTCGTACCCCTGCACATCAACTCAGTAAACTTATAACTTGCCTAGTTAAATAAAAGGTTAAATAATATGAAATATAGCCAAGCTATCATTGCTCATTGTGTATTTATTCCTTGTGTTACTATTTTCTTTTTTTCTATTGTTATAATTTGACTGTATTCTACATTGTAGGGAAGGGCCTGTGAGTAAGTCTACACCTGTTGTTTACAAAGCATGTGATAATTCAAATTTGAAGGCAGAATTTCAGAGAAAGATAGAGAGCTGTGCATGTCAGTGTATTAAACACCCAAATCCTTAGATTTGGGCAAATAGACAAATAGAATGTCATTCTAGTTCTGGTTAGACAGCTGAAGTTGTTCTCTACACACAACTGATTGAGATGTGTTAGTTAAAGTGTAGGCATACGGTCTTTAAAAGCACATCAATATGATATTTACAGCAGAAAATGTTTTGTCTTTGTAATACGAACACATCCATAGATTCTCTGCTGATGTATCTACAGTGAAGCTGGGAGATGTTTGTGATATGCCCACATGTAACCTAGACCTGTATGGATATTACTTCTGGGATCTGTCTCCCAGAAAGACGAGACAAAACTATCCAGTTATAGAATATTGTGCTGTAGGACAGCGGAGCAGTGGAAACATTTGTTTGCCTTCAGTCATAGCCGCTAGCATGTCTAAATGAACGTTGATGAAAAACGAGGCCAAATCAGGAAGTGTCTCTTTAAAGCAGGTCATCCAGCAAGTCTTCTGAGGATAAAGAGGAAAACACACAACAAAGTAGCAGATGAGCAGAGCTGTCGGGCACACAGTCCTGAGGCCCTTCCATTCACCCTGACAGATCCACAGAGAACCAGGGACAGAACCTGACGGAGCCACAGACAGCCCTAAGACCTAAGAGGCACGTTCATGTCAAATAAATCTCCCACCCTGACAGAACCTGACCAATCCACAGACAGAACCTGACCAATCCACAGACAGAACCTGACCGATCCACAGACAGAACCTGACCAATCCACAGACAGAACCTGACCGATCCACAGACAGAACCTGACCAATCCACAGACAGAACCTGACCAATCCACAGACAGCCTAAGAGACATGGTCCTGTCCCTGCAGCACTCTCAGCTCTTCCACTAGGGGGAAAGCAGGGATGAAGTACTGGTCTATATATAGGGGCAGCAGCAGAGATGTCCCTTCCCACAGACAATTGAGATGACAATCAGAGCGACCACAGGATTTCCCGATGATGTGGTGGCATGCAAGGGAAGGCAGCGTCACTGGACTGCTCATCTAGCTACAGCTTCCTGTGACTCGGCAAGGAGGAAGAGGTCAGAGAACACTCCACCATAACAACAGGATCCGCACGCGCACACACACACGCGCACACACACACGCGCACACACACACACACACACACACGAAAAAGAGGAACCCCCAAAAACCTTCACTACACCACATGACCTCATACAGTGTGACTGCGTGTAGAAAAGGCACAGACAAACAGATCTGATTAGTCTGCTAAGGAGAGAAGCCTCATTTTATGAGTGAAATCTAGTTGACGACAACATTGAGGGAGGTTAGTCACCACCAGATCCATTTCATCATATGAGGCCTCAGATAGGCATTCACTGCTTTACATATAGAGGTAGTCCAGCCTGTTGATTATTAGTCATTCTAAAGTACCAGTAAAAAGGCCTTAACATCCACTGCTGCACACTGCCCAGTGTAGACCTGAAAATAGAGAAGGTCATCCTCAAAATCATAACACACCAAAAGCCAAGGTTACTCTACCCTCGACTAGAGAACCGCTAGGTGGTAATATAGAATCAGGAGAAGAACCACGGACATTCCAAACTCAAAGCAATATACCAAAACACACTGACTGGTCGCCATACCAAAACACACTGACTGGTCGCCTAGCGTTTCTCTACTGACTGGTCGCCATACCAAAACCCACTGACTGGTCGCCATACCAAAACCCACTGACTGGTCACCATACCAAAACCCACTGACTGGTCGCCATACCAAAACACACTGACTGGTCGCCATACCAAAACACACTGACTGGTCGCCATACCAAAACCCACTGACTGGTCGCCTAGCGTTTCTCTACTGACTGGTCGCCTTACCAAAACCCACTGACTGGTCGCCATACCAAAACCCACTGACTGGTCGCCTAGCGTTTCTCTACTGACTGGTCGCCTTACCAAAACCCACTGACTGGTCGCCATACCAAAACCCACTGACTGGTCGCCATACCAAAACCCACTGACTGGTCGCCATACCAAAACCCACTGACTGGTCGCCATACCAAAACCCACTGACTGGTCGCCATACCAAAACCCACTGACTGGTCGCCATACCAAAACCCACTGACTGGTCGCCATACCAAAACACACTGACTGGTCGCCATACCAAAACACACTGACTGGTCGCCATACCAAAACACACTGACTGGTCGCCATACCAAAACACACTGACTGGTCGCCATACCAGAACACACTGACTGGTCGCCATACCAAAACACACTGACTGGTCGCCATACCAAAACACACTGACTGGTCACCATACCAGAACACAGGGCCTAAGAGAGGAGGAAAAGGGGGTGGGGGATGGAGGAGTAGAGAGGAGGAAAAGGGGGGATGGATGGAGTTATGGATGGAGAGAAAAGGGGAGGGGCAAGACTGGAACAGAGATCGAGTCACGGGAGAGGGAGGGTGCAAGAAAGAGATGGAAAGAGAAAGATGATATGGAAGAGAAAGAGATGGATAGAGAAAGATGATATGGAAGAGAAAGAGATGGAAAGAGAAAGATGATATGGAAGAGAAAGAGATGGAAAGAGAAAGATGATATGGAAGAGAAAGAGATGGATAGAGAAAGATGATATGGAAGAGAAAGAGATGGATAGAGAAAGATGATATGGAAGAGAAAGAGATGGAAAGAGAAAGATGATATGGAAGAGAAAGAGATGGAAAGAGAAAGATGATATGGAAGAGAAAGAGATGGAAAGAGAAAGATGATATGGAAGAGAAAGAGATGGAAAGAGAAAGATGATATGGAAGAGAAAGAGATGGAAAGAGAAAGATGATATGGAAGAGAAAGAGATGGAAAGAGAAAGATGATATGGAAGAGAAAGAGATGGAAAGAGAAAGATGATATGGAAGAGAAAGAGATGGAAAGAGAAAGATGATATGGAAGAGAAAGAGATGGAAAGAGAAAGATGATATGGAAGAGAAAGAGAAAGATGATATGGAAGAGAAAGAGAAAGATGATATGGAAGAGAAAGAGAAAGATGATATGGAAGAGAAAGAGAAAGATGATATGGAAGAGAAAGAGATGGATGTGGAAAGAGAAAGATGATATGGAAGAGAAAGAGATGGAAAGAGAAAGATGATATGGAAGAGAAAGAGATGGAAAGAGAAAGATGATATGGAAGAGAAAGAGATGGAAAGAGAAAGATGATATGGAAGAGAAAGAGAAAGATGATATGGAAGAGAAAGAGATGGATAGAGAAAGATATGGAAGAGAAAGAGATGGATGTGGAAAGAGAAAGATGATATGGAAGAGAAAGAGATGGAAAGAGAAAGATGATATGGAAGAGAAAGAGATGGATGTGGAAAGAGAAAGATGATATGGAAGAGAAAGAGATGGAGGGAAGAGAAAGATGATATGGAAGAGAAAGAGATGGAAAGAGAAAGATGATATGGAAGAGAAAGATGATATGGAAGAGAAAGAGATGGATGTGGAAAGAGAAAGATGATATGGAAGAGAAAGAGATGGAAAGAGAAAGATGATATGGAAGAGAAAGAGATGGAAAGAGAAAGATGATATGGAAGAGAAAGAGATGGAAAGAGAAAGATGATATGGAAGAGAAAGAGATGGATGTGGAAAGAGAAAGATGATATGGAAGAGAAAGAGATGGATAGAGAAAGATGATATGGAAGAGAAAGAGATGGATAGAGAAAGAGAAAGATGATATGGAAGATGGATGTGGAAAGAGATTGCAATGGAGAGAAAAAGAATGACAGAAAGCATGGCGCAGAGAGAGATGAGAGAGGGTCTAAAACACTACCTCTTCAAAGAGTAGGCTATTCACCCCCATCAACAAAAACAACAGACTGATATGGTTGTCTTCCCTAGCCATCTTAAGATGAATGCACTAAGTCACTCTGGATAAGAGCGTCTGCTAATTTACAACAACAAAAAATTATGGACAAAAACCTATCCCCTAAACAGGTTTTGTATTCCTAAATTTGCGCCTCCACTCCAAATTCCACAGCTGAGCTGTGAAGGGCTGGGGCCTGGCTTAGTCAGCGTTTTTACACACAGCTGAGCCTCCACAAAATACAGGGATGCTCTGGCTACGGAACACACACAGGGTCACAAAGCACTCACTCCCTTCTCCTTCACTATCTAGCTACCACAGGCTTTCACTGGCCTGCCTGCACCCGGCCACATAATTAACCCATCATCACAAGACATTTGACGCTCAACATCTCACCACAAAATACATTGTTTATTGCTATCTAATAGCATAATTTGGGGGACTTAGTATGTGGCAATGTTTCTTTTCTTGGTCCTGTTGTGTTGAAAGAATGATTGCAATGCACCGTCTGTATGCTTCCTATATTCGTGTGTGTGTGTGTGTGTGTGTGTGTGTGTGTGTGTGTGTGTGTGTGTGTGTGTGTGTGTGTGTATATGTCTGTCTGTGGGGCTACTTCCCAGCCACACCCAGTAAGGCACACATGCATACAGAGGGCACAAGCGAGTGAGGGAGAAGGAGAGAGAGAAAACCTGGCCTGGGAGCAGGCAGAGGTAAATGATTTGGCATACTACTACTATTACAGCTGTTCCATGCCAAGCCCTCTGTGTGGAAGCAACATCCTGTGGTAGAGAGGGGGAACAAATTAAAGGCAGAGATATCCTGGTGTTTCTGCATGTTATTTATTAACTCTGACCCAGCTTCTTAGCCATGAAGGAGTGCTGATCTGGGATCAGGTCCCCTACTGGTCAGGGAAGGCCCAGAAAAGTGTCAAAGACCCCTGTCACCCAAGTCATAGACTGTTCTCTCTGCTACCGCACGGCAAGCAGTACAAGAGTGCCAAGTCTAGGTCCAAAAGGCTCCTTAATAGCTTGCTGAACAATTAATCAAATGGCCACGCGGACTATTTACATTGACCCCTCCACCCTCCCCCTCCTTTGTTTCTACACTGCTGCTACTCACTGTTAATCATCTATGCACAGTCACTTTACCCCTGCCTACAAATTACCTTGACTAACCTGTACCCTCACACATTGACTCGGTACCGGTACCTCCTGTATATAGCCTCATTACTAACCTGTACCCTCACTCATTGACTCGGTACCGGTACCTCCTGTATATAGCCTCATTACTAACCTGTACCCTCACTCATTGACTCGGTACCGGTACCCCCTGTATATAGCCTCATTACTAACCTGTACCCTCACTCATTGACTCGGTACCGGTACCTCCTGTATATAGCCTCATTACTAACCTGTACCCTCACTCATTGACTCGGTACCGGTACCTCCTGTATATAGCCTCATTACTAACCTGTACCCTCACTCATTGACTCGGTACCGGTACCTCCTGTATATAGCCTCATTACTAACCTGTACCCTCACTCATTGACTCGGTACCGGTACCTCCTGTATATAGCCTCATTACTAACCTGTACCCTCACTCATTGACTCGGTACCGGTACCTCCTGTATATAGCCTCATTACTAACCTGTACCCTCACTCATTGACTCGGTACCGGTACCTCCTGTATATAGCCTCATTACTAACCTGTACCCTCACTCATTGACTCGGTACCGGTACCTCCTGTATATAGCCTCATTACTAACCTGTACCCTCACTCATTGACTCGGTACCGGTACCTCCTGTATATAGCCTCATTACTAACCTGTACCCTCACTCATTGACTCGGTACCGGTACCTCCTGTATATAGCCTCATTACTAACCTGTACCCTCACTCATTGACTCGGTACCGGTACCTCCTGTATATAGCCTCATTACTAACCTGTACCCTCACTCATTGACTCGGTACCGGTACCTCCTGTATATAGCCTCATTACTAACCTGTACCCTCACACATTGAATGGGTAACCGGTACCATTGGAATATAGCCTCATTACTAACCTGTACCCTCACTCATTGACTCGGTACCGGTACCCCCTGTATATAGCCTCATTACTAACCTGTACCCTCACTCATTGACTCGGTACCGGTACCCCCTGTATATAGCCTCATTACTAACCTGTACCCTCACTCATTGACTCGGTACCGGTACCTCCTGTATATAGCCTCATTACTAACCTGTACCCTCACTCATTGACTCGGTACCGGTACCTCCTGTATATAGCCTCATTACTAACCTGTACCCTCACACATTGACTCGGTACCGGTACCTCCTTGTATATAGCCTCATTACTAACCTGTACCCTCACTCATTGACTCGGTACCGGTACCCCCTGTATATAGCCTCATTACTAACCTGTACCCTCACTCATTGACTCGGTACCGGTACCCCCTGTATATAGCCTCATTACTAACCTGTACCCTCACTCATTGACTCGGTACCGGTACCTCCTGTATATAGCCTCATTACTAACCTGTACCCTCACTCATTGACTCGGTACCGGTACCCCCTGTATATAGCCTCATTACTAACCTGTACCCTCACTCATTGACTCGGTACCGGTACCTCCTGTATATAGCCTCATTACTAACCTGTACCCTCACACATTGAATGGGTACCGGTACCATTGGAATATAGCCTCATTACTAACCTGTACCCTCACTCATTGACTCGGTACCGGTACCCCCTGTATATAGCCTCATTACTAACCTGTACCCTCACTCATTGACTCGGTACCGGTACCCCCTGTATATAGCCTCATTACTAACCTGTACCCTCACTCATTGACTCGGTACCGGTACCTCCTGTATATAGCCTCATTACTAACCTGTACCCTCACTCATTGACTCGGTACCGGTACCTCCTGTATATAGCCTCATTACTAACCTGTACCCTCACACATTGACTCGGTACCGGTACCCCCTGTATATAGCCTCATTACTAACCTGTACCCTCACTCATTGACTCGGTACCGGTACCTCCTGTATATAGCCTCATTACTAACCTGTACCCTCACTCATTGACTCGGTACCGGTACCTCCTGTATATAGCCTCATTACTAACCTGTACCCTCACTCATTGACTCGGTACCGGTACCTCCTGTATATAGCCTCATTACTAACCTGTACCCTCACACATTGACTCGGTACCGGTACCCCCTGTATATAGCCTCATTACTAACCTGTACCCTCACTCATTGACTCGGTACCGGTACCCCCTGTATATAGCCTCATTACTAACCTGTACCCTCACTCATTGACTCGGTACCGGTACCCCCTGTATATAGCCTCATTACTAACCTGTACCCTCACTCATTGACTCGGTACCGGTACCCCCTGTATATAGCCTCATTACTAACCTGTACCCTCACTCATTGACTCGGTACCGGTACCCCCTGTATATAGCCTCATTACTAACCTGTACCCTCACTCATTGACTCGGTACCGGTACCCCCTGTATATAGCCTCATTACTAACCTGTACCCTCACTCATTGACTCGGTACCGGTACCCCCTGTATATAGCCTCATTACTAACCTGTACCCTCACTCATTGACTCGGTACCGGTACCCCCTGTATATAGCCTCATTACTAACCTGTACCCTCACTCATTGACTCGGTACCGGTACCCCCTGTATATAGCCTCATTACTAACCTGTACCCTCACTCATTGACTCGGTACCGGTACCCCCTGTATATAGCCTCATTACTAACCTGTACCCTCACTCATTGACTCGGTACCGGTACCCCCTGTATATAGCCTCATTACTAACCTGTACCCTCACTCATTGACTCGGTACCGGTACCCCCTGTATATAGCCTCATTACTAACCTGTACCCTCACTCATTGACTCGGTACCGGTACCCCCTGTATATAGCCTCATTACTAACCTGTACCCTCACTCATTGACTCGGTACCGGTACCCCCTGTATATAGCCTCATTACTAACCTGTACCCTCACACATTGACTCGGTACCGGTACCCCCTGTATATAGCCTCATTACTAACCTGTACCCTCACTCATTGACTCGGTACCGGTACCCCCTGTATATAGCCTCATTACTAACCTGTACCCTCACACATTGACTCGGTACCGGTACCTCCTGTATATAGCCTCTTGTTATTTTATTGTGTTCCTTTTTTTTTTATGGTACTTTAGTTTATTTAGTTACTATTTTAAAACTGCATTGTAAGTTAAGGTCTTGTAAGTAAGCATTTCACTGTAAGGTCTACACCTGTTGTATTCGCCGCATGTGACAAATCAAATTTGATTTGAATTATATTCATTATAATCTAAAAGGCTATACTGATACTAGGTCAGCACCACTAAGATGCTGGACCTGTTCTGCTGGGCCTGTTCCGCTGGGCCTGTTCCGACGGGCCTGTTCCGACGGGCCTGTTCTGCTGGACCTGTTCCGCTGGACCTGTTCTGACGGGCCTGTTCTGCTGGGCCTGTTCCGCCGGGCCTGTTCCGCCGGGCCTGTTCCGCCGGGCCTGTTCTGCTGGGCCTGTTAATAGTTTTCCCGGTTGAAGCCAGAAATCTGGGCACTGATCAAATCAAATGTATTTATATAGCCCTTCTTACATCAGCTGATATATCAAAGTGCTGTACAGAAACCCAGCCTAAAACCCCAAACAGCAAGCAATGCAGGTGTAGAAGCACGGTGGCTAGGGAAAACTCCCTAGAAAGAAACCAGGCTATGAGGGGTGGCCAGTCCTCTTCTGGCTATGCCGGGTGGAGACTATAACAGAACATGGCCAAGATGTTAAAATGTTCATAAATGACCAGCAGGGTCAAATAATAATAATCCAATATGATACCGGACTGAAATAATAACACAAATATTTTGTTTACAGTGTGTTTTCCAGACACATTGAGTAGATGGCCCTTTTTTAACAGTTCCAGTATCTAGCTCAGACAGACTACCACTTGGGATTTTAATTTCATCCTTTCACAAGTGAGAAATAATGTCACACTGTGTCATTGGTCTAGACTTGGATGGGGGGAGAAGAGCGGCTAATTGTTCCTCTGGGTTTGACTAATTTAGAAGTCATTTATGAGTAGAGTAATGGTCCTTATTCAGCCTGTGTGCCTGCAAATGTGTTCATATTCACCCCAAAATGTTCTGTAAGTACTGCCTGGCCTGCTGGATCCACAGCCGGGAGAGAGGCGTCATCCCAGCGACAGATGAGGGACATTTACAAATCTCTTGGTCCTCAGAGGCTGCTAATAAACCGAGTTGTCGGCTACTCTCTGGGAGAGAGTGGTGAGAAAACCAGGGCCAGTCATTCATATATAGGAGGTTCAGCTTCCTGCAGCTAGAAAATAGGATTCATTCTCAGCTTCACCCTCTTTTGGTTAGGTGGTTTGTTTGGTTGAGCTGGGAAACTGTTAGAAATGGGTATGTGTGCTATGTAAGGATTTGGGGGAGGGCATGAAAATGTAACCGACTGTTGGTCTGCTATGTTTAGGCCACTTCAATGGTCTGATGTGGAGTGAGGGTTCAGGGAAGACATCCACTGTGACATGACACGGCCACCCTCTGACTCCATAGTACCCCTTCACGATGGTGATCCCTCTCAGGGCAATGGAAAAGGAACCTTTCACCCACTAAATGTGTGTGTGTGTGTGTGTGTGTGTGTGTGTGTGTGTGTGTGTGTGTGTGTGTGTGTGTGTGTGTGTGTGTGTGTGTGTGTGTGTGTATTAATTAATAAATGAGAGTGTGAGTGAGTGACCTGACCACTGCCAGCTTTATAGTCAAAGGCTTCAGGACAGCAGTGACCAACAATACACAGCTGAGCCACTTCCTGGTATGACATCATGTGCCCAAAGAGCCAAGCAGCCAGTTCCTGTGTTTCCTGTTAGCTGCCCCTCTGGAATCATCACAGGGAAAAGTAGAACATCCAGCATCGTGACAAGGATGTCCTGACCCTTCACATCACAATCAACCCCATCATCAGCACCCACGGACCCTCCTAGCTTCTACCATGCCCATCAACACCTGGCCTGGGTAGGACTCTGAGTAACTAAGCGAGGTGTATGGTGTGTTTAAGATATCCTCACCACCACAACCAATGTATGAAAAGAAGCAGGGGTATGAGAGGACAGGCTGCCGATATAACCAATCAGAGACCCAGTGGGGTGGATGTCTTCTACTGGAGTTCAACAGTTAGCCACATCATACCAGAACCACATCATACCAGAACCATACCAGAACCACACCATACCAGAACCACACCATACCAGAACCATACCAGAACCACACCATACCAGAACCACATCATACCAGAACCATACCAGAACCATACCAGAACCACACCATACCAGAACCACACCATACCAGAACCATACCAGAACCACACCATACCAGAACCACACCATACCAGAACCCCATCATACCAGAACCCCACCACACCATCACACCCACACCATACCAGAACCACACCACATCATACCCACACCACACCATATCATACCAGAACCACACCACAACATCACACCACATCATATCCACACCAGAACCACACCACAACATCATCACACAACACCCACACCATACCAGAACCACACCATCATCACACTACATCATAACCACATCATAACATCACACCACATCATACGCACACATCATCACATCTCCACACCATACCAGAACCACACCACAACATCACATACCCACACCATACCAGAACCACACCATCATCACACCACATCATATCCACACCATACCAGAACCACACCATCATCACACCACATCATATCCACACCACATCATACCCACACCTGGCCCTCGCTACATATTCATCGCCAGACCCACTGGCCCCAGGTCATCTATAAGTCTATGCTAGGTAAAGCTCCGCCTTATCTCAGTTCACTGGTCACAATAACAACATCCACCCGTAGCACGCACTCCAGCAGGTATATCTCACTGGTCATCCCCAAAGCCAACATCTCCTTTGGCCGCCTTTCCTTCCAATTCTCTGCTGTCAGTGACTGGAACAAATTGCAAAAATGGCTGAAGCTGGAGACTTATATTTCCCCTACTAACTTTAAACATCAGCTATCTGAGCAGCTAACCGATGGCTGCAGCTGTACATAGTCCATCTGTAAATAGCCCACCTAATCTACCTATCTCATCCCCATATTGTTTTTATTTACTTTGCTGCTCTTTTGCACACCAATATCACTACTTACACACCATCATCTGCTCATCATCATCATCATCTGCTCATCTATCACTCCAGTGTTAATCTGCTAAATTGTAATTACTTTGCTACTATGGCCTATTTATTGCCTTACCTCCTCATGCCATTTGCACACAGTGTATATAGACTTTATTTTTTTTCTATTGTGTTATTGACTGTACGCTTGTTTATTCCATGTGTAACTCTGTGTTGTTGTTTCTGTCGCACTGCTTTTATTTTGAACCAAACCAACATTTGTTATTGAAGTAGAAGTCCTGGGAGTGCATTCTGACTAAGAACAGCAAAGGTAATAACATTTTTCTTATAGTAAATCTGACTTTGGTGAGTGCTAAACTTGCTGGGTGTCTAAATAGCTAGCCCTGTGATGCCGGGCTATCTACTGAGAATATTGCAAAATGTGCTTTCACCGAAAAGCTATTTTAAAATCGGACATAGCGAGTGCATAGAGGAGTTCTGTATCTATAATTCTTAAAATAATTGTTATGTTTTTTGTCAACGTTTATCGTGAGTAATTTAGTAAATTCACCGTAAGTTTGCGGGGGGTATGCTAGTTCTGAACGTCACATGCTAATGTAAAAAGCTGTTTTTTGATATAAATATGAACTTGATTGAACAAAACATGCATGTATTGTATAACATAATGTCCTAGGTGTGTCATCTGATGAAGACCATCAAAGGTTAGTGCTGCATTTTGCTGTGGTTTGGGTTTATGTGACATTATATGCTAGCTTGAAAAATGGGTGTCTGATTATTTCTGGCTGGGTACTCTGCTGACATAATCTAATGTTTTGCTTTCGCTGTAAAGCCTTTTTGAAATCGGACAGTGTGGTTAGATTAACGAGAGTCTTGTCTTTAAAATGGTGTAAAATAGTCATACGTTTGAGAAATTGAAGTAATAGCATTTCTAAGGTATTTGAATAATGCGCCATGGGATTCCACTGGCTGTTACGTAGGTGGGACGAAATCGTCCCACTGGCCCTAGAGAAGTTAAATAAAGGTGAAATAAAATAAAAATACCATACCAGAACCACACCATCATCACACCTAGAGATCGACCGATTAATCGGAATGGCCGACGATTACATTGCGCTCCACGAGGAGACTGCGTGGCAGGCTGACTAACTGTTACGTGAGTGCAGCAAGGAGCCAAGGTAAGTTGCTAGCTAGCATTAAACTTATCTTATAAAAAACAATCAATCAATCTTAACATAATCAGTAGTTAAACTAGTAATATCGTCAACCATGTGTAGTTATCTAGCTTGTCCTGTGTTGCAAATAATCAATGCGGTGGCTGTTAATTTATCATCAAATCACAGCCTACTTCGCCAAACGGGTGATGATTTAACAAGCGCATTCGCGAAAAAAAGCACTGTCGTTGCACCAATGTGTACCTAACCATTCATCAATGCCTTAAAATCAATACACAAGTATATATTTTTTAAATTTGCATATTTAGTTAATATTGCCTGCTAACATGAATTTCTTTTAACTAGGGAAATTGTGTCACTTCTCTTGCATTCTGTGCAAGCAGAGTCAGGAAATATGCAGCAGTTTGGGCCGCCTGGCTCGTTGCGAACTGTGTGAAGACCATTTCTTCCTAACAAAGACCGTAATTAATTTGCCAGAATTGTACATAATTATGACATAACATTGAAGGTTGTACAATGTAACAGCAATATTTAGACTTAGGGATGCCACCCGTTAGATAAAATACGGAACGGTTCCGTATTTCACTGAAAGAATAAACGTCTTGATTTCGAAATGATAGGTCATTAATATGGTAAAATCCGGAAACTACGTCTCGTATTTCTGTGTGTTATTATATTATAATTAAGTCTATGATTTGATATTTGACAGAGCAGTCTGACTGAGCAGTGGTAGGCAGCAGCAGGCTCGTAAGCATTCATTCAAACAGCACTTTCCTGCGTTTGCCAGCAGCTTTTCGCTGTGCTTCAAGCATTGTGCTGTTTATGACTTCAAGCCTATCAACTCCCGAGATTTGGCTGGCAATACTATAGTGCCTATAAGAACATCCAATAGTCAAAGGTATATGAAATACAAATGTATAAAGAGAAATAGTCCTATAATTCCTACAACCTAAAACTTCTTACCTGGGAATATTGAAGACTCGTGTTAAAAGGAACCACCAGCTTTCATATGTTCTCATGTTCTGAGCAAGGAACTTAAATGTTAGCTTTATTACATGGCACATATTGCACTTTTACTTTCTTCTCCAACACTTTGTTTTTGCATTATTTAAACCGAATTGAACATGTTTCATTATTTATTTGAGACTAAATTGATTTTATTGATGTATTACATTAAGTTAAAATATAAGTGTTCATTCAGTGTTGTTGTAATTGTCATGATTACAAATAAATTACACATATATATATATATATATATACACACACACAACACATATACA
Source organism: Salmo salar (assembly GCF_965601325.2). NCBI lineage: Eukaryota > Metazoa > Chordata > Actinopteri > Salmoniformes > Salmonidae > Salmo > Salmo salar. The sequence continues at coordinate 81,172,501 of NC_138296.1, read as the reverse complement.
TACATATATACACACACATATATACATACACACTGCTCAAAAATAAAGGGAACACTTAAACAACACAATGCAACTCCAAGTCAATCACACTTCTGTGAAATCAAACTGTCCACTTAGGAAGCAACACTGATTGACAATAAATGTCACATACTGTTGTGCAAATGGAATGGACAACAGGTGGAAATTATAGGCAATTAGCAAGACACCCCCAATAAAGGAGTGGTTCTGCAGGTGGTGACCACAGACCACTTCTCAGTTCCTATGCTTCCTGGCTGATGTTATGGTCACTTTTGAATGCTGGCGGTGCTTTCACTCTAGTGGTAGCATGAGACGGAGTCTACAACCCACACAAGTGGCTCAGGTAGTGCAGCTCATCCAGGATGACACATCAATGCGAGCTGTGGCAAGGTTTGCTGTGTCTGTCAGCGTAGTGTCCAGAGCATGGAGGCGCTACCAGGAGACAGGCCAGTACATCAGGAGACGTGGAGGAGGCTGTAGGAGGGCAACAACCCAGCAAGAGGACCGCTACCTCCACCTTTGTGCAAGGAGGAGCAGGAGGAGCACTGCCAGAGCCCTGCAAAATGACCTCCAGCAGGCCACAAATGTGCATGCGTCTGCTCAAACGGTCAGAAACAGACTCCATGAGGGTGGTATGAGGGCCCGACGTCCACAGGTGGTGGTTGTGCTTACAGCCCAACACCGTGCAGGACGTTTGGCATTTGCCAGAGAACACCAAGATTGGCAAATTCGCCACTGGCGCCCTGTGCCCTTCACAGATGAAAGCAGGTTCACACTGAGCACATGTGACAGACGTGACAGAGTCTGGAGACGCCGTGGAGAACGTTCTGCTGCCTGCAACATCCTCCAGCATGACCGGTTTGGCGGTGGGTCAGTCATGGTGTGGGGTTGCATTTCTTTGGGGGGCCGCACAGCCCTCCATGTGCTCGCCAGAGGTAGCCTGACTGCCATTAGGTACCGAGATGAGATCCTCAGACCCCTTGTGAGACCATATGCTGGTGCGGTTGGCCCTGAGTTCCTCCTAATGCAAGACAGTGCTAGACCTCATATGGCTGGAGTGTGTCAGCAGTTCCTGCAAGAGGAAGGCATTGATGCTATGGACTGGCCCGCCCGTTCCAAAGACCTGAATCCAATTGAGCACATCTGGGACATCATGTCTCGCTCCATCCACCAACGCCACGTTGCACCACAGACTGTCCAGGAGTTGGCAGATGCTTTAGTCCATGTCTGGGAGGAGATCGCTCAGGAGACCATCCGCCACCTCATCAGGAGCATGCCCAGGCGTTGTAGGGAGGTCATACAGGCACGTGGAGGCCACACACACTACTGAGCCTCATTTTGACTTGTTTTAAGGACATTACATCAAAGTTGGATCAGCCTGTAGTGTGGTTTTCCACTTTAATTTTGAGTGTGACTCCAAATCCAGACCTCCATGGGTTGATAAATTGGATTTCCATTGATTATTTTTGTGTGATTTTGTTGTCAGCACATTCAACTATGTAAAGAAAAAAGTATTTAATAAGATTATTTCATTCATATAGATCTAGGATGTGTTATTTTAGTGTTCCCTTTATTTTTTTGAGCAGTATATATATATTATATATTTCACTTTTTTTATATAAAAAAATGAAATTGTAAAAAATAATAAAAGGAAAAAAATGTAATAAAATAAAAATTATTCGGCCAATTAATCGGTATCAGCTTTTTATGGTCCTCCATAATCGGTATCGCCGTTGAAAAATCATAATCGGTCGAGCTCTAATCACACCACATCATACCCACACCATACCAGAACCACACCATCATCACACCATACCAGAACCACACTACATCACACCACATCCTGCCAGATCCACATCTCACCAGAACCACACCAGAACCACACCAAAAGTTCATTCTCAAAACAGATAGTTGTTTCTTCTGTTCTGATCCTCCTCATATCTGGACTTCAACTTCTCAGGCTACATAGATAGTAGGCCTATAGTATAGTATCATAAAGTACAGTATAGTGTTTTAGGCCTATAACATTGTTATTAGTGTATAATAAAGGCTAGTGCTGTAGCATTGTGCTGAACATAATGTTCCATTAATAGCAAATAAACAAAGCAGCTAAAACAATTGTTACATATTTCATAATTGAGCCTTAAAAATAGTGTAATTCAGGTCAACACCTCTTCCAATCTTCTGCTTACTACTAGGTAGTTAGTGTTATAAGGTCGTAACAGAAGGATATGGTGAACTAAGCCTGGTCCATTCACTGATGGCTGCAGGTTATACAAGGGTCTGTTGCCATATCAACCAAAATGAGGTCACCAAACTAAGTGACGAAAAGCAAACCTTATAGTAATGTTTGTCTACTGTTGTGGGCTGAGCATGAAAGGGATATCAGGGATGACATAAGTCATAGCTAGTCCAATACTTTATAACATGATGGTGTTTTATAATGGCAATGTTTTGAGCATTATGTTTTGTGAAGATTAAAGTCCAAGTGAAAGGTGTATTTTGAATTTAAGTGTCTCATCCATCTTTGGGGAATGGTGTTTTATGTGACAGGCCTGGGTATAAGCACGATTAATTATGTTATGAAGCATTTGTTAAATCATGTCATCAAACCTTGTGGTAAGCTCAGAGGTCAAAAGGAGGACACCACCAAAGGTGTTGAAATATGCTTTATTTTAGTAGGCTACATGTACTCGCAATACATTACAACACCTTAGCCTAAATGAAGCATACACTTATTTTGATAGTGTTTCTATGGTGTTTGTAAAGATGAAATGATTTCCATTGTTTGCAGCTACTGTAAGTGAAATGGCTGAGTCCTGAATAAAAGCACCTAATTGCAGTAAATATTGCAGTGTTTCCCCTGGCCTCTGGCTGGGTCTGTGTGTTAACACGGGGTAAATGTCCAAATGAAATCCCACTTGGCCCTTGGGCATCTCGGTAAGGCATACCCATACAGAGTTACCACCGGACCAGTCAGATAAAAGGTCGTTCGCATTCCATTAGTGCTCGAACTAAACCACCAATGTCGTCACACACAGTTCGCTTTTTCAACAAATGATTAAGTTGTGTGTGGTCCTGTGCTTTGCTTTTCAATGACCGTGAGTGGGGGAGAGGTTACACACACAATTGCAAACGTTCCATGACATTTGGGGCTCGTGCTAGGCCACTGCCTGGCTACTGCCACTACAACAAATGGTAACATTGGCTGTTGGTGTGTAAAGTCAATTTGTTATGGGACACGACTCAAGTTGGATATAAAGTACCCCAAAAGCAGTCATACACTAAAAAAGCACAATTGCCTTGAAGTTAAAAACGGAGGTGTGGAGGTGGCCTAGGCTAAGAGGACAGCAGCTCCTTCATGACCAGGCCTTGTGCTGAGGTCTCTACAACTATAAAAAGGTATGTGGTAAAAGGGGGGCCACATTGCACCACCATTATCATTTTACATAAAAAAAAAGGGGGGGGGGGGGAACTTACCCCAATCCAGAAACTCCAAGATGTTTTTCTCCCTTCTGAGGGGTGAGTTGTTGCACTCGTCATACAGGCAGATAAGGATATCCAATAGCGTTTCCACGCTAAGGCATTGGTCATTTGACTGAGCTGGGCCGTCAAGGATCAGCTTTTCCAGTTTCTTCAAACGGACCTCTCCCGACATGATTCAAACTGTAGTCAGGTGATGCTAGTAGAGGAAATTATATTAACTCACTTAAATAGTTAGCTAAGCCTTATATGCAGGCTGACCAGGGACGAACAGAAGAAGTTCGCTTAGCTTGTCTCTGTCTCACCTTGTAGCAAAATGAATAAAAACTTTGAGGCAAGCAAGCTAATAGCGAGCTAAAATAGAACTATCATGATCCACCTCTCACAAAGGTATATATAGAGTATCTCGGAGGTGAGTGAGCCATGTAATATTTCCTCATTTTATTTATCCTATTCCCCCAAAACACAAAGGAGAACTCACAATTGCAGACCCTGCCCTGGCCAGCAGATTTTGACGTAGGCTAATGAAAGCCGCTTGTAGTATTTCCTTACGTATTTTTTCCAGTCGTCTCCTGGCAAAAATACCCCCAATGAAAATATTACCCGTGAGAATGCAGTTATAGCAATCCCATGAGTTGTTGAGATGTGGTTATCCAAACTGCAGCGACAAAAAATGCATCAACACTAGATCTGCAATGCTACAAAGCCTGAATGCAATGCCCCTCCTCTGTTGAGTCTGAGAATGGAAGGGCGCAAGGCTTAACTAGCTAGTTTTTTCGTTTAAATCCAATTATTTTAAAATCATCTGCCTGGCCCTCTTCACAGTTTAAAACTATGGTTCGAATATATGTCCATTGCTGTATCCGTCGAAAATGCGGTTTCTCTGAGGGGTTGAGCTTTTTCCCGTCAAGAAAAAAGCTGCATTCTTGCTCATACCAATCCAGTACACTGCCTTCCCCCTTGCTTCCCACGTCGGTCGCTTGCGGTTCTCGAACTACAGCTTGCTGCAGGCAAAACCCCAGCTCATCATGGCGACCGTCACACACTGCCGTCACAGCATCTGCTGTCCTGTGGGACGCGAGGGTATACTGGAAGGATAGCGGACAATATTGTGAATGGAAACTGTGGTCGTTGTAGCTAGGTGGCGAAACTGAAAGAAATAGGCACTATCGTGCATATTGTGATAAAAGCACAAAATCTGGCACAGAGGTAGATTGATGTACCCTGAAAATATTTAGATATGGAGCCGCCCCTAGGGGGGCGTGGCAACCATTTTTCAAATTGGCCACCGATGGTAACATTATTATGGAATTCAGAAGGGGTGGGTATAATTTGCAGAAGTTCCAACAGTAATCTGTTCCAAAAACTTCGTAAAGTACAAGGTTGCCAACAAAAAACGCATACAAAGTAGCATGATTAATTCACCTAGCTAACTAGCTGCCAAACAGGCATCAACTCAGCACGTAGCTTATTCTTAATGTTTGTCCATAGGCTACCAGAGTGAGGACAGACATTGGTGATTGAAAAAAGTCATTAAACAGCCCACTCCCTACCCAGTATCTTATTCTGCCGCTATACAACTTTGTATGCATTGTTTGTTGGCAACCTTGTTATTTACAAGTTTTTGGAACATATTCCTGTTGAAGTGTTCCACAAATCATACCCACCCTTCAGAAAGACTGTTTTATAGATTATGCAGAAATCGCTCTGCCATTTCCTGGTTGCTAAAATAATAGTTAGCCTAATTTCAGTCTATGTGGCAAAACAAGCATGTGTAGTGTGAAATATATGTATAGTGTGAAATATACTGTGAAATATATTTTCCATAATGAAAAATAGTGAATTTTTGGCTGTTTGAAGCTGGTGTACAAAACCAAAAGTAAAAGACACAAAAATACAACTTAAGAAAGAGAAGCATAGAAGTAGCACACATAGAACTGATCTACCGCTTCTTGGACTTGCTTTCAATGAGAATGACAGCAAATGGAATTGAAATAGAATTGATCCCAACCCTGCTTAACAGACACATGCATCCTACTGGAAGCACTCTGGATCCTGTCCCCATGTCCTGCTACCACAGAAACCCCAGCTGAACAGGCCTAAGTGAAGAAAATGGAATGGCATCAAACACATCAAAACCATGTGTTTGCTGTATTTGATACCATTCCTCCTATTCCACTCCATCCTCCCCAATTAAGGTTCCACCAACCTCCTGTGAAATGACAGATCTATAACTCACATTTCTATGTGAATTTGGTCAGTCACCCAAAAAATGTATTACATATTGCAGCTTTAAGATAACGGCTCCAGATTTAGAACAGAGATACATTTATGGACCCGAAAAATATTTAGATATGGAGCCACCCCAAAATGGCTGCATAGGATAACACTATTGTACAATTCAGAAAGACTATTTAGAGATAAACACACAAAATTTGTCACAGAGGTAGATTCATGTACCCTCAAAAGATTGAGATATGAAGCCACCACAGAGTTTGCCCCTGGGGGCCATGACAGTCAATTTATGAAATGGACTGAGATTTTATTTGGAGATTTGCTGATGAAATATTAAAATATGGAGCCACCACAGATTTGGCCCCTGGGGGCCATGGCAGCCATTTTACTAAAAGGCTGCAGACTGTACAACTATTTTACAAACATTAAATCTATAGAAAGTAACCGCCTATACTTCTTAGATTTTTTTAAATCACATATTCTGGCCTATACCTTTTGCCCTGGATCTCCTGAAAACCAAAAGGTTTAACAGTAACACATAGTATATTACAAGGAGTACGAAAGGCCTTTAGAATTGTAACATTGTATAACCGACAGTGGCCATTTTGGAATATGGCAGCCACGGCCCTTTTAACTCTTTTACTTTAGATTCATGCCACCAGGGACCAAATCTGGGGTGGCTCCATATCTAAATCTTTTAAGGGTACATACATCTGGTCATGGCTAGAAGGGATCCAGCTTTTGTCAAATTTACATAAAAAGATTTGGGGTGTTTTTTTTGCATTTTACCTAACCCTAACCCTTTTCCTAACCTTAACCTAATTATCATAACCTGCTAAGTTAATTATCTTAACCTGCTACGAAAAGTAATATCTGACAAAAGCTGGATCCCTTCTAGCTGGGACCCATGAATCTACCTCTGTTACAAATGTGGTGCTTTTATCACAAAATGCATGATGGTTTTGCTTCGCTGCCCCACTGCCATTCCCCCCACTGCCATCCCCCACATGTAATTTTATTGTGTGTAGTTTTTATAGATTTTTTTTACTTAGTTTATTTAAGGGCTCATAAATAAGCATTTCACAGTAAGGTCTACTACACCTGTTGTATTCAGTGCATTATTCAGCATTTCATTTGATCGGTATAGAATGGAATGACACATTTAATAATGAGAACAGGCCCTTTAATTGCTTAACATAATTTATTTTTGTATCTGCACATTACATTAAGTAATGCTGCATTCATAACCAAGTGGGAAGGTGGTAATTACCATTTGTGAAATCGTGTATATAGGGGTGGTGTACATCACGTTATGAACTGGACAATACAATCAAACATGGAGGTCATTAAAATGTATATCCAGAGCTGCTTTCACTTTTTTTTTAAATGAAATTACAAGATGTTGTAGCATTAGCAAGCAACAAACACTAAATCATTTTGGGATAGGCCACAAAGTAGCTTACATGGCTAGCTTTTTTCTTCAGTTACCAGCCAGGAAAATTTGAATAATCTAATAGATTTTCATTTTTCAATGGACCTCACCAGATGTCAAATATGTGAACTATTGACTTCATTGATTGACAATAATATTCATTATCTCCACATTATGTCACGTTCTGACCTTAGCATGAGGTCATTTTTCCATAGCAGATTGGTCAGGGCGTGACAGGGGGGTGTTTTTGTCTATGTATTTTGGGTTTTCTGTTTTCTATGTGGGTTGTCTAGATTGTCGTTCTATGTTGTGGCCGGGTATGGTTTCCAATCAGAGGCAGGTGTTTTTCGTTGTCTCTGATTGGAAGCCATACTTAGGCAGCCTGTTTTTCATGGGGTTTTGTGGGTGGTTGTTTTCCGTTTCGTTGTTTGTACCTGACGGGACTGTTGGTCGTTTTGTTATTTTGCAAAGTGTTTTCATTAAAAGTAATATGAGCACTTCATTCACATGCCGCATTTTGGTCTCCTTTAGACGATTATCTTCCAGCGTATCAACCAATGTTGGTATTCTTGCAGCTTATTATCAGAAATAAAAGTACTGCTAGCATAATATGGTGATGTCGAGCTATCAACATGAAAGGCATTTACATTTGAAAGACAATAGTTCAAACATGTTATGGGTTTAACAGTTGAAAATAGTGTTCAAAAGCTGTATTTTATTTTGTTTAAAAATATTCCACCACCCCTATGATCTAGAAGGTATAAAACCATTGTGTTATATTCTGTTTCCATTAAATATGCGTATCGGGGTTGACATAATAAAGCAAACATGTTTATTATATTTTCAACACAGGCTAGTACTTGGCCAAGGAAGTGGCAAATTGGATCTGATGACATATCTTGGAACAACCGCGCCCCCTGGCGAATCAATTCTGTATAATTATTGGATGGGGTACCGGTAGGTTTGATTCAAGGACATTACTTACGTATGTTCATTCGTTTACCGCGGGGCTCTCGAACTCTGTTCCTGGAGAGCTACCGTCCTGTAGGTTTTTGCTCCAACCCTAATCTAGCCCACCTGATTCTAATACATAGCTGGTTGATAAACGGAACCAGGTTAGTTAGTTTACAACTGGGGTTGGATTGAAAACCTATAGGAGGATAGCTCTCCAGGAACAGGATTGGAGAGCCCTGGAACTTGACCGACTCCTTTTACTGATGTTTTGAATCGAAACGAGTTGCATACAGATACCGATTGTAGATTTGACAATCATCCACAAGGTAATTAAAAGTTACTTCAATTGATTTACATCACGTTTGTCAATAATTTCTTAACAATGACAAATATGGAATCTCACCTGTCAAGTAAGCATCTACAGTAGATAGATGTATACTATTGTAGCCTAGGTAGAGCATAGAGGCAATTTGATACAATATTCCTTTTCAAGATAATACGTCTCCAATAGTCTCTGAACAGACAGAAATAAACTACTATGATAAAAGCAAGTAGTCATATTCCTTTGGAGACCCTATTAACTGTGATAAAATATTAAATATACACAATTAGGCTATAGCCTTGTCAGTTAAATAGCCCATACAACTGACTGTCCAGCCTGGTCTGTTGGTCCCTGCACAGGATTATTGGCCAACATTGGCCACTTGAACACTGGGTAATTAGCCTACAAGTAGAGCAATTCACGTGCAAACATTGCATTTCTTCAATAGTTGATGTTGAGATCAGGCAGGATATAGCATAATTAGGAAGTTAGTGACAATAATGTAATGTCATTTAAATAATGTGGGCTACAACTTCAATATTGATTTTTACACACAGCTTCATTCTCTCATTTGAGATGCTCAAAATAATAGGCCGAGCCTGCTGATTTTGTGCTGAAGTGAAGTCCATGCAAATGTACAGAAACTCATACACTTTACATTTTGATAAATGTAATTTTAATCTCTTTCTCTATAATCAATTCAAACCATGGAAGGAGAACGGGTGTTTGATTTTACAGTCATGTGCATCATTACACCATTTTGGAATGTTCAGATGCATAGGGAGGGGGATTTTATGTTTCACAAAAGGAAGCGGATCACAGATCAATTGGACAGCTTTTCTAATGCAGATGTGAGATGTTAACTACCACTTCTGTTGTTGATTGTAGGAGCTGGCAGGCCTCTGATTGAAGAGGAATGGCACATTGGGAGAATCAGATGCATCCATGCTTTGAACCAGCGCCCTGTCTTGTCTGTGATTGAAAAGGGAAGGGGGAAAGACTGCCAAATATCACACGGGGTATTTTAATTTACTAAATTAGTTTTGTGCTTTCAAGAGGTCACTGAGATCCATAGGCTATGTATAGGCTGACCCAATGCATTTGGTCTGAATTCACGTCTCCTGTGGTGTTTCTAATCATCAGACAATCTTATTGCATATTCCAACTTTACATTACAAACTACTTTGTTAGTGAAAGGATCACACGTTCACTGGTGTGGAAATTATTGTACCCTATAATGTATATAAGTAGTATTGATTTTAATATTTCTTAAAATGTAAATAATTGTTTCACATGTTTATGTAGACTTTAGGATGTAGTGATTGATGTATGCAGACTTGGGTCAAATACATACTGTATGTCATATCATTTGGTGCACATTCCATAGGCAGTGTACCAGGTAAAGTAAATCATGTATAGTTTAGGTATTTTACAAGTCTATTTGACCCAGATGTGGATGTATGCAGCCATACATTTCAGGCACTTTAACTAATAAATGGAGAAACAAGTTTCAAGCTTTTATTAGTCGTATATACTGTACAAGATACACATGGTATACATCATCCAACGCAATGTTTACTTGCAGGTTCCTTCTCGACAATGCAACAACAATAATAAAATCTAAGAATATGAACATAAGGTAAATGGCTCAGTAGAATAAACATTTTGTAACAGCCTTGAAAACAGTAGTTCCAGAAGAGGGCATTGAGTGTGGTCTTCAGATGCGGCTAACAATGTCCCCCTGACCGGCATCTGTCATTTACTCTTCCTGTGTCCTCCTTTAGTCTGTCTGACATCTCCCAACAAATAAGCCCCAATACACAAACACAGACTAGGGCCCGCTCTAGGAAAACCAGCCCCTCTTCTAATGTTTGTGTGACAAAATAGGCAAGGAAAATCCTGCAGTGGAATCAGATCATCATCAACATGTGAAGAGCCTCCCAATCCACATCCTCACTCCGGCCCTTGGATTAACTGTCTGTTTGGCTAATCATTTTAATCTGCCCGAGGGGCAGAAGGGGTGATGGGTTTGGAATAAACATCTAATCCCCTTGGCCCCTCCTCCCCCTCCCAGTGATGGGCCATACATGGAGCCCCTGATCAACTAAAATGGCTGCTAGACAGACAGAAATAAACACTGACAGACAGTTGCCAGACTGGGCTTGCTTTATATTGTCCAGTGGAATGTACACATTAGGGTGTGTAGGCTGAGAGGGTACAGCATGGGCAGGGGCTGTCTGGAACACCTGTGCAGATGTAGACAACAAGAAGAAGAGTCAATGGGAAGGCATTTGTTATAAATAAATATATATTAAATGTACTTAAGTATTGATCAAAATATTTGATCAATCAAGTGTCCATCCTTTGGGATGATTTTAACATATAGGAACATTTAATACCAACCAATTTGTAATCATCTCATCCTGCAAACAAAAATTACTTAGAACTATACTACAAATAGGCTACTACATGTATGCCTCTGGATCAATTCAATATTCTCAACCCATAACAATCCAATAACTATGCTGTGTTTATGAGTTTTCTTACTGCAACTTATTATTTTTTTCTCCCACAAACATCACTAGACTTCCCAATGATATGGAGACTGAATTTTACAAATGCTTTGATTAAAATTGAAGGATATAAGTTGTATAAAATCCCTTTATGATTTTAGAGGAATGGTGTTTAAATTCATCTATAAATTAAACTGATACAATATAATCTGGTGAAATAGTTTCCGTTGAAAGTATGGCACTTCTGATGTCCTGACGGGGACGTGTCTTTTAATGTCACACTATTGTTGAGATAGTCTATCGTTCCCCCTGCCCAACCCCCTCATTCTCAATATGCAATGACTGACTGGGAGGGCCAGGTGTTTATAAGGGCCCCCTGATGTCAGTGGACCACTTTCTCGCTCTGAGCTTCTCTGCTACTGTAGTTGTCTTCTCCTTGCTGGACAAGACACGCTTTTGGAAGATTTATGATGGATTTTCTCCGTGCTTGCGTTTTGTGTGCTGCTGCTTTATTCACCGTCTCCAAAGCTTTCACGCACAAGGACATGAAGGATGCACTGCTTCAAAAACTTGGACTGGATGAAGTTCCGAAAATTCACAAAAGGGATTTGGACAATCTTGTAATGCCTGCGCACATTAAGAATAAATACCTGTCAATGCTGAAGCTGCACCACGAAAGGCGGCGCAGGTCTCTGCCAAGCTTGGCGGGGATTCTGAGGGGAATCCCAGGAAATGCAGGTAAGATCATTTTCTAGTAGGCCTGCTTGAGACATAAATACATCTGATTATATATTTTTATATATATAAAAAATAGCTATATATTGCTTGGATGTTATACATACTTGTTGCAGACCGAGTTTGGCACAGGTGCACAAATTACTGTTTTGTCTACTCGCATTTTGTGTGCACATATAGTTTCAACCCATTCATGTTAGTGAGAATTTTAGACTCAATACTTAATAACTTCTATGTTCTGTTCCATTAGACATCTATGGGGAGTTTGTGTACTCGGACACCACTCGGCAACGGATGGTCTTTGACATGGACACCCGCATCCCCCATAATAGCGAGGTGACCATGGCCGAACTGAAACTGTACAAGAAAGCCCCTCCTCACAAGCGCTCCATGCCGGAGAAGAGGAACCACCGTCCGGTTAATAACGCCAGAGTCTCCATCTACTGGGTAGAGATGCTGGAGAACGGCTCCAACACAACATCTCTGGTGGACTCAAGGTAAGATTTTACGCAAAGCCATGTCATGTCCAGATCATTTCCTTTAGGCAATGTGTTGTTCTTTGTTCTTATAATGTAGAACCTATGTGCAAGGTTTTTAATCAACCATTTATTTCCCGTAGGTTGATCCCCATCCACGAGACAGGCTGGATAAGCTTTGATGTCACCCAGGGTGTGCACTATTGGTCAAAGACGCAGCAGAAAACACCTATGAACCTGGAGGTGTGGATCGAGGGCGAGAGACCTGGCAGCTACGCGGCAGAAATGGCCAAGAGTGTCCACTTTACCACCCAGGACCAGACGGAAAACACCTTGGGAAAACCTGAACTGATCCTCTACACACTCAACCTCGAAGAGTTTGGGTAAGGCGCGCTTTGTTATGCAGATTCAGAATATTTTTTAAATATTGTTACGTCGATCCAGTAACAATTACCCTACCTTTACGCATCAATTAGTGCAAGTTAATTAACGACTCCCTATTCATTTTCTGCTTAGGTCTCGAGGTGACTGTGAAATCAATCCAGATAAGGACACGTGCTGCAGAGAAAAATACTTCATCAATTTCCGCGCGCTCACGTGGACCCAGTATTGGATAATCGAACCCGCGGGCTACCAGGCCTACCGATGCGCTGGGGGGTGCAAGCAGCCCAAGCGCAACTACGGCTACGGGGAGCGGAAGTGTACCATCGCGGAGAGCGCCCCGCTGCCCATGATGTACCTGGTCAAGAAGGGCGACTACACGGAGATAGAAGTGGCCGAGTTCCCCAACATGATCGTGGAGTCGTGTGCCTGCACTATGGACAACATATCCATAGTTTGAAGTCAAGCGTTGTGGACTGGGCAGGGCACCTCCAAATTAACTCCAAGTACTTTTCTATTGAAAATGGGAATATAATAAGAGGGAGCATGACAGATCTCTTGAGACATATTCTATTCACAAGCACTTTGTAAATAATTAATTCATAATTTTGACTTTATGAGTTGTATACTGTATTACTCAGAAGAAACGGTCTGATTTTGTCTCAAATGTTATATTTTTAAGCTGTAAATACTATGGATGATTTCAGAATTAAATATATATCTTTTTTTATTAAGAAGTCTGATTTTGTTATTATTTTCCACAAGGCACGATTGGGAAAATCCCACTGTCAGGCTATAGACCTCAAGGCATCCTTACACCTATCATACTGTCAGGCTATAGACCTCAAGGCATCCTTACACCCATCATACTGTCAGGCTATAGACCTCAAGGCATCCTTACACCCATCATACTATGTCAGGCTATAGACCTCAAGGCATCCTTACACCCATCATACTGTCAGGCTATAGACCTCAAGGCATCCTTACACCTATCATACTGTCAGGCTATAGACCTTAAGGCATCTTTAGACCCATCATACTGTCAGGCTATAGACATCAAGGCATCCTTACATCCATCATACTGTCAGGCTATAGACCTCAAGCATCCTTACACCCATCATACTATGTCAGGCTATAGACATCAATGCATTCTTACACCCATCATACTATGTCAGGCTATAGACCTCAAGGCATCCTTACATCCATCATACTATGTCAGGCTATAGACCTCAAGGCATCCTTACATCCATCATACTATGTCAGGCTATAGACCTCAAGGCATCCTTACACCCATCATACTATGTCAGGCTATAGACCTCAAGGCATCCTTACATCCATCATACTATGTCAGGCTATAGACATCAAGGCATCCTTACACCCACCACGCTATGTCAGGCTATAGCCATCAAGGCATCCTTACACCCATCATACTATGTCAGGCTATAGACATCAAGGCATCCTTACACCAATATCACAATGTCAGGCTATATCCATCAAGGCATCCTTACACCCATCATACTATGTCAGGCTATAGACATCAAGGCATCCTTATTCCCATCACTATATGTCAGGCTATAGCCATCAATGCATTCTTACACCAATATCACAATGTCAGGCTATAGACCTCAAGGCATCCTTAAATTAATATCACTATGTCAGGCTATAGACATCAAGGCATCCTTACACCCATCATACTATGTCAGGCTATAGACCTCAAGGCATCCTTACACCCATCATACTGTCAGGCTATAGACCTCAAGGCATCCTTAAATTAATATCACTATGTCAGGCTATAGACCTCAAGGCATCCTTACACCCATCATACTGTCAGGCTATAGACCTCAAGGCATCCTTACACCCATCATACTATGTCAGGCTATAGACCTCAAGGCATCCTTACACCCATCATACTATGTCAGGCTATAGACCTCAAGGCATCCTTACACCCATCATACTGTCAGGCTATAGACCTCAAGGCATCCTTACACCCATCATACTATGTCAGGCTATAGACCTCAAGGCATCCTTACACCCATCATACTATGTCAGGCTATAGACCTCAAGGCATCCTTACACCCATCATACTATGTCAGGCTATAGACCTTAAGGCATCCTTACACCCATCATACTATGTCAGGCTATAGACCTCAAGGCATCCTTACACCCATCATACTGTCAGGCTATAGCCATCAAGGCATTCTTACACCAATATCACTATGTCAGGCTATAGCCATCAAGGCATCCTTACACCCACCATCGCTATGTCAGGCTATATCCATCAAGGCATCCTTACACCCACCATCGCTATGTCAGGCTATAGCCATCAAGGCATTCTTACACCAATATCACTATGTCAGGCTATAGCCATCAAGGCATCCTTACACCCATCACACATACAGTACACTTGTCTCCAGCTAAGCCTACACCTTGTCTCCCTATTTAGCACTGTATTTAGTTGGTACTAAGTCAATAACAGATCTAATGACTAATAACTTCTTTCAGTGAAGGAGCATTAGGTATGCGCTGGCATGGTTAAACAGATTTGGTGAGCGTCATTCACATCAGAGTGTGCTGGCTGTTTGCTTCCAATAGGGAGCAGACACTGTCACATCTCAGAGCGTATATTTACATCTGGTTTAGCAGATAAATAGGCCCCAGACATAGTCCTGCGGAGAGATCTCTATAGACAATATCAAGGCTCAATTTGCAGCCTGCGAGGGGGGTCTTGTCATTTTAATGGGGGTACATAAGGCTTTAGAGCTGAGGGCAGTCTGGGTACACATCTCGAAGTCAATACCAAGAGACAATCCCAGGCACCCTGTTGTGTGCTCCTGGTTTGAAAAAGCAGCTGGTGTCATCCAGACTTCTGAAATGTTAGATTCAGCAGCAATAGGCAGCTAGGTTTCCTTTTACATCACGTTCAGATATAAAGGTAACCTTTAGGGCAGGTTTCTCAGACACCGATTAAGCCTGATCTTAGACTAAAAAGTACTTTTAATGGAGAGATTCTAAATTGATATTTTTAGTCCAGAACTAGGATTAACTATGTCCGGGAAACCTCCCCTTGGAGATTGAGGGAGAATCTGTAGTTTGTATAATCAAAAAAAAAAATACTTGAAAACCATAACTGAAACACAAAATATCAAAACATTTTTCAATAAAAAGAGAGATCTCAGCAGGGAGATAAGCCAAAAGTTACCTACAACTTAATGAGTATATTAAATTGAATAGTACTCAGTTAAGTAATACACATTGCTGAAACAAATTACTTTAATGAAAAATGTATGTTTGGTTGAGTTATTTTTCACTTGCATTATCACGAAGCATAACGGAAATCAGTTCATGGTCATCCATACAATTTGGAATGATAGAGAAGAAAAAAGGTGGTCAACTATATACAGTACACCATGTTCAGAAAATTTTAAATAAGCTAATGAAACAAGCACAAAATGGACTCGCAATACAATTGTTTGTTTTCAGTGATCTAGAAACACAATGTTATTATAGTGGAACACACATCACTTTAACACTGCTGGTAGGCTACTCGGCCTGAGCTGTATGAGGTTAAATGTAAGAGCTGCCATTGTCCAGCTACACCGCCACCAATTCATTTGATCAGAGGGTTCACACAACTTTACCATTTGACTGACTTGGTTTGCACCTAGATCGTCTGTGACAAGACTGTTAGCCCACTGATCTTAAGCCAACGCAGTAGCATTCGGGAGTTAACGCAAGTCTTCAGGTCTCTGGAACCTCCATTACACACACACACACACACACACACACACACACACACTACAGAAGGAGAGTTTTGAATGTCGCTCACATCTAGTGTCAGTGAGGGTATTGGTGGGTATACACTGACATTACGTAGCCCTTTATTTGCTGGTGTAAATGCAAACTGTAGTTTTTACCACCACCCATTTTCAATATAGCATACAACTGAGTGTTGAACATGTGCTAAACCAGCCACATAATTTATACTC
The DNA here is from genome assembly GCF_965601325.2 of Salmo salar. Lineage (NCBI taxonomy): Eukaryota > Metazoa > Chordata > Actinopteri > Salmoniformes > Salmonidae > Salmo > Salmo salar. The sequence continues at coordinate 81,155,966 of NC_138296.1, read as the reverse complement.
TTCCATTAAAACAGTGGTTTAAATTAGCCTGGCCCCAGATGTTTGTGCTCTTGCCATCTCCCATTGACAATGAGTGACAAGGAGTTGGCATGATAGCACAGACTGGCACTCAGGCTAGGTTCAAATAGCACAGAACATTAAATGTAAACAATGGGAAAATGTGTTTGGTCATGTAGGACTAGCCTAATGTGTAGTCTTATTTACAACGCAGCAATAAAAGCTTAACCAGGTTATAAAAATGCCACAACACCAAATAAACGTATGGGAAAATTAAATAAAAAAGGAAGCACACTTCAATCTACACCCGAGAAGCAAGCCTCGTCAGGTTCCACAATCAGTAACGTGCCCTAAATATCAAGACATATACAAATCACAAAATGACAATATCAAAAAGGCATAATGTAGTGCTAAAATGGCTTCCAATATCCTACGGAAACAGTCCTATAGAAATGACTTGGCTCAAAATAGTTATTTAAAGTACAATGCATCCAGATGAACAGGAGTGTCATCAAAAACGGAAAACTTTCGCAACGAAAAACTAGTTTCTATTGGAGGAACTCCGGTTTCTATAGGTCCCTCCCCGTTTAATTTGCCCCCTAGGGAATACACCCCTAGTCGCCCTTGCAAAAGATACTCAATAGGAATAAACTATCATCGAAGATGAAAAGAAAAACTAGTTGTGCATCAACGATGGATGAATTACATCAATAAGTAGCATAATGTGAAGCGCCAACTGTGGTGAGATGAGGGCGGATGTCCTTGTTGTTTGAAGTAGCAAACCAGGCCAATGCCCATTCAAAAGGTACTTTAGGTAACCTTTGAACTCAATTAAAAGTCATAGGCCATAGAAGTTTGTAAAAAAGCAAATATGTTGTTTATTGTAGATCTATGGAGTTTAGATTACATGCTTGACGTTATAATGAAAAATAACAATAGACAAATCTAATAATGGCGTTTGACGCGAAATAACTGTTTGTTGCTTACGGACTACATATACAATCACTAACAATAATATTGCTACCATGCCTCAAAAGATGGTTCCTTTCAGTTAGTAAGTGTTCTCACTCCTTATACAACAAACAATATTTACATTTAGTAAAAAAAAGAAAAGAAAAAGCACAACCATGAAAATCTTTCAAACAGGTCACTAAAGCAGAGCAAAAATGTTGTGGTATATTTCTCAAACATGGGATTTTTAAAAGCATGGGATTTCTTTAAAATTTGGAAAAATATCATAAAATGTACAAAATCAAATGAAAAAACCCATAAAGCTTCAAAGAGACTCCTTTCCTCATGTGGAATGTTGCTCCATAGTCTTGTCGTATTTTTTGTTTTTAATTTAAAAGTTGGTTCTAGAAAAAAACAGGTGGTGGGCGAGACGGACGTCTGTGGCTAGTGGTGGGTTTCCATTATTTTCCACCAGTCCTTTTGATCAGAAAGTCTTTAATAGTATCCTGGCTGATACTGCTGTCTCCATGGCTTCTGGTTCCATAACTGGGGACAGAGATACAGGGAGTTAGACGCAGACAGAAATAAAAAAAAATAAAAAAAAAATAAACATACACAGAAAAGTATGTGGACACCCTTCAAATGAGTGGATTTGGCTATTTCTGCCACACCCATTGATGACAGGTGTATAAAATCAAGCATACAGCCATGCAATCTCCAGAGACAAACATTGGCAGTAGAATGGCCTTACTGAGAACTCAGTGACTGTCAACGTGGCACAGTCATAAGATGCCACCCTTCCAACTAGTCAGTTCGGCAAATGTCTGCCCTGCTAGAGCCGCCCCTGTCAACCGAGTGCTGTTATTGTGAAGAGGAAACATCTAGGAGCAACAATGGCTCAGCAGCGAAGTGGTAGGCCACACAAGCTCCTCGATTGAAACACTCATCACCAAGTTCCAAAACTGCCTCTGGAAGCAACGTCAGCACAAGAACGGTTTGTCGGGAGCTTCATGAAATGGGTTTCCATGGCCGAGGTGCTGCACACAAGCCTAAATGCCTGTGCAATGCCAAGCATCAGCTGGAGTGGTGTAAAGACATTGGACTCTGGAGCTGTGGAAATGCATTCTCTGGAGTGATGAATCACGGATCACCATCTAGCAGTCTGACGGACGAATCTGGGTTTGGCGGATGTTAGGAGAACACTACCTGCCCGAATGCATAGTGCAAACTGTAACGTCTGGTGGATGAGGAATAATTGTCTGGGGCCATTTTTCATGGTTCGGGCTAGGCCTCTGAGTTTGTGGCAACAGTTTGGGTAAGGCCCTTTCCTGTTTCAGCATGACAATGCCTCTGTGCACAAACCGTGGTCCATACAGAAATGGTTTGTTAAGATCAGTGTAGAAGAACTTGAGTGGCCTGCGCAGAGAACAGACCTCAATCCCCTCGGAAACCTTTAGTATTAATTGGAATGCCGACTGTGAGCCAGGCCTAATCGTCCAACATGAGTCCCCGACCTCACTAACGCTCGTGGCTGAATGAAAGCAAGGCCCCGCAGCAATGTTCCAACATCTAGTGGAAAGCCTTCCCAGAAGAGTGGAGGCTATTATAGCAGCAAAGGGGGGACCAACTCCATATCAATGCCCATGATTTTGGAATGACATGTTCAATGAGCAGGTGTCCACATACTTTTGTAGTGTAACTAGGTGAGAACCACAGTCACAGCACGCACATTTTCCCTCAAAGCAGTTACCAGCAAAGTCAATGGTATCAATTGTAGTACAAGGCTAACAAGTTAGGATTTGCCCTTCGACCTCAAATGGAGACTCACCCCTTGCTGCCAGCTCTGGTTGAAGGCCTGAGCCTTGTCCATGCCGAATCCAAAGCCTCCACGTCCTCCAGCGTTCCTGCTGTCCCCAAATCCTCTGCCACGTCCACCAGCGTTCCTGTTGTCTCCAAATCCTCCGCCACGTCCTCCAGAGTTTCTACTGTCCCCAAATCCGCCACCACGACCTCCAGCATTCCTGCCATCACCAAATCCGCTGCTCTTGTTGCCAAAGTTTCCACGGCTGCTGCCGCCTCTGGGCTGGAACCCCTGGGGAGAGAGAACACGCGTATTAATATCTCCCTATTCAATTCACTACGGTAACATTAACTTTTTATAACACTATTTAGATAGTCTCCTAAAGATGGTTTATAAAATGTTCAACTATCCACCAATCCTAATCCTAGCAAGTTGCTAATATCAACAAGTTGCAGTTGATCGTTTGAGCATCTACACACCCTCTATAGGGGAATATTCAAATAAAGCAGGACCAACTTGTATTTCTCTACTGCGTCGACCCAACTCACCTGGTTAAAGTTGACCCTGTTGGCTCCGCCTCCCCGGCTCATGCTGGCTCCACCTCCCCGGCTCATGTTGGCTCCACCTCCCCGGCTCATGTTGGCTCCACCTCCCCGGCTCATGTTGGCTCCACCTCCCCGGCTCATGTTGGCTCCACCTCCCCGGCTCATGTTGGCTCCACCTCCCCGGCTCATGTTGGCTCCACCTCCCCGGCTCATGTTGGCTCCACCTCCCCGGCTCATGTTGGCTCCACCTCCCCGGCTCATGTTGGCTCCGCCTCTGTTCATTGGTGGACCGCCTCTGTTCATGGCTCCACCCCTGTAGCCCATGTTGCCCCTAATTGGTCCTCCTCTTGGGGCCCCTCGCTGGGGGGCCATGAGGCCGCCGCCCCTGTTGAAGTTGCCCCGGTTGGCAAATCCACCTCTGAAGGCTGGAGGGGGCATGAAGCCTCGAGGGGGGCGAGTGAACCCACCACGTGGACCTGGAGCTGGGTGGGGGCAGACATGTTGGACACACACATTAGACCGGCGGTGCATATTTAATGATTAGGAAGCCATTTCTCTTCTACTCAATAATTAGAGGAGAAATTAAAGTGAAAGGGCAGAAGCCTTTGATTGGAAAAAGTGGTTTGATTGGACTTCACCTTTCCAGTTCTACCAGATCAGGGCACACAAAACAATGAACATTTTAGCAATTGGTTGCGAGGCTAAAACTGGATCAAAACCTGCCATGCAAATCCTTAATCTGACCAATATGGCCAACAACCCACCTCCTCTGAAGTTGCCCCTCTGTTGGAAGCCTCCCCGTACAACTCCTCTCTGGCCGGGTCCTCCTCCGCGGTTGAACTGGTTCTTGCCTCTGCCTCCGCCCCGGACAACACCTCTATTGGGGGTCAAGGCCCCCTGGTTGGGCTTCTTCTCAGCCGGCAGGGCCGCCTTGCTCTCCTCCTTGTATTGCTCCACTAGCTTGGAGGACTCCTCCTTCTGCAGCTCAGCGTAGCTCACCTCAGCGAAGCTGTCGCCCTCCTCTGGCAGGGTGAAGAATCCTATATGGGAAGAGAGCCATTAAATGATGGTCAAAATAACAGCCCCAATGAAAGACTAGCATATGAATAATAGCTTATGATGTCCACCATAACAAAACTAGATTTGTAGTGATGAAGGATCATGGAAAGCGCTGTGTTCTTCCCACCAGGTCCAGAGGCAGTGCCCCTGACCCAGAGTTTAGGAGGGTCACTCTGCCCATCCTGATGTGGCCACGACTGGGCAAAGCGTCGAGGGGCTAGCCATGCTTATATGAAAACAAAACGAGTCCGTTTTTTGGGAGGTTAAAATCTGGGTGTGCGTGTCCTTACCGTATTACTACAACTTTCTGAAGGCTTCTGGATTAGTGATAACGATAGCCAGCTTTTTAGCACAGAAGGCAAGTCTACTTTTAACACTTTTATTAGTATAGTAGCTCACGTCGTTACCTTTCATTTTGAGGAGAGCATGCTCGGGCACGTCTTTGCCGTCGCTCTCTGCCTTCTTCTGGGCCCTCTCCTTGTAGTCGTCGTCTGAGGGGCAGACCACCACAGCCTTCCGCTGGTACCCAGCAAACAGACACATCTTCCTCTTCTGGCCCGGGGCAGACAGGTTGGTCTGGGGAGAGGAAGGATGGGGGAAATTACTAATAATGTTGACTGATCGTGGGAGTATAAATAAAAAGGATTTGGGCTGCTTTGTTGGCACTTTATATAGGCCAGTGCTAGACTACGGCTCATACTAGCCTACGTCTCATGTTCCATGTTTAATCAAAGATTAATACTTTATTCACAATAAGACGGACTAAAAGGTCAGTTTAACGTGTATGAAATCATTGGCTGTGATTGTATAGAATATGAAGTCTTACGTGGTCCAGGATATAGTTCCTCTTCTTCCGAGCAGCGATCTCAATGAACTTGCCCAGGAAGAGAGGAGCACGCTGGGAAATGGCCGTGAGCTTAGTTGTGTCCTTCGCCTGACGCTTCAAGCTGCCAATCTACATAGAGAAAAATGAATAGCTGTGCCCCAAGATACCATATATACATAGGACAGGTTATAGGCCTACGGTGCCAAATGACCAGGGACTGCTTATAGAACCATTAGGATCAGACCAATGTTCCCTCTAAGCTGTGCGCAGCTCCCCCAGGACTGCCACGCAGAAGAAATATCAGCCCGCACAGAGAAGCACGGGATTAGAAATTTGAGTGAAGTTCAGAGTTCTCCCCTTTAGTTAACACTATCAACCTATCCCTTTACTTTGGGAATTGTGTTCAAATCAACGCAAGACTCACTTTCAAAGCAGCATACAGAAACAAAATGAACTATGCAAGACTTGGTATGCAAAACTAACTACGCAAGAGACTTTGTTGTAGGCAGAACGCATCGGAGTAGGATTCTATTGTATTGACATGCACGAATCAAACCATACTCTACACAAACCAGTGCAGCATAACAAATCAGAGCTGCAGCAGGCCTATAGGCAAATAGACCATTGCCACATATGGATCTGTGCCACTCACTTTGAGCTGGACTGCGTTTACAGCATGAGTGGTCGTGAGTAGATGCGCTTGTTTTGAGATCAAAGTGAGAGCTGCACGTAGCCACGTATGAACATTTTGTTCACATCCTTTGCTAGTTAGTGAGTTATTCGCCCAGTTATAGATCATTTGTAGTCAGCAATGGTGGAGTGATTGCACCCTACGTGCTTCTACACCTGCATTGCTTGCTGTTTGGGGTTTTAGGCTGGGTTTCTGTACAGCACTTTGATATATCAGCTGATGTAAGAAGGGCTATATAAATACATTTGATTTGAAGAGAACAAAACATGTATACGTCTTTGTCTTAAAGGGCAGTGTTGTATTTTGAATAATTTGAATAATCTATGTAGCCAATAGGCAGAGGGTATCACAATTTGTCTGATTCTCTGTAATAATGGTATGGGATTAATAATGAATTTTATTTGTAAAGTGGTTGCTTGCATCAAACAACATTCAGTCACCTTGTCTGATAGACAAGTGGATAAACAGGTTAATGTAGGCTGAATGATTGAACATTATTTCCATGTTAAAATGTTATGGATGCATTCTCTACATTGTTTTTGATGGTTCTCTGGTCTACATTATAATAAAATAGCTATAGCAGCCTACTTGACCACTGTCTGAAACTAGCTTAAAGCAGGTACAGCCTCAGTGATCACAGTAAACACTCGCTGAAGTTGCAAAGAATTTTCACAACATTCAAGTTCGCGCTCAGACCTGAAATTTGTTCAGTGCCTAAATGTTTTTTAGGGAACATTGGATAGGACTGGAAGTTAATTTCACAAACTAAATTGACCGAACTAGAACCTCATTCTCAGAAGAGTGCAGAGAGAACACATTCTAAAATACTGGAGGCTCCAAACACTATGAGTTAGTATAACACTGACCATCATCTTCTCCACAATGGTGTCGCTGCCCAGGATGTAATATTTCCCAGGGTTCTCCTGGATGTGCTTGTTCACCCAGGTGGTCTTTCCTGAGCCGGGCAGTCCTACCATAGCAATCACCTAAAACAACACACATATACACAACTGATCAGTAACAATGGTAGAAGGAGTTATGCACATACAAGTGAGAAAAAGTCCCTCTGAATGTTTTTTTTTTATTTTTTTTATCTGATACATTTTGCTAGCCGTTTATTCAGAAATATTGGTTGAACCCAAGGATAGATCCCATTGCTATGGAGGCCTTTGTCTCAATCAAGTCACTGCCAGTGACATTATGGGTTCCCATAGTTACCTCACACTCCTTCTTGGTGTTGGGTCCCTTGGGTCCGCGGACACGGTCGTCCATGGCGACCTGCTGCAGGAAGGTGTAGCCCTCTGGCTGGGGGAAGTAGGGCGTTTCCATTTGGCCAAAGTTGAACTCCACGGAACAGTTGTGGCAGATGACGTGGGGGAAGAGAGCTCTCCCTGCCAGGGACTCCTTACTGACCTGGAAGGCCACAACTGGCTCCTTACCATTCTTAGAAAAGGAAATCTCCACCTCCTCGCCCTCAAAGTTCTGCAATAAAAAATAATTTTACCTAAATATATATATTTTAAGCTTGTAGTTTCAATGGAACATTGACAGGTCAAAATGTTAGGTACCAACAAGGAAGTCGTCAAACCGGTTTAGGTGGAAATGTTTTACTTTATGAACAGGCAGACAAATCATGTTTTCATATAAATATTGTGTGTGTGTTTGCCTCATTGATGAGGAATTCTTGACATCACAGAAAGTCTGAATATTAATTTAAAAATCGGCCTGTCCATTTTGAGAATATTACATTATGGCAACTATTACGGATAAATGAAGGCAGGCTACTTACGATGAAGCAGCAGATAACGTCATTCTCATCGTAAGTCTCTCCAAAATCTTCAGTCACGCAGTTGGTAGTCTTCTTGCCTTTGCCAGAGTAGGCATAAGAATGCTCCTCCTCACCTGCAATGACAATACAACTCACATCAGACATGATACACAGTTGACTGGTTCAGCAAACTAAAAGTAGAGAATTAGAATTTTATCATTAAATTATTTCTGGATTTCAGTGTTTCTGCACTCACTCCATAGTCGCCTTGCAAACTACAACTGAAACAGGCTATATCATTTCCAGTTACATGTCATGCTTCCTAACAGTCTTTAGAGAGCGCCAACACTCCATAAGAACCATTCTATTTTTGGAGAAAAAAAAAAACAGATTGATAATACTGACCGAGGAGCAGACTGCCAGTAGCCAGGGACCATCCAACCTGGACCTCATGGACCTCCATGTTCTTACTGAAGATGTGCTTCACTGGAATCTTCTCAGTTAACTAGAACCACAATATTACATTGGTAATGTTAGTAGCAGTAGCAGATAGTATGATGGCTTTTTTTTTTTTAAAGTTAATGCTAAATAGTGATTATTTCGCCTCTATGGCCTATTTATTGCCTTACCTCCCTACATTTGCACACACAATACATTCATTTTTCTATTGTGTTATTGACAGTACGTTTGTTTATGTGTAACTGTTTTTGTCGCACTGCTTTGCTTTATCTTGGCCAGGTCACAGTTGTAAATGAGAACTTGTCGTCAACTGGCCTACCTGGTTAAATAAAAGTCAAATAAATAAGTGGCAATTTGAGGGCACAACCAGGTGATAAAATCTGATGGCGCATTTATATTATAAAATGGAGACAAACGATTGTGTTTCTGAGGTCAAAACGTTACGAATTCACAATTCCTAATGAAATGACAACTGTGCTAGACAAGAGAAGCAGTGTTTCTCCTTACCTTCATCTCGTAACAGGCCTTGCCCTGGGTCAGGCCGTACGAGGCCCTGCCCCCAGACCAAAGGTAGGCAAAGCTCTCCATGGTGAGAGAGGACGCGCTGTACCGGTCCCGGGACACCTTGAAGTGCAGGTCGCAGTTATCTGATGACAAAGAAACAAACGCATCAATTATTCAGTTATCTTCTCAGTCCCCTGACATGACATATAGTGTGTCCCATCACACATCGGTCTTTAAGCCGTATTTCTATGCACTAGAAGAGACGTGAGACTATTGAACAACATAGCAAACAGACAGCGAGGTGGAGCTATTGTTTCTGAGCAAGCGTTTGTAGAGTGATTAAATAAACCCAGCACTGTCGGCCACACTATACACCAAACATCACTCACAGTTGTCCAGACAGACTGTTGTATCGTCAAACTCTTCATCTTCCTCTTCCAGGGGTGGCAGTGGAGACTTGAGACTAGACCTGAAAGAGAACACAGCCAGTCAGTAACAATGTCAGAGAATTAGAACCTGTCGTACGGAACCAGAATGCCCTACCAGGGTGGCCATCCGGTTGAGATGACCTCTCTGAAGAAGAGGGCATCAATGGAAAGAGTCAAGAAGACTATGGGCGGAAATAGAACAACATTTACGCTCCTGGGGTCCGGTGTTTTTTTTAAAGAAATCACAACAAGAGAAATACATACCTGCAGTGGTCCACTGATGCCTCAGAGCAATGGAGAATTATTATTAAATAAATATATTTTTTAACTAGCCCTAGGGGCTATATTTGTTATTATAAAAAACCTTAATAGCCAATAGGCCTTGTTGTGTGCAGAAACTGTTTATGGCGTTGGAGATTCCTGGTAGGGTCAAGAAGGATAAAAGGCTACTGTATGTATTTAACTGTGTGGAGCTGCTCTCACTAAAAGGTCAAAGCTGCAGCCTCATGGTCGTGGAACAGAGAGGCAAACAAGCTAGTTCCACATAACCTAGAGGGGCTTCAACTGTACTCTAGGGACTGTAGTGATAAGCTGAATATTGTGCTACACCGACTTAGAAACTTGAAGGAATTCAGAAACAGAATCAAGCCGTTTCCCAGGGGAAGAGTTGTGTTTATAAAACTAGCCTACAAATATTTACACTGGCGAGGATTACAACATGAGGATAAATGTCTGTCCACAGAATGTAGACGGAAGCCTTTGCAGGATTAAACACTGCCTCGGGATTAAACACTGCCTCAGGCACAGGAAGAGAAACACCATAATGCAGCATTGATAGTAAATGTGAGTCTTTGCACCAATTAGAAGAGGTAGTTGTGTGTGTGTGGGGGGGGGGTAATTTTACTGTCCTCAAATGCACTGTGCTTAGAAACAAATGGCCACTTCATTTACATTTTAGTCATTTAGCTGACACTCTTACCCAGAACGACTGACAGTAGTGAGTGGGTAAATTTGTTTGCACCTTTTTCTCTCCATACTAGACCTGTCAATATATGTAGTCAGGAAACCCTAATTGCACCATCTTTGGCTTATCTACACATTAGTCAGACCGCACTCAGACCAAGGATCATATAGTCTTCCCAGAGGTCATCCAGGGTGGTGCGATGGAGATTCCATGATTGATTTAGCCAACAGCTACTAAGGCCTCTGCTGCACAGTCAATGGTTTCTTAGTTTACATCAGTCAAAGCAGGGCTCTCCAAACCTGTTCCTGGAGAGCTACTGTCCTGTAAATTCAGTACAACCCTTATCTAGCGCACCTGATTCAAATAATTAGCTGGTTGATAAACTGAATCAGGTTAGTTACAACTGGGGTTAAAATAAAACCTACAGGAGGGTAGCTCTCCAGGAACAGGGTTGAAGAAACCTGGGCTAGAGTGACATTCTGATGACAAGATAACAGTCCACTTGGTCAATGAAAAAAACAAATAGCGTTCCAGATAAACATGGAGGTGGTTTCCCAGACAGATCAAGCCTAGTCTTGGACTAAAAACCTCAATGGGAATCTCCATTTGAAGTACTTTTAAGTACCCTGGAAACGAGTCCATGATGCACAGTGTGACTGTACGGAGAGAAAGCATTCCTGTAAAAAAAAAAACATCAACCACACTGAATAAAATGACGACAAAGTGGAGAGAGAGACAATCAGAAAAGACAAATACTATGCGAGCAGGAACAATGAGCAGTCCGTGGAGAGTACCAATCTGCAACTCGAGAGTCCAGAAAAAAGTTCTACATCCTTGTGCCCTTACGCAAACCCCCCCCCCCCCCTACTCTCTCATGCGTTTCTTTTTTTAGCAGTGTTGCGTCACCTTGTCAGTGTACACAGTAAACCTTCCTGCACAAAGAGAACGAATGGGGAACAATAGAACATTACTGTTCATTTCTCTACTACATTATGCAGTCCATTTAGGGGTGCATGTGGTCACTGCATGGGTTAAATGGTAAGGTTAATTTAAAAGCCAGGGATAACCCTCAATTCAAACATGTATGAATCTTAAGTAATGTTGACAAAAGTAAGTTAAGTGAGGGTTTTGTTGCTAGTTAATGCATTGGCGCTTAAAGCCAATACAGTTCACATAGCTGTGATGGCGCTTCAGACATACCAAAGGCCATTTTGTCTCCCATCCTTACCAGCTGTATTTGTTCTCTTCAATAAATTCAAAGTAGCCCCTTCCATGTTCCTCCCGGCGTCTCTTAACACCCTTCTTATTCTTCTGATCAGCATTCGTGTCTTTGTCCGCATCCCCTTTGGAAATAAAAGAAAAATATAATGAGGTGCTCCTTTATTGAAAGGATAGGTCGCACTGTGGCTGTGGTAGGGTTGGCCCACACAGATGACTAACTACTTGTCCATTAGGACCTCATTATTTTCATTGAATGTGATGGAAGACAGTAGAACGCTAAGGCTGCTTTGACCAGGGAGTAAGGTTGGTTACATTGTAGCCGGCCAACAATTGGAGGACATATGTGAGGAGATGTAACGTTAAACATAGTAAAATGGGTACAATAACCCAGCTACGGTTAGTTACTATTAATAAAGGTCAGGGAAATAGACCATTGTCCACCCGTCTCAGATGTTGCGGTCAATACAATAGCATACTGCGACAAGTCAGACAAGAAAAACAACTGCAGACTATTTTAGATTGACCCCCTTCCCCCACAATAGCATTCGCGACTAACTAGCTAGTTAGCTTAAAAGCTAGCTAGCCAATTCTTGCTCATTCATTCAAAATATCTTAGCCAGCTAGTGTTATCTAATCAGATAACTAGCCAACTACTGTTTTCAAATACTTGCCTTTAGCTACGTTTCTAGAACCAGTTTGAGAACCCGTTTGTATAAGAATTTAGGATACTCCGAGTCATATAGTTAATGTAGAACCACGAGCCTACCTAAACCAGCACCTGCCGAATATTGTCCACCGTCCGCTAGAATCGCGAGCTAGCTATTCTAGTTAGCAGCTACACAAAAGAATGCTAACTATGTTAGCTATGCTAACCACCCATTCAGCTAGAATTACATCAAGCGTGAGCCCAATGGTAGTCTCCATGCAGTACGTTAGGACCAACTTAAATAATATTACCCCAATTTGCTAGCTACACTAGCCTATCTAATCAATATACATCAATCCGGCTTCGAGAAAACACCCCGTATAGCAAAAACATGTGACAACCAACCAGTCCAGGGATTTTCAAATGGAACCAGCGACTCACCCTCTGCTGGCTGGTCTCCAGGCTCACCATCCTCTGCGTCTAACGTTATTTTCTCCATGTCGTCTACACCTTCCTTCAGCATTGGATCCATTTCTTCATCTTCCACCTCGCCCATTTCGTCGTCCTCCTGAGCCGCGTTCTCCTCGCATTCTACAGCGGCGTCTCCCTCTCCGTTTCCATTCTCCTCCTCCTCGTTGGCCTCCATGCTTTCTTCGACCGGATCCTCGTCGTCTTCTTCGTCTTCCCCCATGTCCTCTTGATCATCAGCGGCCTCAGAGCTGCCTCCCTCCGCGGCCTCCAGCCCAATGGGATCATCTCCAGCCAGGGCCTCTTCATCAAGCGCGGCCTGCAGCCGGTCCATCAACTCGGCCTTCAGACCCTTGTCCGACAGCTGACGCTTTTTCAGCTCGTCCTTCAACTCGTTAACTTTCAGTTTTTTTACGTTAATTGAACTCATTTTTATATCTGTATAAAAATACTAAACTGAAACACGATTTAAAATGACAAATATGGGAAATTCTGTAAGGACGCCACGCTATGCAAATTGATGTAGCTACTAGCTATATTTAACTGCGCCAAATGGCAGTAGCGTTACTAGCACTTTTCAATGGCAGAAGGGCTTGTCGGCGCAAATGGTGGTACCAGACCCCTCCCGTATTCAAGTGTTGGGGAAGGACTTGGGCGTGGGTTACCGTAATAACTGATAGAGCTGCTCAAAGGTCTAAGCAATATCAAATCAAATTTGATTTGTCACATGCGCCGAATACAACAGACCTTACAGTGAAATTCTTTCTTACAAGCCCTTAAGACCTTACAGTGAAATTCTTTCTTACAAGCCCTTAACCAACAATGCAGTTTTAAGAAAAATACAACAACAAAAAAAGAAATAAAGTAACAAATGATTAAAGAGCAGCAGTAAAATAACAATAGCGAGGCTATATACAGGGTACCGGTACATAGTTAATGTGTGGGGGCACCGGTTAGTCGAGGTAATTGAGGTAATATGTACATGTAGGTAGAATTATTAAAGTGACGGGCAATGCAAATAGTCTGGGTAGCCATTTGATTAGATGTTCATGGGTCTTATGGCTTGGGGGTAGAAAGGGTAAGGGGGATACCAAGACAGTTGTACAACTGAATGCCTTCAGCTGAAATGTGTCTTCTGCATTTAACCCAACCCCTATGACTAGGGTGGCTGGAGTCTTTGACAATTTTTAGGGCCTTTCTCTGACACTGGCTGGTAAAGAGGTCCTGGATGGCAGGAAGCTTGGCCCCAGTGATGTACTGGGCCGTATGCACTACCTTCTGTAGTGCCTTGCGGTCGGAGGCCGAGCAGTTGCCATACCAGGCAGTGATGCAACCCGTCAGGATGCTCTCGATGGTGCAGCTGTAGAACCTTTTGAGGACCTGAGGACCCATACTCAATATTTTCAGTCTCCAGAGGGGGAATAGGTTTTGTTGTGCCCTCTTCGTGACTGTCTTGGTGTGCATGGACCATGTTAGTTTGTTGGGGATGTGGACGCCAAGGAACTTGAAGCTCTCAACCTGCTCCACTACAGCCCCGTCGATGAGAATGGGGACGTGTTTGGTCCTCCTTTTCCTGTAGTCCACAATCATCTTCTTTGTCTTGATCACATTGAGGGAGAGGTTGTTTTCCTTGCACCACACAGTTAGGTCTCTGACCTCCCTATAGGCTGTCTTGTCATTGTCGGTGATCAGGCCTACCACTGTTTGGCTTCGGCAAACTTAATGATCCAAGCTGTCTATGCGCATTTTGGAGATACCAAGCACCTCAGGCTACATTTTTAGCCATGAAAATAAATAAGTACATTAAAAATGACCCCAAGGACATACACACACATTCACACATTCAATTATCTGTCCATTTCCAGACCTATTCTGAACAGTGGAGGCTGGTGGGAGGAGCTATAGGAGGACGGGCTCGTTGTAATGGTTTACTTATGTTTGTTTGACACAGTTCCATTAATTCCATTCCCATAGGGTGGCGCACAATTGGCTCAGCGTTGTCTGGGTTTGGCTGGGGTAGGCTGTCATTGTAAATAAGAATTTGTTCTTAACTGACTTGCCTAGTTAAATAAAGGTTAAATAAAAAAATAAAAATAATCATTTACAATGACCGCCTTCCCACCATTCTAAGAATAGATCCTCTTCCTGCCGACCTCTCACTTTCTCATCCAATGGGTTTTGAGAAGGAGGCGAGGAGAGAGGACGCGAGGAGAATGCAATTGAGATTCTCCCAGACTCCTCCTTAAAAGATCACAGAGAATCACTCCAACTTCTTCACAGACACTCCAACCATAAAACCCACAACATGACTTTGTGGCAGCTTGGGGAGCGTTCAGTTCCCTTGAACGTTTACTACGTTGTGGAATGATTTACTGAATGACACATTTTCCCCAAACGTTCTTGTACATTCTTGAACAAACTTTGAGGTACGTTTGCTCCATTTGGTGGATGTCCTGGGGTGTGGCTTGAAGCAATGACTGACGTATTTTGGTTAACTCTCGACCCCAATTTCAGTCGTTGTCCAACCCCCTCAAATCTTCAAAAAATGCATTCAGATTAGAAGTTTTGGTTGGGTGAATTGCTCATAAATATTCCTTTTGGGGTTGTGTAAATGATCCCCAACATTTTGGGGATCAGGTACAAGTCCACTGCCACGCTCTAATAATAAATGTATGTGAATTACTAAGAAATACAGCTCTGAACTCACAGATGTGAAATACAGCTCACTGTGATAAGGCACCTAAATCCTGACATTTATTGCCACTTACAGTGTAAATTTGAATCCCCTACAGGCCGCAAAATAAATTATTTGCAATGTCACATTTATTGCGGTATTGTGTTGGGAAGAAAAGTGATCATCGTCTTGAAGATCAAATCCTCGCGTTGACAAGGTTAAAATCTGTTGTTCTGCCCCTGAACAAGGCACTGTTCCTAGGCTGCCATTGAAAATAAGAATTTGTTCTTAACTAACTTTCCTAGTTAAATAAAGGTAAAAAAAAACGTGTTATGTCTTTTTCCAATAGTAAAATTAACTCACAGATAGGTTTTTATACAGTACCCAAAACCAATAAACCGAAGTGTACAGTCGTGGCCAAAAGTTGAGAATGGCACAAATATTAATTTCCACAAAGTTTGCTGCTTCTGTGCCTTTAGATATTTTTGTCAGATGTTACTATGGAATACTGAAGTATATTTACAAGCATTTCATAAGTGTCAAAGGCTTTTATTGACAATTACATGAAGTTGATGCAAAGAGTCAATATTTGCAGTGTTGACCCTTCTTTTTCAAGACCTCTGCAATCCGCCCTGGCATGCTGTCAATTAACTTCAGGGCAACATCCTGACTGACGGCAGTCCATTCTTGCATAATCAATGCTTGGAGTTTGTCAGAATTTGTGGGGTGTTGTTTGTCCACCCGCCTCTTGAGGATTTGACCACAATTTCTCAATGGGATTAAGGTCTGGGGAGTTTCCTGGCCATGGACCCAAAATATCAATGTTTTGTTCCCCGAGCCACTTAGTTATCACTTTTGCCTTATGGCAAGGTGCTCCATCATGCTGGAAAAGGCATTCAGTCCTCAGCAGTCCAATCCCTGTACCTTTTGCAGAATATCAGTCTGTCCCTGATGTTTTCCCTGGAGAGAAGCGGCTCCTTTGCTGCCCTTCTTGACACCAGGCCATCCTCCAAAAGTCTTCGCCTCACTGTGCATGCAGATGCACTCACACCTGCCTGCTGCCATTCCTGAGCAAGCTCTGTACTGGTGGTGCCCCGATCCCGCAGCTGAATCAACTTTAGGAGACGGTCCTGGCGCTTACTGGACTTTCTTGGGTGCCCTGAAGCCTTCTTACAACAATTGAACTGCTCTCCTTGAAGTTCTTGATGATCCGATAAATGGTTGATTCAGGTGCAATCTTACTGGCAGCAATATCCTTGCCTGTGAAGCCCTTGTTATGCAAAGCAATGATGACGGCACGTGTTTCCTTGGAGGTAACCGTCGTTGACAGAGGAAGAACTATGATTCCAAGCACCACCCTCCTTTTGAAGCTTCCAGTCTGTTATTCAAACTCAATCAGCATGACAGAGTGATCTTCAGCCTTGTCCTCGTCAACACTCACACCTGTGTTAACCAGAGAATCACAGCTGGTCCTTTTGTGGCAGGGTTGAAATGCAGTGGAAATGTTTTTTTGCAGATTCAGTTCATTTGCATGGCAAAGAGGGACTTTGCAATTAATTGCAATTCATCTGATCACTCTTCATAACATTCTGGAGTATATGCAAATTGCCATCATACAAACTGAGGCAGCAGACTGTGAAAATTAATATTTGTGTCATTCTCAAAACCTTTGGCCACGACTGCACTACCAAGGCATCCCCTCTCACAGGTATGCTTTCACTTTTCATAATTAGAAGTGTGTGGGTGTAAAGGACGTCGCGCTGCTTGCTTAAAGGCTCTACATGGTCAATCTGCTGTCTGCATTGGCCGTGCAGCATTTACGGTGATTCGGCCTCTGCAGAAGTCAGGGCTTTCATACTTCTTGTGCTTCACAGAGCGGCGCAGAGCTGTTGTGGTGGAAGTTGTCAAGGAAGTGAGTTTGTGTTTATAAAGGACCTCACGCCCTCACCAACAGTCAATCAATCTTGTCGATGCGGAGCTATACAACGCTATATGGAGCCATCTGCATCCTTACAACATTTGGGAAGCGCATGGCGATGCAGCATGGTGCTCAATTTGGCCTTTGCAATAAATGCGTAAAAAGTGAATGTAGACATTAATAAATTAATTTCTATGGCTTCCAAAATATATTTTACAAAGGTATTAGTAATCTAGTTAATATACACTGCTCCAAAAAATAAAGGGAACACTAAAATAACACATCCTAGATCTGAATGAAAGAAATAATCTTATTAAATACTTTTTTCTTTACATAGTTGAATGTGCTGACAACAAAATCACACAAAAATAATCAATGGAAATCCAATTTATCAACCCATGGAGGTCTGGATTTGGAGTCACACTCAAAATTAAAGTGGAAAACCACACTACAGGCTGATCCAACTTTGATGTAATGTCCTTAAAACAAGTCAAAATGAGGCTCAGTAGTGTGTGTGGCCTCCACGTGCCTGTATGACCACCCTACAACGCCTGGGCATGCTCCTGATGAGGTGGCGGATGGTATCCTGAGAGATCTCCTCCCAGACCTGGACTAAAGCATCCGCCAACTCCTGGACAGTCTGTGGTGCAACGTGGAGTTGGTGGATGGAGCGAGACATGATGTCCCAGATGTGCTCAATTGGATTCAGGTCTGGGGAACGGGCGGGCCAGTCCATAGCATCAATGCCTTCCTCTTGCAGGAACTGCTGACACACTCCAGCCACATGAGGTCTAGCATTGTCTTGCATTAGGAGGAACCCAGGGCCAACCGCACCAGCATATGGTCTCACAAGGGGTCTGAGGATCTCATCTTGGTACCTAATGGCAGTCAAGCTACCTCTGGCGAGCACATGGAGGGCTGTGCGGCCCCCCAAAGAAATGCCACCCCACACCATGACTGACCCACCGCCAAACCGGTCATGCTGGAGGATGTTGCAGGCAGCAGAACGTTCTCCACAGCGTCTCCAGACTCTGTCACGTCTGTCACATGTGCTTAGTGTGAACCTGCTTTCATCTGTGAAGAGCACAGCGCGCCAGTGGCGAATTTGCCAATCTTGGTGTTCTCTGGCAAATGCCAAACGTCCTGCACGGTGTTGGGCTGTAAGCACAACCCCCACCTGTGGACGTCGGGCCCTCATACCACCCTCATGGAGTCTGTTTCTGACCGTTTGAGCAGACACACGCACATTTGTGGCCTGCTGGAGGTCATTTTGCAGGGCTCTGGCAGTGCTCCTCCTGCTCCTCCTTGCACAAAGGCGGAGGTAGCGGTCCTGCTGCTGGGTTGTTGCCCTCCTACGGCCTCCTCCACATCTCCTGATGTACTGGCCTGTCTCCTAGTAGCGCCTCCATGCTCTTGACACTACACTGACAGACACAGCAAACCTTCTTGCCACGGCTCGCATTGATGTGCCATCCTGGATGAGCTGCGCTACCTGAGCCACTTGTGTGGGTTGTAGACTCCGTCTCATGCTACCACTAGAGTGAAAGCACCGCCAGCATTCAAAAGTGACCAAAACATCAGCCAGGAAGCATAGGAACTGAGAAGTGGTCTGTGGTTACCACCTGCAGAACCACTCCTTTATTGGGGGTGTCTTGCTAATTGCCTATAATTTCCACCTGTTGTCTATTCCATTTGCACAACAGCATGTGAAATTTATTGTCAATCAGTGTTGCTTCCTAAGTGGACAGTTTGATTTCACAGAAGTGTGATTGACTTGGAGTTACATTGTGTTGTTTAAGTGTTCCCTTTATTTTTTTTAGCAGTATATAAATCATTGGGCGTTACCACACAGCACATCTAGAAGGGAGTGTATTTAATTCTGAACACCTCCACATCACGATTTCAATGGTAGATTTGACCTGCTAGGGGCAAAAGGTACTAGATTTACTATTAAACTACCAAAATATATAACTTTTGCAACAAACTGGCAGAAACTATGACCAGAATTGACGTCTTTCACTATAACTAAGTCTAAAGCATCTGGTTTCATTAAAGTTACTCTTTAAAGGGAAGAGGTGTGTTTTGAAGCTAGAACCCAACCCCTCCCTGAGTTTCAACTGGTCAGTCAGTACAGCACCGTTTCCGTGAACATTCTATGACATTTTTATCAGTGGAGGCTGTCAGGAAAATAACCTCACACTCAATGTAAACAAAACAAAGAAGATGATCGTGGACTTCAGGAAACAGCATAGGGAGCAGCCCCTTATCCACATCGACGGGACAGTAGTGGAGAAGATGGAAAGTTTTAAGTTCCTTGGCGTACACATCATGGACAAACTGAAATGGTCCACCCACACAGACAGCGTGGTGAAGAAGGCGCCTCTTCAACCTCAGGAGGCTGAAGAAATTCGGCTTGTCACCAAAAACACTCACAAACTTTTACAGATGCATAATTGAGAGCATCTTGTCGGGCTGTATCACCGCCTGGTACGGCAGCTGCTCCGCCCATAACCATAAGGCTCTCCAGAGGGTGATGCGGTCTGCACAACGCATCACCGGGGGCAAACTACCTGCCCTCCAGGACACCTACACCACCCGATGTCACAGGAAGGCCAAAAAGATCATCAAGGACAACAACCACCCAAGCCACTGCCTGTTCACCCCGCTATCATCCAGAAGGTGCATCAAAGCTGGGACCGAGACACTGAAAAACAGCTTCTATCTCAAGAACATCAGACTGTTAAACAGCCATCACTAACATTGAGTGGCTGCTGCCAACATACTGACTCATCTCTAGCCACTTTAATAATGAAAAGATTGATGTAATAAATGTATCACTAGCCACTTTAAACAATGCCACTTTATATAATGTTTACATACCCTACATTACTCATCTCATATGTATATACTGTACTCTATACCATCTACTGCATCTTGCCATCTTGATGTAATGTATCACTAGCCACTTTAAACAATGTCACTTCATATAATGTTTACATACCCTACATTACTCATCTCATATGTATATACTGTACTCTATACCATCTACTGCATCTTGCCTATGCCGTTCGGCCATCGCTCATTCATATATTTTTATGTCCATATTCTTATTCATTCCTTTACACTTGTGTGTTTAAGGTAGTTGTTGTGAAATTGTTAGGTTAGATTACTTGTTAGATATTACTGCATGGTCGGAACTAGAAGCACAAGCATTTCGGCAAACACTTGCATTAACATCTGCTAACCATGTGTATGTGACAAATAACATTTGATTTGATGGTGGGTGGAGCTATAGGAGGACGGGCCCATTGTAATGGCTGGATGGAGTACCTGGAAAGGTATCAAACACATCAAACATATGGAAACCACATGTTTGACTCCATTCTATCCTACCATCAGCCTCCTCGTGTTTTTATGTACTGAACACAGCCCTGGTTCATTGAATGTCCTCTAGACACACTTACATAACTTCTCTTCTAATTTGAAAACATGTCCTATAATATCTAAACAAACATTATGTTAGGCACAAACCGTTCGACATGAAATCGGATTATTTCACATACAGACCACAAACTAGAGTGCCACGTTTATAGCAAAGATGTTTTATAACTAACCCAAGACAGACCAGAGCATGTCGTTTCCAATGGGAGCAAATTAATCATAGCGGTCAGAACACGCAAGGAGGTGGGCAGAGCCAAGCGCAAGCTAGTGCGAACCTAATGGCATTTTCTTTTGCATATTTCCGTTAAGGAACACCTACTCTGCAAAGTGCGCGTGTGCAATTACTCAATTTGCCCTTGTACTCCTAAACAACGCCATTTTTTTTTAAACTTTGGCAAAGGGTAAAGTCTACAAAACGTAGTCCACTCTCTTTGTTTCAGATTCTAGTTTTGGAAACAGAAAACTATCGAAATCAATTGTTTCATCGATAAGAAAATTAGCAGAATATTGGCCAAAGTCCATCTCGCTCCATCTTCTCCCACGACTGGCCAGTGTTATTCCTCTCATCACCATATTTGGTAAGGAGTAGAAACGCCAACCGGATGCTTCACATTTTTACATCTGGTGAAATATCTGGCTTATCGTTCTAGCTGTGTTTATAGTTTGCACTTCACTGCCTCCATGTGGACAACGAGGGGAATGCACAAAGAAAAGCAATCAGTAGTTGTGTGGGATCCTCTCTCTCTTGATGCACTCCGACATTACACGCACCTTCATTCACCCCGCCACCACTAGCTCAATATGACAAGACATGCAAGTTCGAATACTGGGTTAGAATAACATAATTGCTTAATATCTTTCCTTTATTTATTTTTTTACCCATGTACAAAACCCCCCCCAACATTGACTAAAGTAGACAGCATATCCTTTATCCTTGTCTTTGCCTTTGTTACATTTTCCGTTATAGTCCACAAGGCATCTCTCACTCGGAGAGAGGAGAGATGTCCCACAGCAGGGAACCGAAGGTATTGGGTAAAGGACGCTTGATTTAATATTACATGTTGTTTTATTTTTATATTCAGTATTTATCTTATGTTGTTTAGATAGGCTGTGGGTTGCACAGTTCTAAGTATGTACTTATTATTTGACGACTAATATGCTTTGAAAACATTAGGTTGAATCTATGTTATGATGATATCATGGTACACAGAAAAAAAGGTGCTTTCTAGAACCTAAAAGGGTACTTCTGCTGTCACCATAGGAGAACCCTTTGAAGAACCTTTTTGGGTTCCAGGTAGAGCCCTTTTGGATTTAATGTAAACCCTTTTCCACAGATGATTCTACATGGAACCCAAAAGGGTTCTACCTGGAAGCAAAAAGGGTTCCCATATGGGGACAGCCGAAACACCCCTTTTCAACTCTTTTTTCTAAGAGTGTAGTCATGTTTGTTTTCTTGCCTGCAGTTTATTAAGGTGGTATTTGTGTATATTTCACAGACAACAGATGCTCCTCAATGTAAATCAACCAGATTCTACTCTGAGACTGTGAGAGGTACAGTGTTGCACGGGGACTGGAAATCAACAGACCGCCCCTCTCCAGAGGGTGCAGGATCCAACACCGACCCCCATGGAGCTCTGTGTCCGAGGACAGATGTCCTATCCAGGATGTCTCTGGCGGGACCCTGCGTCGGATCCAGAGGTCCTGCAAGTGCCAGTGGATTTGGCACTGTTGGACCCACCGTGCTGGGAAGTTGGAGTGTTCGGAAATCTGATGGAAAAGTTATTTGTGAGCATTGCACCGTGACTGCACTGAAGAGACAGGCACTGAGCCTTGTCATTCCTCAATATATCTCATGCAAGGTAAGCTGATCACTGCATCACTTTCTCTGGAAATGTGTTCTATGTAGTAAGCAGGAGCATACATTGTAGTGATATAATATACAGTACCAGTCAAAAGTTTGGACACACCTACTCATTCAAGGGATTTTCTTTATTTTAACTATTTTCTACGTTGTAGAATAATAGTAAAGACATCAAAACTATGAAATAACACATATGGAATCATGTAGTAACCAAAAAAGTGTTAAACAAATCAAAATATATTTTATACTTGAGATTCTTCAAAGTTGCCACCCTTTGCCTTGATGACAGCTTTGCACACTTTTGGCATTCTCTCAACCAGCTTCATGAGGTAGTCATCTGGAATGCATTTCAATTAACAGGTGTGACTTGTTAAAAGTTAATTTGTGGCATTTCTTTCATTCTTAATGCGTTTGAGCCAATCAGTTGTCTTGTGACAAGTTAGGGGGGGGGGTATACAGAAGATAGCCCTATTTGGTAAAAGACCATGTTCATATTATGGCAAGAACAGCTCAAATAAGCAAAGAGAAATGACAGTCCATCATTACTTTAAGAAATGAAGGTCAGGAAATATGGAACATTGCAGGAAAGTTTCTCAAATGCAGTCGCAAAAACCATCAAGTGCTATGATGAAACTGGCTCTCATGAGGACCGCCACAGGAAAGGAAGACCGAGAGTTACCTCTGCTGCAGAGGATAAGTTTATCAGGGTTACCAGCCTCAGAAATTGCAGCCCAAATAACTCTGCTTCACAGAGTTCAACTAACAGACACATCTCAACATCAACTGTTTAGAGGAGACTGTGTGAATCAGGCCTTCATGGTCCAATTGCTGCGAGGAAACCACCACTAAAGGACAAGTGTTTCTTGGGCCAATAAACATGAGCAATGGACATTAGACGGGTGGAATGTGAGATTGTTGGTTCCAATCGCTGTGTCTTTGTGAGAAACAGAGTAGATGAACTGATGATCTCTGCATGTGTGGTTCCCACCGTGAAGCATGGAGCAGGAAGTGTGATGGTGTAGGGGTGCTGTCACAAGTGTCGAAGAGATGAGACCAAGGCGCAGCGGGTACCGGAATACTCATACTTTAATTTATGATTTAAAGTGAGTAACGGGAAAAACAAGTAACAAAACGACAGCTAACAGATTTGCAGGCTAGACAAACAGCAGTGCAAATACAACTACCCACAAAAACCCAAACCAAACACACACCTATATATAGGACTCTCAATCAGAGGCAACTAGAAACACCTGCCTCCAATTGAGAGTCCAACACCCAAACCTAAACATAGAAAAACTAAACTAGACAGAACGTAGAAATACATACAAAACACAAACCCTCTGCCACGTCCTGACCAAAACTAATACAATTACTCCCTCTGCTGGTCAGGACGTGACAGGTGCTTTGTTGGTGACACTGTCAGTGATTTATTTAGAATTCAAGGCACGCTTAACCAGCATGGCTACCACAGCATTCTGCAGTGATATGCCAACCCATCTGGTTTGCTCTTAGTGGGACTATCGTTTGTTTTTCAACAGGACAATGACCCAAAACACACCTCCAGGCTGTGTAAGGGCTATTTGACCAAGGAGAGTGATGGAGTGCTGCATCAGATGACCTGGCCTCCACAATCACCCGAACTCAACCAATTGAGATGTTTGGGAGGAGTTGGACCACAGAGTGAAGGAAAAGTAGCCAACAAGTGCTCAGCATATGTGGGAACTCCTTCAAGACTGTTGGAAAAGCATTCCTCATGACACTGGTTGAGATAATGCCAAGAGTGTGCAAAGCTGTAATCAAGGCAAAGGTTGACTACTTTGAAGAATGTAAAATCTAAAATATATTTTGATTTGTTTAACAATTCTTTGGTTACTACATGATTCCATATGTGTTATTTCAAAGTTTTGATGTCTTCACTATTATTCTACAATGTAGAAAATAGTAAAAATAAAGAAAAACCCCTGAATGAGTAAGTATGTCCAAACTTTTGACTGGTACTATACTTTATAACCAATTCCATGTGGGAACAATTTGAGGTTTTGAATTGAAATGGTCATAAAATGTGGCTTAGAGGATTTCCATAGATTTTAGGATTTGCCAGACATTTGACAAAGCCTAAACAAAATTAATTGTCACGTACTTACTTTTTTTCTGATTTAGATTTTTTTATTTGTAGCAGACAACAATTCTAGTCATTGAGCAGACTCATAGAGGGTATCCCTAGATTGAGCTGACTCTATAGTCCCTCTAACCTCATCACCAGAGGCAAAATAAAACATTTGCTTACCTCTCCTACAGAGAGGGACATGAAATAGAATAGGATGTTTTAAAATAAACCACAGGCTATTTATATGTGGAAAGAATACCTCATTGTTCAGACAGAGACAGTCAGTAGAAATCTGATAATGGCTTCTTGTAGTGTATTGACTTCCAGCCCAGGGCCATGATAAGATCTGTCCTGTTATGAATCAGAAAGAAAATCCTTCCTTAAATATTTAGGTAGGAAAACAGGTCTCTAACAGCCTGGTCCGAAATCTGTTTGTGCTGTTTAGCCAACCCCTATGGTCGTTGTTTTGCATGGTTCCAGATCTGTTTGTCTTTTTGCTATGAGAAACAAAACACCAGAGGTTGTCTATACTGCCCAAACAGATCTGGGACCAGGCTAGGTCTCTGATAGCTCAGCTTTTGGGTTGGAGTTTGTTTGGGCACATCTGCATTTTTCTGGTTGACTTTGTTTTATGCAATAGTACAGTAGTCTGGGACGCAGAATGTGGTTTATTGACGTTAGCAGCTTGTGGGAGAGAAGTCTTGGAATGGAAGTTAAGGGAGTACAAGGACACAGAAGGAAAATATGTTTGAAAAGGGTATTTTGTTTTTAAATGATATTGTAAATTAGAATTGTAGAGTTATGTCTCAGAATTGTATGGGAAGGTCTGCTCAATCCAAGATTACAACCAGCATTACCCCCAAAATGGAGGAGGCAGGTGGCAGTGGGAGGAGGTAGGGAACTGGTCTGTATGCCTAATATAAAAGATCAAAACTGCCGGATAAATAAAAATAGCATAAATAGGAAAGTATGCCAGCTTCATTGGAGGACCAGGATGTTGACTGCTGTGCCATACAGATTGCAAAATAGTTGGGTAGATATTTTTGATGTACCGATTCCATGGTACAGGGTGTATGAGTTATATATAAAACAACGCAAGATTCAAGACTTCGTGCTTTCAGCTAAAGTTATTGATGGGTCACTGGTTCGGGCCCCCGTTTTTGACCTTGTGGGAGAGCTGTCGACGTGGCCTTGAGCAGGGCGTTGACCCTGGTTGCTTCTGTGGGTCGCTCAGGATAGGAGTCTGTTAGATGACTAATGTGATGTAGATGTTGAGAGGCTTCACTGCAAGTAGATTGTATGTTTTATATGTTCAATAAATGTAAAATATATATATATCTTTTCTAAAAAGGACACAAAGTGAATGTATGCCCTGCCACCATCTCTGTCCTATGACAGATGCCATTATAATGATTGATTCTGGAAATCAGTGTACATTTCAGTCTTCAATGACGATCAATTATCAAAGTTACCCACTTTTGTAATTCACTTTGTTATGTTGTTTTTGTTATTTAATTAGACTCAATGCATAGAACCATATTATACATCCCCTTTACACTCACTCTATAGGACTCAACCTTGTCAGCCTATCTCCACGGCAACCTCCAATCCCACAGCACTACCATAGATGTCTGGGCTGTGGAAGAAGTGCAGAGTGGCTGTGACGTCTGCGGTGCCCACCTGATCCAGCTGAAGCAGGAGGCCATCCACCTGATCCTAGCCAGGGAGGAGCGTGCCAAGTGGGCCACTCCACCTATCGCCAAGCCCCTTCCTGGATCTATCTCCACCAAAACAGCACAGTCTAGCCCCCACCTCTCAGCCTCTTCCAGGAGCCAGAGCTCCCCTGCCAAGCCCTCCCCTGGATCTGGATCCACCACCTTCAACACAGTAGCACCAAACCCCCACCTCTCAGCCTCCACAAGGACACAAAACTCCCCCAAGACACACCCGAAGAGGGTCTTGAAGCCCTCCTCTGGGAGAGATAGATGGGTTGAGGAGCAGCAGCACCTGGCCTCCTCCATATCAATGTCAAGCAATAATGGAGTCACCATCTTCCCCTACCAGGTACTGTACAGTCCACATCTAAAGCCTATAAGCTGCATATCGTGACATTTCTTTCCACATTTTGTTACGTTACAGCCTTATTCTAAAATTGAATAAATTGTGTGATTTCCTGATCAATCCACACACAATTCCCCATAATGACAAAGAAAAAACTGTTGTATTTAACATTTCTGCTAATGTATTAAAAATAAAAACTGAAATATATATTATGGGGTATTGTGTGTAGATTGATGAGGAAAACAAGTATTTTAATACATTTTAGAATAAAGCTGTAACTTAACAAAATGTGGAAAAAGTCAAGGGGTCTGAATACTTTCTGAATGCACTGTATTATAGATCCTAATGGAGGATACGGCTATAACGGAGTAAATCATGACATACAGTATCCCCTGCTTGCGCATCCTTTTATGGGTGTAGCTATCTGTAAGGCCTGAGGAGATAATGCACTTATAGAAAGTGTTGTCACTGTCAACCTGTGATGAGGAGAGCAGAGGAGAGAGGACGAGAGGAGGAGAGGAGGATAAATAAGAGTAAATGAAAGGAGGGAAGAGGAGGAATGAGGAGAGGAGAGCAGAGGAAAGGGGGGAGGAGAAGAGCAGAGGGAAGAGGAGGAGGGAAGAGGAGAAGAAAGAAGGGAAGGGGAGAAGAGAGGAGGGAAGAGGAGAAGAGAGGAGGGAAGAGGAGAAACAAGAGAAGAGAGAGGAGGAGAAGAGCAGAGGGAAGAGGAGGAGGGAAGAGAAGAAGAGAGGAGGGAAGAGGAGAAGAGAGGAGGAGAAGAGCAGAGGGAAGAGGAGAAGTGAGGAGGGAAGAGGAGAAGAAAGAAGGGAAGGGGAGAAGAGAGGAGGGAAGAGGAGAAGTGAGGAGGGAAGAGGAGAAGAAAGAAGGGAAGGGGAGAAGAGAGGAGGGAAGAGGAGAAGTGAGGAGGGAAGAGGAGAAGAAAGAAGGGAAGGGGAGAAGAGAGGAGGGAAGAGAAGAGAAGAAGAGAGGAGGGAAGAGGAGAAGAGAGGAGGGAAGAGGAGAAACAAGAGAAGAGAGAGGAGGAGAAGAGCAGAGGGAAGAGGAGGAGGGAAGAGGAGAAGAGAGGAGGGAAGAGGAGAAGTGAGGAGGGAAGAGGAGAAGAGAGGAGGGAAGAGGAGAAGTGAGGAGGGAAGAGGAGAAGAGAGGAGGGAAGAGGAGAAGAGAGGAGGGAAGAGAAGAAGAGAGGAGGGAAGAGGAGAAGAGAGGAGGGAAGAGGAGAAGAGAGGAGGGAAGAGGAGAAGAGAGGAGGGAAGAGGAGAAGAGAGGAGGGAAGAGGAGAAGAGAGGAGGGAAGAGGAGAAGTGAGGAGGGAAGAGGAGAAGAGAGGAGGGAAGAGGAGAAACAAGAGAAGAGAGAGGAGGAAACAAGAGGAGGAAAGAGGAGAGATGAGGAGAGGAAAGCAGAGGAAAGTGGGAGATGGGTGAGGAGGAGGGAAGAGGAGGGAAGAGGAGAGGAAAGGGGGAGAGGAGCACAGAGCAGAGGAGGGAAGATGAGAGGAGGGAAAAGGAGGGATGAGGAGAGCAGAGGAAAGGGGGTGAGAGGAGAGGAGGGAGGAGAAGAGGAGGGATGTGGAGAAGAGGGATGAGGAGAAGAGGGATGAGGAGAGGAGGGAAGAGGAGAGCAGAGGAAAGGGTTTTAGAGGAGAGGAGGAGAGGGGAAGAGGAGAGGAGGGAAGAGGAGAGCAGAGGAAAGGGTTTTAGAGGAGAGGAGGAGAGGGGAAGGGGAGAGGAGGGAAGAGGAGAGCAGAGGAAAGGGTTTTAAAGGAGAGGAGGAGAGGGGAAGAGGAGAGGAGGGAAGAGGAGAGCAGAGGAAAGGGTTTTAGAGGAGAGGAGGAGGGGGGAAGAGGAGAGGAGGGAAGAGGAGAGCAGAGGAAAGGGTTTTAGAGGAGAGGAGGAGAGAGGAGAGGAGAGGAGGGAAGAGGAGAGGAGGGAAGAGGAGAGCAGAGGAAAGGGTTTTAGAGGAGAGGAGGAGAGAGGAGAGGAGAGGAGGGAAGAGGAGAGGGGGGAAGAGGAGAGCAGAGGAAAGGGTTTTAGAGGAGAGGAGGAGAGGGGAAGGGGAGAGGAGGGAAGAGGAGAGCAGAGGAAAGGGTTTTAGAGGAGAGGAGGAGAGGGGAAGAGGAGAGGAGGGAAGAGGAGAGCAGAGGAAAGGGTTTTAGAGGAGAGGAGGAGAGGGAAGAGGAGAGGAGGGGAGTGGATGGATGGAAAGCATTTGAGGAGCCTTTAGTAGGTTACAGTATCTTGTTCAGACAGAGAGGCTTATAGGGTGCCATTTGGGACTCAGACTATATCTCCATCAGTGCATTGGGGAGGGGTACAAAACAAAAAAGTAGTGGGAGAACTTAACTTTACCCAGTGCCCCCCTAACATCTCATTCCACATGTCCGTCATGCCCCAGGGTCCCTCATGGCTCTAATTGGTATTACTGGGCTGGATGTCTCCAGTAGCAGTAGAGGGAGGAGAACAGGGTTGTTATCTTGCCCTAAAAAGTTGAAACATTGATCTCCAGAGGGGGCCACTATAAACAAAACTCCGGCTGTCGTTTTCGCTCTCAGTTCATGTGAGCACATACAGGGAGTAGAGAGTAGGCCACACACACACACACACACGCACGCACGCACGCACGCACGCACGCACGCACGCACGCACGCACGCACACACACACACACACACACACACACACACACACACACACACACACACACACACACACACACACACACACACACACACACACACACACACACACACACACACACACACACACCAGGACTGGAGGGAAGGGAAAGCAGCGTTGAGTTCAGAGTGGGATTCTTCACACACATCCTCTGCCTCGGGAGTATGTGGTGTGTAATAGTGAGACGCAGTACGTTAAGAGGACGGGGCTCTGAGTCTGAATGTCTGAGTCTGAATGTCTGAGTCATGTCTCCATTCAACCCTGGAACTATCTACAGTATGTGTCCCATGTGTGACACTATTGGTCTATGAGTAGAGCTATATGATGAATGTCCCGTTAACCCAATGTGCTTTCACATCTACAGATGAACCACTGAAGAATTACTCTTGGTCTCATTGTCTTAGTTCTACTCTGTGAGCTGGTATCTTGGATCTCATTTGGTATTAGACAAAATGCTTCTTTTAACCCTCTGACTAATCTAGCCTGGTCCCATACCAGGCCACTCTTCTGTCATTGCCAAGCCATACTTTGGCATGACATTAAACAATCACAAAGAGGAGTTGGCTAATAGCCCGAACAGACTGGAACACAAGGCTATGGATATTCTAAACCTAAAGAGGATCCTTCTCTCCACAGTTTTCAGAGAACTTCTCAGAGGGACAGAGTGAGACTGTACCTGTTCAGAGCAGTCCAATGGCTTCTGCAGACTTGTCCTTTCTGGTCAGGTACTGTATGTGTGAAGCTGGTCAGTTAGATGTTTACAGAGTAAACATGGGTTCCTTCAGGTTTTTTTTTTATTAATGATGATAAAAAAAGGTTACATAATTAATATGTTTCTCAGTCATCATTGAGAATGTACCTACTGTGTTTTGGAAAGGTCCACATCCTGTCTTTCCACAGGGCAGCCCAGAAACTGAGCCAGACGTCGAGGAGGAAGGGCCAAACGTCCTCCCCCTCTCCCATGGGTCCTCCCCCCCATTACACATTACACCACCTGCTACAGGGGCATCATCCAGAGGTCTCCACCCACAATCCCCACCTGCCTCCTTCAAGCTGCCAACAGAGTCAAAGATGCACCTAATGTCGGCAAGGTAACCAACTGTACTCATTGGTTTACCTCAATCTTGACCAACCAGGTCATTATTGTAAAATATAATTTGTTCTCAATTACTTACCTGACTAAATAAATGTTAAAATGCATGTTTAATTAAAGCATTTAATTAATAAACAAATAAACAAACAAACAAATTCATAAATACATTGTTATCCCATAACCATTTGCTTAGAAGTGTTTCCAGAGTCATAAAGTGAAGAAGATCCTATATCAGCACTCCATCTTTATCATATAATATGGTGCTAATGCCCTTTCAGTTTCTGCCCTCCCCATCTGGGGTATAGCCTACTGTAGAGGAAATCAATGTGGTTTCCTCGCATTTCACAGACAGTCTGCTGTGGCTGGTCTAGAGTTACAGATAACAGGCCTGGGTCCCACCTCATCACATCCCATCCCATCTCATCCCATCTCATCCCATCTCATCCCAACCTATCCCATCTCATCACATCCCATCACATCTCATCCCATCTCATCACATCTCATCTCATCCCATTTTATCTCATCCAATCTCATCCCATCTCATCACATCCCATCTCATCTCATCACATCCCATCCCATCTCATCTCTTCTCATCCCATCTTATCTCATCCCATCTCATCACATCTCATCACATCCCATCTCATCCCATCTTATCTCATCTCATCTTATCTCATCTCATCTCATCCCATCCCATCTCATCACATCCCATCTCATCCCATCTCATCCCATCTTATCTCATCCCATCTCATCTCATCTCATCCCATCCCATCTCATCCCATCTCATCACATC
>NC_138296.1:81030000-81122500 GCF_965601325.2 Salmo salar | reverse complement strand
CACATAGCATCACATCACCGGATTCTAGGATCTCAATGCTTTATAGTACATAAACTCACCTCATCCACCACCAATGTGTAGCTTATAAACTGTTAATACAGGTTTTGCTCTACATACTTCTCTTTTAACCAAGTTAGTATAAAAGAGACACCATCTCGTGAACAGCAGGGGTCCAGCGCTGTAGAAATATGCTGCCTACCTATTTCATACTATTCACCAGAGTGATGTTTGAAATCTCTCCTCGGATGCCTAGCCATGCTAAATCCCTTTTCCGTTTAGCTTAACGTCTTCTTACACCTAGTTCAAAGGAAACATAGAAATAGCAGTGGATAGAATCAAATAGAATCAGGAAAGCTGGGAGACTGGCAGGGTTTAATGCAACTGATGTGTCTGTCATTTCCTACCTGCTTTAACAGGGATCCTGCCTGTGACCCATATCGACAGCTACTTTGACTATTCTACAATCCCATCTGATGCTTTAGGTGTTATTGTCTAGGATTTAGATTGTTTAATAATGTATGGATTGTTATGCCTTTTTGGTTCTATCGGTTTTCTCGTTTGAAGAATACATTTTTACTGGTGTTTTTCCCATATGGAATATTTAAATCAGCAGTTGAAACAATAACAAAGCGTCCTCCCCACCACTGTTTCAGTACAACGTTGAGGGATGAGGCTGAATGCAAGGACTGACCTTCCATGATATCAAAATGATAGTTTTAACCATGTTTTTAGGCAATTCAGTGTTTGTTTACGTTTACTTTGTTTACAAACATTGAAGTAAAACAAGCCTATATTTTGTGTTCTGATGGAGTATGACAGTTGAACTAAGCTCACGAGGCATTTATAAGTTACATTATAATCTTCAAGAATCAATGGGTACATATCCTTCATTTACAAAAGTCCCAAAATGGATGTAACAACTGCTGCTTGCCTCTTTAAGTACTCGTAGTTTTTACTAAAGCAACCTATATAGAAAATAGTCTCAACATAGAGTTACCTGGAGATCTTGACTTTGAGCTTGACCTGTTATCGTAAGAACTCTACAAATCTTTTTAGAAAATAAATTATTCAAGTTGAATCTCCATTATTCAAGTTGGATAATGGAGTCTCAAGTTATCACTTTACATGACGGAGAGAAACTTCATGCATACTGTAGATCTATCATTTCCCTCCTCTGTCCAACATCAATTCATCCCAGCTCCCAATAGTCCCCCCGAAAATCATTTTCATCTCTCCCTACAGGTCAAAGTGGTGCTGCGAGTTTGCACCTCTCCCCCGTACCCCCTTCCCAGCCACCCATTATCAGAGTGGACCCAGCTAAAAGAAGGGTCACCATGATGGACCCAGCTACCACCCACAATCAACAGCTACAGTCCAACTCTAAACCGACACACTCTGGAGCAGCCACCGGTCCCTCTAAGGCATATGTCTTTAACGCAGCCTACCCCCCAGAGTCAACCCAGGTCTGTGGGTACAGTATGGTTGGTTTTTTATGTCTGTATGATGACCTGAAAACTGATGGGACATAAAACATAGTTTCCAGATAGCCATCGCTATGTCTTAGACTCTCAGCCTCATTCCTTTCCTAGCAGTGTGTGTTAGTGTTGTTTGATGGATCGAGCACATTCAGACAGAGCAGAGCCTTTTATGAATTCATTCTTCTTAGCTTTCATTTTTTAGTGTTTTAAACAGCAGGTTAAATGCTAAGGTGTATGGATGGAAGGATTCACCCTCCTTTTTGTCTCTGCCAGGCGGAGGTGTGTGTTGGTATTCTGCCCGACGTCATCCGTTCTGTGGTCAACGGGGCAGACGGCTGCGTTCTGTGTTTTGGACATGGTGAAGTGGGTAAGTAATGACTGTATGTGGCCAGGATGACCAACCTTCATATGGAGGGTGGCTATTGTGTAACCTTTATTTAACTAGGCAAGTCAGTTAAGAACAAATTCTTATTTACAATTGACGGCCTACCCCGGCCCAACCCGGACGACTTGCCTAGTAAAATGACTATTATCACAACCCCTTTTACATAAGGAACAAATCCATCTCTTTCATGCATCTCTTTTATACATTCCTTCCATCCATCTATTTCCTATGAGAGGTGGCATGGGAGGTGCTTCATCCATCTATTTCCTATGAGAGGTGGCATGGGAGGTGCTTCATCCATCTATTTCCTATGAGAGATGGCATGGGAGGTGCTTCATCCGTCTATTTCCTATGAGAGGTGGCATGGGAGGTGCTTCATCCATCTATTTCCTATGAGAGGTGGCATGGGAGGTGCTTCATCCGTCTATTTCCTATGAAAGGTGGCATGGGAGGTGCTTCATCCATCTATTTCCTATGAGAGGTGGCATGGGAGGTGCTTCATCCATCTATTTCCTATGAGAGATGGCATGGGAGGTGCTTCATCCGTCTATTTCCTATGAGAGGTGGCATGGGAGGTGCTTCATCCATCTATTTCCTATGAGAGGTGGCATGGGAGGTGCTTCATCCATCTATTTCCTATGAGAGATGGCATGGGAGGTGCTTCATCCGTCTATTTCCTATGAGAGGTGGCATGGGAGGTGCTTCATCCATCTATTTCCTATGAGAGGTGGCATGGGAGGTGCTTCATCCGTCTATTTCCTATGAGAGGTGGCATGGGAGGTGCTTCATCCATCTATTTCCTATGAGAGGTGGCATGGGAGGTGCTTCATCCGTCTATTTCCTATGAGAGGTGGCATGGGAGGTGCTTCATCCATCTATTTCCTATGAGAGGTGGCATGGGAGGTGCTTCATCCATCTATTTCCTATGAGAGGTGGCATGGGAGGTGCTTCATCCATCTATTTCCTATGAGAGGTGGCATGGGAGGTGCTTCATCCATCTATTTCCTATGAGAGGTGGCATGGGAGGTGCTTCATCCATCTATTTCCTATGAGAGGTGGCATGGGAGGTGCTTCATCCGTCTATTTCCTATGAGAGGTGGCATGGGAGGTGCTTCATCCATCTATTTCCTATGAGAGGTGGCATGGGAGGTGCTTCATCCATCTATTTCCTATGAGAGGTGGCATGGGAGGTGCTTCATCCATCTATTTCCTATGAGAGGTGGCATGGGAGGTGCTTCATCAATCTATTTCCTATGAGAGGTGGCATGGGAGGTGCTTTATATGTTTTTGCCAAAGAGATCTTAGTCGCGCAATTTTACATCTAACTACATAGATGTTTAGTGCAGTATTTTTCAATCAATTTTTTTGGCATGAAAACAAGTCATCTCTCGTTCAATGACAACAAAGAATTAATTGAAGAATCCCTACTGTTGACCAATCACAGACGACGGGGCGTAGAGACTTCGGCTCCGAACTTTGGCTTGCTTCCAGAAAAAAAATGGTGTCCCCGAACAGCCGAAAAAACACTCACCAAAGTCCAAAACTAACAAAAATGTTGTCATAGTATTTGCACAAACACTACCAAACTGGGAAGCATGTGGACGCCTTTAACCTCATTCAATTAGAGTGAGTAAACCTAGGGTCCCTCCCTCCCTACTGGATCACTTAGGGGGTTTCTACTCTTGTTTTAATCCACATCCTCATTCCAGGCATAGGCCTAATGGCTCAGTTCCAGGCAATCTTGCATCTCTTCCAATTTAAGCCAACCCCATGGTATTTTCTAATAAATAGGGGTTTACTGGCTGAAGATGGCATGTTCGAATTAGAGACTCCGTCTGATCTGAATTCACGCAGCTGTGGCCTTGGAGTAATTCATGTAAATGCTCGAAGTTTGATTTCGAGAATGGATTTTATTGTAAATCTGGCAGACATTCTGGTTATAACTGAATCTTGGTTAAAGAAGTCTATACTGGACTCAGATTTTTCTCTGACTGGAATATAATGTTTTTAGAGAACAACTTGACTGTTTCTGTATCCATCACCACCCCTGTCCCTAAGCAATTTGAATGTCTAGTCCTAAATGTGGGCCTTGGTAATAATGCCCATTTGACACTAATGGGAATTTATCGCCCTTCCTCGGTCTCCTTATGTTCTCTTAACAAATTGCCTGACTTGCGGTCCAACTATGCTAAATCCAATTTAAAAAACCCTGAAAAATCTACTCTCTTAGATATTATTGTAACAAATACCCCTCAAAAGTTTACAGCAAATGGAATATTTGCCAATGAGTTCAGTGACCATTGGCCAGTTGCCTACATAAGAGATGTTAAGATACCTAAATCTCGCTCATGCATTATTATAAAGAGACATTTTAGGAATTTTTATGTATGAGTATGGCATTAGTCATGGAAACACCTGACTCTGCTTATCTTAATCGGCGTCAGGTCATAATCGAAGTAAGCATACCCCGATTAAAACAGCTGGTTTTCTGAGCAATCTTTCTAATTATTAGAACATGTAAACAGCTTAATCAGCGTTCCAGTGGTGTATTTGATCTGCACATGTACCAGCACCGGGTAGCGCAAGCTTCCCTCTTATCCATGAGAGAAGTGAGTTCAGAAAACCTGAATGTATGCACCTTATAAATAGTTTTCACATACACACTTTATATGTCAAAACTCAGAATAAAATAGTCTTCGCAAAAATAGCATAGTCACTGTGGTATAACATTTATTTTGACTAGTGATTTTCTGCATTTATAAAAAGTCCCGTCAGTAGCCTGATTTCAGATGTGACCATGTAAACAGAATTATTAGAGAAATCATTCTTCCTGCAAAGCATGTAAACGTTTTAAACAAACTATTATATTAACTTGACTATCCACAATAATCACATTATTACGTGCAGGTAACTGTGCTCACTGATTCTACGTCTTATTGGTCCTTCAGACATTTAAGAAATATATGTCTATCTCTGGTTACAAAAGCAAAATCAACATATTTCTTGGATTGTGTCAGATAGTGGTGGTAATCCAGCTAACTTTTGGAAAGTGGTCAAATCTTTGAAACAAAACTCCACCCCCTCCTTGCCCCAGCAGGTTTTAACAGCCTCTGGTCCCATACCAGACAAAATTGACATTTGTGGGGCTTTTAATGACCATTTTGCTTCGGCTGGCCACCTGTTTGTAAGGATAGTCTAATTCATCTCATTTAGGGTGTTAACCTAGTAGCTGAGGACTGTAACTGTTTGTCATACATGTTTTGTATTGATTTCTGTTTTGTTTTACATTATATTGGTTGTTGTATTGTTGTGATCAGGGCACCACTGGGAATGAGACCATGGTCTCAATGGGTTTTGACTGAATGAATAAAGAAGAAGAATACAAAAAAACAAATACTCAGAAAGGGTTCCTTGTGGGCATCAGGGAAGAACCCTTTGTGATGTAAGTGCCATCTTTTTTCAAAGAGTGTAATGGAGGAGGATATGTGTCTGCTAATAAGTGACAGAGATATACAATATAAAGTGCTGTTCGTAAATCCAATCTGTTATTATTAATACATTTTCTTCTTAAAATCAGGGAAATAATTCTGTAAACACTGCCATTTCAGAGGACTGTATTTTGACTGTTTAGGGTGAGGACAATTAACACTGCTTAGTTAGAACCTTCATTTTGGGGGAAATCTGTCCTTTCCATCCCCTCTGTCATCCTATTTAACCCTACAATGGGGACATAACATGATGCTGAATGGCAGTGCAGTTGAGGGTCTCTAGGTACACACACACACACACACACACACACACACACACACACACACACACACACACACACACACACACACACACACACACACACACACACACACACACACACACACACACACACACACAGAGAAAGAGAACCCAAACTGACTGTGTTGTGTGTGCCTTATTGCTGTATTTAACAGATAAGTCCCACACAGTGATAGCAGTAGTCAGAGTCTAGGGGTCATCCCATGTGCCATCTCCTGGTTCTACAGTCACATGGAGAGGAGGAGGGAGAGGACTGGGGCCAGCCTGGCTGTGTCTGTCTCTGCTATGGAAGTCTGTGGGGAGGACGAGGTCCTCAGGGAGAGGTCCTCAGGGACTCACTGTCAGGCAACCTCCAGGACAGCCCACCAGCAGACCTATATCTCTATGAGGATACCATCTATGGAATGCAGGTAAATTATGATCGATGGTGTTATTGTTGCGGACGGTTCAGATCAGATAGAAATTTGAAACGCTTATAGAACAGACTTGAATCTCTGTTACGCTTAACATGGAATCGTCAGTTCTGCATTACATTTTTTTCATTGGTGTGAAATCTGTGCATAAGTACATTTTGTTAATGAAGCCCCAGGTCTTAAGAACACAGAAAAACATGTGCTGCTGTAGGCACTGTTATCACTACATACAGTGGTGTAAAGTAGTTAAGTACTACTTAAGTAGTTTTGGGGGTATCTGTACTTTACTTTACTATTTATATTTGACAACTTTCACTTTTACTTCACTACATTCCTAAAGAAAATATTGTACTTTTTACAACATACATTTTCCCTGACACGCAAAAGTACTCATTACATTTTGAATGCTTAGCAGCACAGGGAAATTGTCCAATTCACACACTTATCAAGAGAACATCCCTGGTCATTACTACTGCCTCTTATCTGGCAGACCCACTAACACAAATTATTTATTTGTAAATTATGTCTGAGTGTTGAAGATAGCCTCTGGCTATCCATACATTTAAAAAAAACAAGAAAATGGTGCCGTCTGGTTTGCTTAATATAAGCAATTAGAAATTATTTATACTTTTACTTTTGATACTTAAGTATATTTCAAACCAAATACTTTTAGACTAAGTCAAGTAGTATTTCACTGGATGACTTTTACCTTTACTTGAGTCATTTTCTATTAAGGTATCTTTACTTTTACTCAATTATGACAATTGGGTACTTTTTCCACCACTGACTACATACAGTATGCCACTAAGGTGTCATGTCACATTAAGGGTATCTTGTATAATGACTGTGTTTTGTTTGTTAATTTGAAGGCCCCATTCATGAACTAAATACACTAGTTTATCCCTAATTCAGATGTACTGTCAAAAAAAAGCCAGGTAGTGGGAGTTAACGTATTTACGCTACATAGTCCCAGTTACATAATGACTTTGGCATTGTCACATTGAACAACATTTAATATAACCATTTTTGCTGTGCAGGTCCAGAGTCTGTGCTAGAGTCCCTCTATCCCCCTCTACATACAGTGCCTTCAGAAAGTATTCATACTCCTTGACCTTTTCCACATTTTGTTGTGTTACAGCCTGAATTCAAAATTGATTCAAGATATTTTTTCTCACCCATCTACACACAATACCCCATAATGACAAAGTGAAAACATGTTTTTAGAAGTCTTTGCAAATTTACTAAAAATGAAATGCAGAAATATCTCATTTAGATAAGTATTCACACCCCTGAGTCAATACATGTTAGAATCACCTTTGTCAGCGATTACAGCTGCAAGTCTTTCTGGGTAAGTCTCTAAGAGCTTTGCACACCTAGATTGTAAGTATTTGCATTTTTTTTTTTTTTTTAATTCTTCAAGCTCTGTCAAGTTGGTTATTAATCATTGCTAGAAAGCCACTTTCAAGTCTTGCGATAGAATTTCAAGCTGATTAAAGTCAAAACTGTAACTAGGCAATCAGGAATATTTAATGTCGTCTTGGAAAGGATCTCCAATGTATATTTGGCCTTGTGTTTTAGGTTGTCCTAATGAAAGATTCATTTGTCTACCAGTGTCTGTTGGAAAACAGACTGAACCAGGGTTCCTCTAAGATTTTGCCTGTGCTTGGCTCTGTTCCCTAGTCCTTGCCGATGACAAGCATAGCTATAACATGATGCAGACACCACCATGCTTGAAAATATGAAGAGTGGTACTCAGGGATGTGTTGTGTTGGATTTGCCCCAAACATAACTCTTTGTATTCAGGACATAAAGTTAATTTCTTTGCAACATTTTTTAAAATGTTTACTCTGCCTAGAAGGCCAGCATCTCGGAGTCGCCTCTTCTTGGTTGACGTTGAGACTGGTGTTTTGCGGGTACTATTTAATGAAGATGCCAGTTAAGGACTTGTGAGGCGTCAGTTTCTCAAACTAGACACGCTAATGTACTTGTCCTCTTGTTCAGTTGTGCACCGGGGCCTCCCACTACTCTTTCTATTCTGGTTAGAGCCAGTTAGCGCTGTTCTGTGAAGGGAGTAGTACACAGCGTTGTACGAGATCTTCAGTTTCTTGGCAATTTCTCACATGGAATAGCCTTCATTTCTCAGAACAAGAATAGACTGACAAGTTTCAGAAGAAAGTTCTTTATTTCTGGCCATTTTGAGCCTGTAAATCATACCCACAAATGCTGATGCTCCAGGTACTCAACTAGTCTAAAGAAGGACAGTTTTATTGCTTCTTTAATCAGAACAACAGTTTTCAGCTGTGCTAACATAACTGCAAAAGGGTTTTCTAATGATCAATTAGCCTTTTAAAATTATAAACTTGGATCAGCTAACCCAGTGTGCCATTGGAACACAGGAGTGATGGTTGCTGATAATGGGCCTATGTAGGCCTATGTAGATATTACATAAAAAAATCTGCCATTTCCAGCTACAATAGCCATTTACAACATTAACAATGTCTACACTGTATTTCTGATCAGTTTGATGTTATTTTAAGGACAAGAAAAATGTATTTTCTTTCAAAAACAAGGACATTTCTAAGTGACCCCACACTTTTGAACGGTAGTGTATATACATTTTAAATCTAAATAATTAAATAAAACATGTCTTCCTTCCCTGCAGCTTAAGCACCTCAGTGTAGTTTCTGTCCCCAACGCTGAGAAAGCTGCTTTTCTCCTGGATGTAGCCAACGCATCACGTCACCGTGCCAACGGCCCGACAAGCAGAACTCGCAGTGACATCACCTCACCATCGTCCTCCTGCAGCGGCTCCCATATGTTCTTTACTCTGCACGTCCAACAGCAGCTCTCAGAGTTCATTGTAGATTGTAGAACTCCTGCACAAACTATGGTTACACCCTATTCCCTATATAGTGCACTGCTTTTGACTAGAAGCCATAGGGCTCTGCTTGAAAGTAGTGCACTACATAGTGAATAGGGTTCCATTTGGGATGCAACCATTAATAACTTTGTATGTTGCTTCATGTGAAGGGTAGGAGTTTTTACTCACCCATGTAGCAACACAGTGTGGTCAAAGACTTAGTAGCTTAGTTGCAGTCACGATCTGGTTACCTAGTACAAACATAGTTATGTTTTTGGGTTATAACATATTTATTAACTTATTTCCGGATATCTTCTAAACTTCTCAACGCCATATGGAGGATCTACTCTGT
Organism: Salmo salar; assembly: GCF_965601325.2. NCBI lineage: Eukaryota > Metazoa > Chordata > Actinopteri > Salmoniformes > Salmonidae > Salmo > Salmo salar. The sequence continues at coordinate 81,113,223 of NC_138296.1, read as the reverse complement.
GCTACCAAATTCGTATGCTAGCTCAGTAGCTAGTTCAAGCTGGCTAACGTTAGCCACTAGCCATGCTAGTATGTAAGTACATTCCAGACCAAGTGTTGGAGGTTGTGAGGTACAATCCACCAATCACGAGAAAGTGTGATGTAAACAAGTAGCAGATAGAGACTTTGTGGCTGTGTTATCTAGTTAAAATGGCTGTTAAAATGGCGCCGAAGAGGATGGCTGATGTTTTACATGCCCATAACCAATTGTGCTATTTTGTCAATTTTTTTGCGTTGTTTGTAACTTATTTTTTAACTTATTTTGTACATAATGTTGCTGCTACCGTCTCTTATGACCGAAAATAACTTCTGAACATCAGAACTGGGATTACTCACCACGAACTGGAAGAAGCTGTTTTCTTTAACGAGTCCGACGAGAAACATATACTGCTCTCCCGTGAACAGGCCCAGATCCCCATCATTTGTGTGAAGAAAAGACGGAGGAAAAGAGGACGCAGATCGGGCTGCCTTTTGAGAATCCCTAGGCGAGCGAGTAAACTCCCACTGCCATCAATTCTACTTGCTAACATGCAATCATTGGAAAATAAAATTGATGACCTACGATTATCCTACCAACGGGACATTAAGAACTGTAATATCTTATGTTTCACAGAGTCGTGGCTGAACGACGACACGGATAACATAGAGCTGGAGGGATTTTCAATTCACCGGCAGAACAGAGAAGCTACGTCTGGTAAAGCGAGGAGTGAGGGTGTGTGTCTTTTTGTCAGTAACAGCTGGTGCAAGATGTCTAATATTAAATAAGTCTCGAGGTATAGCTCGCATGAGGTAGAGTACCTTATGATAAGCTGTAGACCACACTATCTACCAAGAGAGTTCTCGTCTATGTTATTCGTAACCGTCTATTTACCACCACAGACCGATGCTGGCACTGAGACCGCACTCAACCAACTCTATAAGGCCATAAACAAGAAAATGCTCATCCAGAAGTGGTGCTCCTAGTTGCCAGGGACTTTAATGCAGGCAAACATAAATCAGTTTTACCAAATTTTTACCAGCATGTCACATGTGCAACTAGAGGGAAAAAAACTCTAGACCACCTTTACTCCACACACAGAGATGCATACTCTCCCCCACCCTCTATTTGGCAAATCTGACCGTAATTATATCCTCCTGATTCCTGCTTACAAGAAAAAACTAAAGCAAGATGTACAAGTGACTCGCTCAATACGGATGTGGTCAGATGACACAGATGCTACGCTACAGGACTGTTTTGCTAGCACAGACTGGAATATGTTTTGGGATTCATCCAATGACATTGAGAAGTATACCACCTCAGTCATTGTCCCCACAGTGACCGTACGTACATATCCCAACCAGAAGCCATGGGTTACAGGCAACATCCGTATCGAGCTACATGCTAGAGCTGCCGCTTTCAAGATGGATTACCAGGATGTGTACTCAAAGCATGCGTGGACCAACTGGCATGTGTCTTCACTGACATTTTCAACCTCTCACTGAATGAGTCTGCAATTACAACATGTTTCAAGCAGACCGCCATATTCCCTGTGTCCAAGGAAGCGAAGGTAACCTGCCTAAATTATTACCGCCCCGTAGCACTCACGTCGGTAGCCATGAAGTGCTTTGAAAGGCTGGTCATGGCTCACATCAACAGCATCTTCCCGGATACACTAGATACACTCCAGTTTGCATACTGCCCCAACAGATCCACAGATGACGCAATCTCAATCGCACTCCACACTGCCCTTTCCCACCTGGACAAAAGGAATACCTATATGAGAATGCTGTTCATTGACTACAGCTCAGCGTTCAACACCATAGTGCCCACGAAGCTCATCACTAAGCTAAGGACCCTGGGACTAAACAACTCCTTCTGCAACTGGATCCTGGACTTCCTGACGGGCCACCCCCAGGTGGTAAGGGTAGGCAACAACACATCTGTCATGCTGATCCTCAACACCGGGGCCCCTCAGGGGTGTGTACTTAGTCCCCTCCTGTACTCCCTGTTTACCCACGACTGCGTGGCCAAACACGACTCCAACACCATCATTAAGTTTGCTGACGACACAACAGTGGTAGGCCTGATCACCGACAATGATAAGAACTGGCAGTGTGGTGCCAGGACAACAACCTCTCCCTCAATGTGAGCAAGACAAAGGAGCTGATCGTGGACTACAGGAAAAGGCGGGCCGAACAAGCCCCCATTAACATGAACGGGGCTGTAGTGGAGCGGGTCGAAAGTTTCAAGTTCCTTGGTGTCCACATCACCAACGATCTATCAATGTCCAACACACCAATACAGTCGTGAAGAGGGCACAACAAAACCTTTTCCCCCTCAGAAGACTGAAAAGATTTGGCACGGGTCCCCATCGAGAGAATCCTGACCGGTTGCATTACCGCCTGGTGTGGCAACTGCTCGGCGTCTGACCGTAAGGCGCTACAGAGGGTAATCAAATGGCCACCGAACTATTACATTGACCCCCCCCCCGATTTGTTCTGTACACTGCTGCTACTCGCTGTTTATTATCTATGCATAGTCACTTCACCCCTACCTACATGTACAAATGACCTCTAACCTGTACCCCCGCAGACTGACTCGGTACCAGTACCCCCTGTATATAACCTTACCATTGTTATGTTATTGTGTTACTTTTTATAATTTTTTACTTTCGTTTATTTTATAAATATTTTCTTAACTCTTCTTGAACTGCACTGTTGGTTAAGGGCTTGTAAGTAAGCATTTCACGGTAAGGTCTACACTTGTTGTATTCGGTGCATGTGACAAATAAAGTTGGATTTGATTAGTAGGAACCAGTTAGCATGGCAGGCTCTGGTGCCTTCTTGCCGTGGGCTCAAAATTAAAGAGAAAATCATACCTGCTAGCTCTAATTGTGTAGTACCTTGTCGGTTCTCCTTTTTGTTTTGTCAACTTTTTGGTATGTTATCTGTGATGTAGGCAATGGGAGTTTTGTAACTTTTTCCACATTGGCTTAATGCTAGTTAATGGACATCTGGAATCTATCTATTTTGGATTTCCCTGATTCCCGGTGAAGCCGAGAATCAGCTAACGGAGCCATATGGGTCCCAGCTGTTAATCTGTACATCTCTGCATCTCTATACTAATGCAAATCTATATGTTACATGTGTCTACGTTTATGATACATCCCTTTAATGTGTACACATTTAGTTCAGAGACCTTTTTCAAGACAGTAACACGATCTTAATTATTTATTTGTTTGCTCTTTGGTCAGTGACCTGTGCGTAACTTGCACTCTATGTGTCCCCCTACAGACTCGTGAGTAAGCTATTCAACTAATACGCATCTGGAGATTTCATCTTCTGACTGAATAAACTGTACCTAATTTGTTTTCCAAGAATACTTTGAATACTTTGTTCAATTCTCACCTATTCTCTCTGATGATCTCAGTATTTTCCTCCTTTGTTTCCTGTATTTAATTCAGTACCAGGGGGTCATGGCAGATTGATCATGATAGACCTGGCTGACAGTATAAAGGGGACCAGTAGAACCACTGACAGCAGAACTGAACGGCCTGAGTCAGAGCTGGGCAGTGATATCCTGGCCTTAATCAACAATGGAAACAAAAACATCCCTAACAGGTTAGATACGGGAGACTCTAACATTGATTTTATTACAATGCAATGAAACAGGAAATGATGGATTCATGCAGTAGATAATAAAATTGTATGTATAATACTGGTATATACTATAATTGTATTCTTTATGTATAATGTATGACGGTGATGAGGATGTTGTTGATGACGAGGATGGTTTTATTTTGTGCTCACCACAGGGACAATAAAGTGACCATGCTGCTACAGGAGTCTCTGGGTAATATTAACTGTCGTACGACCGTGCTGGCCCATGTGACTGACTTACCAGAACACTGCTCAGAGACACTGTCAACTGTCCAGATCACCTCACGCATTCGTAGGACACAGAAGAAGGCAAAAATATGTAAATGACTGAATTAGAGATTTCTTACCATGGTGCCAATAATGTTGACAAAAGTATTATTCAATTAACCTTGGGTGGCCTAACTCTTAGTAGACAGTAACACAATGTATATATCAATGATGTCGCTCTTGCTGCGGGTGATTCCTTGATCCACCTCTACGCAGACGAAACCATTCTGTATACATCTGGCCCTTTGGACACTGTGTTAACAAACCTCCAAACGAGCTTCAGTGCCATACAACACTCCTTCCGTGGCCTCCAACTGCTCTTAAAACGCTAGTAAACTAAATGCATGCTTTTCAACTGTTCGCTGCCCGCACCCGCCCGCCCGACTAGCATCACTACTCTGGACGGTTCCGACTTAGGTATTTGTAGTTGTCCACATATTCTAGGTGTCTGGCTAGACTGTAAACTCTCCTTCCAGACTCATATGAAACATCTCCAATCCAAAATAAAATTTTGAATCGGCTTTCTATTTCGCAACAAAGCCTCCTTCACTCACGCCGCCAAACTTACCCAAGTAAAATTGACTATCCTACCGATTCTCGACTTCGGTGATGTCATCTACAAAATAGCTTCCAATAATCTACTCAGCAAACTGGATGCAGTCTATCACAGTGCCATCCGTTTTGTTACCAAATCACCTTATACCACCCACTACTGCGACCTGTATGCTCTAGTTGGCTGGCCCTCGCTACATATTCGTTGCCAGACCCACTGACCTCCAGGTCATCTATAAGTCTATGCTTGGTAAAGCTCCGCCTTATCTCAGTTCACTGGTCACGATAACAACACTCACCCGTAGCACGCGCTCCAGGAGGTATTTCTCACTGGTCATCCCCAAAGCTGTCACCTCCTTTGGCCGCCTTTCCTTCCAGTTCTCTGCTGCCAATGACTGGAACGAATTTCAAAAATTGCTGAAGCTGGATACTTATATTTCCCTCACTAGCTTTAAACATCAGCTATCTAAGCAGCTAACCGACCGCTGCAGCTGTACATAACCCATCTGTAAATAGCCCATCCAATCTACCTACCTCATCCCCATGTTTTTATTTACTTTTCTGCTCTTTTGCACACCAGTATTTCTACTTGCACATCATCATCTGCACATCTATCACTCCAGTGTTAATTTGCTAAATTGTAATTACTTCGCTACCATGGCCTATTTATTGCCTTACCTCCTCATGCCATTTGCACACACTGTATATAGAGACTCTCTCTTTTTTCTATTGTGTTATTGACTGTACGCTTGTTTATCCATGTGTAACTCTGTGTTGTTGTTTGTGTTGCTTTGTTTTATCTTTGTCACGTTCGTCGTAAGAAGGAGACCAAGGTGCAGCGTGGTAAGCGTACATCTTACACTTTATTAGATGAACACCGACAAAACAAAGAAAATACAAAAACGAACGTAAAGTTCTGCAGGCTTCAAAGCAGCTATACAAAAACAAGATCCCACAAAAACCCAGTGGGAAAAGGCTGCCTAAATATGATCCCCAATAAGAGACAATGAAAGACTGCCTCTGATTGGGAACCATATCAGGCCAACATAGAAATGCATAATCTAGAATGCCCACCCAAATCACACCCTGACCTAACCAAATAGAGAAATAAAAAGGCTCTCTATGGTCAGGGCATGACAATCTTGGCCAGGTCGCAGTTGTAAATGAGAACTTGTTCTCCACTAGCTTACCTGGTTAAATAAAGGTGAAATAAAATTAAAATAAAATAAAATGTTCTTAACAGTTTAGCAGAAAATGTTTCTGAAGAGGCAAAAATGTATCACTATCACTGATTTTCTCTCTCCCACCAATCAATTACTGAATTATTGATTTCTTACCAGATTTCTCCCTATCCCTCCCCCGCTCTCTACCCCTCTCCCTCCCCCAGCATTCAACAACCTGCTCTCCCAGTGGTAGAAGCCTGACTAGAGAGTGGAGTGGAGGGAACTCCACCAGTGCTGTAGACTCTGACCTCAGTGACCTGCCCCAGCTCAGGCTCAGTGGCGACCTGCTAGATGGCCACTCCAGCAGTGACCAGTCCTGTGACACGGTCATTCACGTCAACCCTGATGGCTCTGTCCAGCAGCCCGGTACGGAGCTGTACCAGCAGGGCCAGCCGGAGTTTACCCCCATCATCCCCTTTCTACACCAGCATAAGGCTGAAGAGGAATCGGAAGCTATGCTTTTTGCTCTACAGCAAGAACTAATGCTGCACCTTCTAAACATCATGCCCAGACCGGAGGGAGAGAGGAAGGAGAATGAGAGCATCATCCAAGAACAACTTTTTCAGAATACAGCAGAAGAAGTGGGCCAGTGTGAGAGGGACTTGAGTCTTAACTGTGACACGTTCGCCAAGCTGCAGGAGCGACTTGGGTGCATCGACAGGAGCGAGACGGTTACCACAACTAAGTCCTCTCCAGTCCCCCAAGATGGCTCAGGCTGACCTGAGACTGGGGAGAATACCCCTTTCTTTAAACCACTGAATATGGATTTGAAGTGTAGTGAGTTTTCCATTGTGGCTGAGAAAGAGAGCTTGGTGACAGATGGCAGTCTTCCTGTCGACAATATTCAGAGAGGACTCTGGTCTGTATGACTGTGAGGATGGCAGTGCAGCCAGCTCCAACGAGGACCAACCACACCCCTGGGGCTCTATCAGTCTACATTCAGTCTGCCAGAGCCTGAGCCAGGGCAACCCCTCTGAGTACAGCTACCTACCACAGCACCGTGAAATCTATTCTCAGATCAGCCCTGTGCCAAACTCACATCCTCCTCTTCCCCTGTCTCTGGAGCCAGCTGGATACCCAGGGAGGTCTGACTGGCTGCAACCCAAGACCAGGACCTCTCCGGCGGTCAAGAGCTCCCCGATATCCCCCTCTCTCTCTCCATCCCTCTTCTCCCCCTCGTCCTCCACCACCTCCTCCTTGGCTACCAGTGTTCCCTTAGGAGAGATGATCCTTCCCCAGCTGTCCACCACAGAGTTAGACCTAAAGGATATGAAGGCTACCATCACAGTGACGGTCTAGCAGCCGTTGGGACAGACGGGTCAGGACGAGCTGGTGTTCAATGCGGCAGAGGAGGTAGGAGCTATCCCATAAGAGGGGACGTTACCACCTGTTTCCTCACCTGTCATGACAGAGTCCTACCTGTTCCCTCTTCCTTAATTACTGCAAAGCTGTCTGGGGACTGTAGTGAAAGCAGCCGGAATACACCAGAGAACTGTAACCCTGGTTACCCTGCAGCTAACCAACACAGAATAGCCAGTCTACCAAGAGGCAGGCATAATATCAACAAGCAGGAGAGCTATAGTCTGATGAGAGAGGAGTATACAAATAAGGAACCAGATGTTACATCATCCACCCCTGGTAGTCCCAGGGTGACCCTGGAGAGGAGGCCATCCTCAGCCAGGCAGGGGATCTGCTCCTGGGCCAGGGAGAGCCTCCCTCTCCCCTTCTCACCAGCTCGGAAGTACAGCCTGGAGCAGCATACCCAGAGACAGAGAACTAGTAACAGTTCTCTCAGCACAGCCAGTAGTTCACCGTTGGAGCCCATGCCATCCACTCTGAGTGTTAGACATGATAGCGGGAAGCTGAAATCCCCTGTAGTGGAAAGCAGTAGGCTGTTCAGTGCTAAACTAGAGCAGATGGCTAGCAGGACCAACTCTTTAGGTAGAATACCACTGGAGTTCCACACTCTGGACCGAGGCAGTAGCCTGTCCTCTGTGAGCTCCAAGGGGTCCAAAAGTTTTGAATGGGAGTCAAACCATCCCACCCTACCCTGGGCCAGCAGGAGCCCAAGGAGGGCCCCTAGGCCCATTCCCTTGACGGATAACAACACCCCCAACACAGCCCATTCTCCCAAAACCAGCAGGTCAACCTTTATAACTGACCCCAACACAACCCTCCAGTCTCCAAGATCCGGCCCGTCTAAGCTCTCTGCAGCAGGGAAACCCGCCCTAATGCCCGCCGGATCTCCATCCCTAGTACCAAGAACCTCAGCTTCTCTCTCAAGGAGCTCCATCAGTCCATCAACAGGAGCACCGGTCTTTCCCCTGATGGGAAGAGTCCTGAGCAAAGTCCACCCTGGTCCACCCAGTCTCTAAGCCATAACCAGACCCGGTCGCCTCAGACCCCACCACCACGCCTTGCACCAAAGTCCCCCGTCCGGGTCATCAACGGGCACATCTTAGAGCTGCTTAGGGGGGCCTCCGGAGGACTACCCCCGGCAGTGGCCGGAGTTACCTGTAGATCGATGGGAGAGGCTCACGCTGATCACCCTGTACCCTCGCCCTATGCCAGGTTGACCGCCCCCGCAGGCCCAATCACCTCAGCGGGCACGCCAGTGATGTCACTAGCGTGTTGAGCGGGGAGCTGCCCCCGGCCATGGGGAAGACAGCGTTATTGACCAATAGGGACAGCATGGTGAGCAGTGGCTATGAGAGCATGGTAAGAGACAGCGAAGCCACAAGGAGCAACACATCCAACAGAGACTCTATCAGCGATAAGAGCTGTTCTATTATCAGTGTGGCCCAGATTGGGAGGAACCCTAAGAGGAGCAGCAGCAATGGTAAGACCTGATCTGGGTAATTCCTTAGTTGAATGCAAGTGAGCAAAACTGGTTGAAATTACGTGATAATTATGTAATTTCAACCAGTTTTGCCAAATGGTCATATTGTAAGTCGTTGTAGATACAAGTGCCTGATTCATGTTTTCTGTTTTGTGCTGTGTTAAAATATCAGGTGTGAGCTGTACACAGGTGCAGATGTGGTAAACAAGGTCCTCTGTGTTAACAATAAAAACACTGATATGTGTGTGACATGCTTTTTCAGTGCTCAGAGAAATAACAACACACTGGCAATAAGGTTACTGAGGGGTCTCTACACCCTTTCCCATGTTCTCACTTCCCGTCATGGATTTAAAAGTATGGGATCGGTGTGACCATTGGAATTCCATGACAAAGTATTTATTTATATTTAACCAGGCAAGACAGTTAAGAACAAATTCTTATTTACAATGACTTCTTACCCCGGCCAAACCCTAACCCGGACGACGCTGGGCCAATTGTGTGCCGCCATATCGGACTCCCAATTACGGCTGGTTGTGATACAGCCTGGAATCGAACTCTATCACTGAGATGCAGTGCCTTAGACCACCATGCCACTCGGGAACCCAAGTATGCAAGTGCACACTTTGGGAAGGGTGGAGAATCGGGACGCAGACAGAAATGGCTGGGGCCAGGGTCCAGGGGCAGAGAGGAACAGGCAAAGCTGAAGCCTTTTTCCTCTATACGGTCTGTTTTTGCTAGGGGCCAGGTAACCGGGCAAGGGATTCACATTTTCACAAAATGACTTTCATCAATGTCGTTTTTTTCCTTAACAGTATTCCACTTTTCGTGTAGCCTCATTTTGTCCAGCTAATAGCCTAACCACTGACAAGCAACACTATGGACTAAACGTTCAAATCCTGTTGCTGCATGATTATTTTTCTGCGACAATACAGGTCCAATTTAGATCTTACATCTGTACTCCATTCTACTTGACCTGTAGGCTCCCACCCGCGGCGTCTCTCCCACGACACGTCCCTGTCTCTCAGGAGGTCAGCCAGTGCCCCCAGATCTCGCTGGATAGAGAGTGACATCCCAGAGGCCTATGAGATCAAGGTGTATGAGATAGACGACGTGGAGAGGCTGCAGAGGAGGAGGAGACACACAGGTGAGGGGACGAGATGTTGGTGTTTAAGGATAGGCTTGGATACATGTTTAGTTTATTAGGGGAAAATCAGGGCTTTCTTGAGTTTGTGTATAAACACATATATAGCCAAACACAACTCAAGCACAATCGCAAACTTACCATGCATTACATGATACTAGCATGTACATAATCTATATGTGCACTACATACAGTGCCTTCAGAAAGTATTCACACTCCTTGACAGTGACAACAATACAACAGACATTCACAACATGAAATAATGAGATCGGTTACAATCTTAAAATCAATAAAAAAGGAGCGGTCATAGTGCAAAACTGCAGCAATAAATATACATTTAATTTCACGTGCAGATTCAAAAAGTGTATGGCCTGTGCGATAAAATAGTTCTTGTATCTGTTGCTATTGAGTTTGGGAAGTCTAAAACAACAACTTGAGGGGAGAAGCGCAAATGGTTGATCAGGCCAGTCTAGGAGGAGAGCTACTGTTAGCTCTCCTCACCACTTGCTTTCTGAATGTCACTGAGAGATGTGCCTATTGCACCCCGATGACCTTGCTGTCCACCTTAACCACCCTGTCCAACCTATTTTTGTTACAAACATTAAGATTGCCAAACCAGGCCACCATTGAGAACATCACTACGGATTCATTAAAACTCCTGTAAAACAGTGTTATTGGCTGTCTTGCTGATCTTAAACAAGTTAATCTTTCTCAGGAAAGAAAAAACTTCTGCTGTCCCTTTTTACAGATGGCATCTGTGTTCTCCTCAAACATCAACTTGTTATCCAGCACTGTTCCCAGGTACTTGAAGGTACTAACCAGCTCCGTGTCCAGCAATAATCAACAACCAATTTGACAGAGCTTGAAGAATCTTTAAAGAATAATGGGCAAATGTTGCACAATCCAGGTGTGGAAACTCTTAGAAACTTACCTAGAAAGACGCATAGCTGTAACTGCTGCCAAAGGTGCTTCTACAACGTATTCTACAAACTAATTATATTTTTCATTTTCAATAAATTAGCAAACATTTCTAAAAACATGTTTTCACTTTGTCATTATGGGGTATTGTGTGTAGGTGGTAGAGAAAACAAATCAATTTAATATTGTAACGATGGGGCGGTGAGTCGGAAGCAGGTGAAACGTTTTAATAAAACCAAACCAAGAACACGACACTATCATAAGGCAGAACGCCGATACACAAGAACAATACCAACTAGTGAGTGAACATGGGAGAGTGACATATAAAGGGGAGGAAATGATGAAGGTAATGGAGTCCAGGTGTGAATCATAATGATTAACAGGTGCGCGAAATGATGAGTGCCAGGTGTGCGTAATGATGAATCCCAGGACCGGTGGTTAGTACTTTGGCGACGTCGTATGCCGGAGGGGAGGAGCAGGATCAGACGTGACAAATACATTTTGGAATTCAGGCTGTAACACAACAAATTGTGGAAAAGTCAAGGGGTATGAATACTTTCTGAAGGCACTGTACATACCGTACATTCATAAATACATAGAATTATGAACTAGCCTTTGAAAATGTACTATTTTCTAATTTAAGGTGAATGTAGTCAGAAGATGTGTCACAAATGGCACCCTATTCCCTACATATACAGTACCAGTCAAAAGTTTGGACACCTACTCATTTAAGGGTTTTTCTTTTCTTTTTACTATTTTCTACATTGTAGAATATTAGTGAAGACATTAAAACTATGAAATAACACATATGGAATCATGTAGTAACCAAAAAAGTGTTAAACAAATCTAAATATATTTTAGATTCTTCAAAGTAGCCACCCTTTGCCTTGATGACAGCTTTGCACACTCTGAATGAGTAAGTATGTCCAGACTTTTGGCTGGTACTGTACTTTATAACCAATTCCACGTGGGAACAATTTGAGGTTTTTAATTGAAATGGTCATAAAATGTGGCTTAGAGGATTTCCATAGATTTTAGGATTTGCCAGACATTTGACAAAGCCTAAACAAAATTAATTGTCACGTACTTAGACATTTTTTTCTGATATTGATTTTTTTAAATTTGTAGCAGACAACAATTCTAGTCATTGAGCAGACTCATAGAGGATATCTCTAGAGTGAGCTGATTCACTCTATAGTCCCTCATCACCAGAGGCAAAATAAAACATTTGCTTACTTCTCCTACAGAGAGGGACATGAAATAGAATAGGATGTTTTGCACAGCCTGGAGGTGTGTTTTGGGTCATTGTCCTGTTGAAAAACAAACGATAGTCCCACTAAACGCAAACCAGATGGAATGGCATTGTAACGGGCGTCGTAAGGATTGAACCAAGGTGCAGCGGGAACGTGTATACTTATCCTCTTTATTAAATCAAAAGAAGGAAAAACAAACAAATCACGTATACAAAACAACAACCGCCACTAAACAGTCATGTCATGTGCACAGACACAAAACAGGAAACAACTACCCACAAATCCCATTACAAAAACACCCCTATACATAGGACCTTCAATCAGAGGCAACGAGGAACAGCTGCCTCCAATTGAAGGTCAATCCAATGAACTAAACGTAGAAATAGATAGACTAGACTGAACATAGAAATACACTAACATAGAACATAGACCAAAAAACCCCGGAACACATAAACCAAACACCCCTCTTACATAAGTACATAGCCCAACAAACCCCGAACCACATAAAACAAACACCCCCTGCCACGTCCTGACCAAACTACAATAACAAATAACCCCTTTACTGGTCAGGACGTGACAGGCATATCGCTGCAGAATGCTGTGGTAGCCATGCTGGTTAAGTGTGCCTTGAATTCTAAATGAATCACTGACAGTGTCACCAGCAAATCACCATCACACCTCCTCCTCCATGCTTCACGGTGGGAACCACACATGCAGAGATCATCCGTTCACCTACTCTGCGTCTCACAAAGACACAGCTGTTGGAACCAAAAACCTCAAATTTGGACTCATCAGACCAAAGGACAGATTTCCACCGGTCTAATGTCCATTGCTCATGTTTCTTAGCCCCAAGCAAGTCTCTTCTTTTTATTGGTGTCCTTTAGTAGTGGTTTCTTTGCAGCAATTTGACCACGAAGGCCTGATTTCATGCTGTCTCCTCTGAACAGTTGATGTTGAGATGTGTCTGTTACTTGAACTCTGTGAAACATTTATTTGGGCTGCAATTTCTGAGGCTGGTAACTCTAATGAACTTAATGAGCTGCAGCAGAGGTAACTCTGGGTCTTTTATTCCTGTGGCCTCATGAGAGCCAGTTTCATCATAGTGCTTGATGGTTTTTGTGACTTACATTTACATTTACATTTAAGTCATTTAGCAGATGCTCTTATCCAGAGCGACTTACAAATTGGTGCATTCACCTTATGATATCCAGTGGAACAACCACTTTACAATAGTACATCTATATCTTTTTTTGGGGGGGGGTTAGAAGGATTACTTTATCCTATCCCAGGTATTCCTTAAAGAGGTGGGGTTTCAGGTGTCTCCGGAAGGTGGTGATTGACTCCCCTGTCCTGGCGTCGTGAGGGAGCTTGTTCCACCATAGGGGTGCCAGAGCAGCGAACAGTTTTGACTGGGCTGAGCGGGAACTGTGCTTCCTCAGAGGTAGGGGGGCCAGCAGGCCAGAGGTGGATGACTTCACGTGAAGAAACTTTAAAAGTTCTTAAACTTTTCCAGATTGACTGACCTTCATGTCTTAAAAGTAATGATGGGCTGTTGTTTCACTTTGCTTATTTGAGCTGTTCTTGCCATAATACTTGGTATTTGACCAAATAGGGCTATTTTCTGTATATCTTGTCATAACACAACTGATTGGCTCAAACGCATTAAGAAGGAAGACGTTCCACAAATGTACAATTAACAGGCACACCTGTTAATTGAAATCCATTCCAGGTGACTACCTCATGAAGCTGGCTGAGAGAATGCCAAGAGTGTGCAAAGCTGTCATCAAGGCAAAGGGTGGCTACTTTGAAGAATCTAAAATGTATTTTGATTTGTTTAACACTTGTTTGTTACTACATGATTCCATGTGTCTTATTTCATAGTTTTGATGTCTCCACTATTATTCAACAATGGAGAAAATAGTAAAAAATTAAGAAAAACCCCGGAATGAGTAGCTGTGTCCACATTTTTGACTGGTACTGTATATGTAGTGAAACGTTTTGACCAGGGCCCATAGCGCTCTGTTCAAAAGTAGTGCACTATGTATTAGGAATAGGGTTCCATTTGGGAGACATCCAGGATACTTAGGTTTGTTGTTGTGAAAAAACTCTGAGTTGAATCAGATATTTAGCCGAAGCTCACCTTGCCCTTAAATGGCTGTGTTGCTGTTAACAGGGGATAGCTTGCTTCAGTGCCAAACTCAAGTTCCTGGAGCACCGTCAGCAGAGGGTGGAGGAGATGAGAGCCAAGTACAACAGCCTGAAGACAGAGCTGGAGCTGGCCAAACAGAACCTCAGGCTGGAGCCAGGGAAATGGAACATGGAGTGTGGGTGTTTTCTGTAGATTCATCAGACATTAATTAACTAGTCAGTTTATTTCTCTTAGCAACTGGACTTACACTACAAGGTGTGTGAACATTCATCTTTTCATTAATGACCAATGCAATAGCAACTGTACAAAACCATTTATCTTGTGGCGTTCTTTTCAGCAGCCATTGCATTGACTCTTGGTATTGTCATAGAATCAGTCTAATAGATAGAATATTCCATCCTACTGTGGCCCAACTTCTTATGACACCAATCCCGTTAACAGTGTCTTGAAAAACGTTTTGGAACACAGCTACCTCTCACGTGAAAGCGCGCCAATGAACTGATGTCCTTCCCTGAGTCAACAACTTCCCAGCCTTCTTGTTCGCTCTCTGTTCATCATAGAAGCCTCAAACAACTTTCTAAAGACTGTTGACCTCAAGTGGAAGCCTTAGGAAGTGCAAAATGAATCCTTAGTCACTGTGTGTTCGATAGGCAATGACTTGGAAAGATTCCACGCATCAGATTTCCACTTCCTGGTAGGATTTTTCTCAGGTTTTTGCCTGCCATATGAGTTCTGTTATACTTACAGACATCATTCAAACAGTTTTAGAAACTTCAGAGTGTTTTCTATCCAAATATACTAATAATATGCATATCCTAGCTTCTGAGTTTGAGTAGGAGGCAGTTTAATATGGGCACGTATTTCATCCGAAAGTGACAATACTGCCCCCTATGCGATTGGTGTTGTAAGAGTAAACACAGCACATTAAACCTCTTCTTCTCTCCTGTGCTTGTCTGGTGTGTTGGTGAGAATATGTAATGTTAGGTGGCTAATATTGATCCTCAGAGGCCTTCCTCGTTCATGTTATTTTGAGATGATGGCTAGAAAAATTAACCTCACGTTGTGTTTGTGTAGTTGACCTGTGGCAGACGTTTGAGGTGGACTCTCTGGAGCACCTGAAAGCCTTGGAGGTTGTCACGGCGAGGCTGGAGAGCAGGGTCAACCTCTGCAATGTCAACGTCATGATGGTCACATGCTTCGATGTTGCCACCAAGCGCCGGCAAGCGAGGAGATGACGTCGGACGGACAGCAGCAAGGACTCATGGTAATTTAGTGTTCATTTTGTGTAATTTTGTTCCCAGTGTTGTTAATAGATGTACAGCGAGAACGCCACGATGGAATACCACCGTCACAGAAAAATTTTGACAATTTTTGTTGGTGCTTATCTGAATTCCTCTTGAAAACATAAACGTTTGCATTTCAACTCCCAGTGTGGACTTCTCATGAAGAAGAGGGAATGAAATCTCGGAAGACCACAGAGCACACTCACTCTGAATGATGTATGTTCTGACTCATGCAGATAAATATTCACTGTTATGCTGATAGATCAGCTCAAGGCACTCCAACACACACTCCAAGTAATCACAATGACTCACTGATACATATACCACAGCTTCACCTGGATCACACACACACACACACACACACACACACACACACACACACACACACACACACACACACACACACACACACACACACACACACACACACACACACACACACACACACACACCAGAGGAGGCTAGTGGGAGGCGCTATAGGAGGACGGGATCATTGGAATGGATGGAATGGAATCAATGGAATGGTACCAAATCCATCAAACACATGGAAACAACATGTTAGACTCCATTCCATTGATCCATTCCAGCCATTACAATGAGCCTGTCCTTCTATACCTCCTCCCAGCAGCCTCCTCTGACACACACTCCATGATGTTTGTTTTATGAATCTTATTTACAGTATCAGCATGTGGTGTGTCAACACTTTATAAGCTACATGTCTTCACATTTCTCTGTATTTATTATGGTATTGGTATGTACTGTGTCCTAAAACGTTCATGCCAAAGTTGAAACTGTTCTACAGTGGTTGTGTACCCCCTTGTGCTTTGTTCATTCAGCTGAGTCGAATGGCTTCGTGTGAGAGCTGATGTGTTATTAATGCCAACACAGACTACTGTTTTAAACACTAGTTGGAGAAGGGTGACAAAACACTACCACAGTAAACTAGAGTAACAGTAGTTTTCCATTGACCCAGGTTTATTTGACAAAAGCAACGTTGCAACTTGTGTAGGGTAACGTGGGGTAACTAGCCCCCCCCCAAGAACAATTGCTGGCACAAAAAAAGCAGAGTTTGCTATTTAAAAAAAAGAGTTATGTGGATGATGGTAATGGTTAGGCAAACAAACTGTAAAGGAAAATAAGTGGCTAGAGTTTACACATTTTTTGTTATTTAATGAAATGTTGTTCATAGAAAAGGGATGTTTTTCCCAAGTACCGGAGTAGTTACCCCACGAAACCTTAATGGAAACGGCAGATAAAGGATGCATTTTCTAAAGATTGACCATGCTTCCATCAACAGTTTTTATGTGAGTAAAGTCACCGCATATAAAAATAATCAGGACAGCTGTGATTGAAACAGAAAGTATGTGTACAATTTTATAAATGGCGACAGACAATTTGTGCGTTCGACATGGTGGGATGTTTTTGTGTCGGTGGTAAAATTAATTAGGCAAGAAATTGAGGTTTTAATGATGGTTATTATATCAATGTATGATAAAGTGTTTCGCCTTTATGTGCAAATATTGATTCAATAACTGTCATATCCAAGTAAACTTGGAGTCACGCGATGATGTGGTGTGTGGTCCTCCCACTACGACTCGGGAAACCATGCAGTTTATTTGGCTACAGATGAAATAAACTACGATGAACTTCACAGGGTGGGGAAAGTGCAAGCTGGTGATGAGCTTGATGCTCCTTTCTAATAAATATCGAGGGTCTTATTCTGGTGACATAATGATCATTGATTGGCTGCCGTTTGACAAATAAAAATGATTTTAGACCATAATAATGTCATCATGTTTGTAGGCTAAACCCGCACTATATCTGCAAGTTGTTGGCTAAAATGCACGTGCCAATACCAGAGTGGGTACATTCATTGTATCAGTGGTCCCCAAACTGTGTGGCGCGTGGGGGGGTCCCCAAACTGTGTGGCGCATGGGGGGTCCCCAAACTGTGTGGCGCGTGGGTGGTCCTCAAACTGTGTGGCGTGTGGGGGGTCCCCAAACTGTGTGGCGTGTGGGTGGTCCTCAAACTGTGTGGCGCGTGGGGGGTCTCCAAACTGTGTGGCGCGTGGGGGGTCCCCAAACTGTGTGGCGCGTGGGGGGTCCCCAAACTGTGTGGCGTGTGGGGGGTTCCCAAACTGTGTGGCGTGTGGGGGGTCCCCAAACTGTGTGGCGCGTGGGGGGTCCCCAAACTGTGTGGAGCGTGCCCTCTAGGGAGGGTGGGGCGTGAGGGGTAGGCAGGCAAAATGAAAAAAATCATAAAAAAGGAAGTCAGTCTTACTGTTGAAAGTTGTACTAATAGAATGCACAAGGTGCCATTTTGAAATTGGGTTTTCCTCTTGTCATATCAGTCATTGTATACTGTACCTTAGAGAGCAATTGATAACTTGCCAGAAATGTCCAGATCAACTAGCCCATGTCAGCTAACGTTTTTTAGCCCACAGATTTTGTTGTAATGTTTGAGTCACTCAAATATCACATGAATGCACATTAGACATGGCAAAATGTATACAATTGAATGATAATGAGCTTTAAAATGGCTAAAAGTTCTTTGTACCCCAAGACAAAATGTGTAGAATTGCAGGAAATAAGCTTTAAACCTGCAACATTTTCTCTCCACCAATGAACAGTGCTTGTGCCCATAGAAATGGCCATAGAATATTCCCCAATGCTGGTAGGGGGGCCTGAATAAAAAAGTTTGGGAACCTGTGCACTATATAATGCAACATTTTTTATGACAAAACCACCAGTAGAGTTGACACTCCAACATACATACACACACACACAAAACACACACACATACATATTGACTACACACACACACACACACACACACACACACACACACACATAGACACTTTCACTCTTCACATATGCTGCTGCTACTCTGTTTATTGTCTATCCTGATTGCCTAATCACTTTTGCCTAGTAACACCTTACCTACATGTACATATTATCTCAATTACTTCAACTACCTCGTACCCCTGCACATTGACTCAGTACTGGTTCTTCTTGTATAAAGCCTCGTTATTGTTTTTATTGTGTTATTATTGCCTTTTTTATTTAGGCGTGACATTTTGATAACCATGTAAAACTCTCTAGGATAAGGTGGCTTTATTCAATATATTCGCCTGTATTTAACATCCAAAAATAAAGTGCTAATTAGTTGCTAATGTGGCAATCAGAAACAACTACTGTACAAATGCCATGCCGATCTGGATTAGACTGCCGAATTGAGGCAAAGGACAGAATCTCAGGATTAACTTTCTAATGTTAGCTAAATTTAGTAATGAATAATTGGCAACATTTCTTTAAATGGACAATTTTGTGAACTGTCTTGTGCAAGTTTTAAATTGACACAATACCTGTTAGCAAAGATGTCAGCTAGAGATGATGTGCAGGAGCTTGCAGGGATTTGTAGTCTTGCATGATGTCTATTTTGGTGCTAATTAGCATTTTTGAATCTGAGAGTAAATAAAGCCAAATATATTAATAAAAGTCACCTTGTCCGAGAGATATTTACATGGTTATCAAAAAATCATGCCAGGGTAAGCCTACATGAAACACAGTCCTTATTTTTAGTGTTTCAAATATACCCTATGGAAAAAATGGTGGAAAAACGATTGGAACCATTTCCATGTTTGAACGCTAGGTTTTATGGGTATTAAGACCTCCTTTTGTGGTGCTCTATTGTATTTGCGGAATGTGATTAGATTTTTAGCAAAAAGCAATTTCTCAAGCAAGAATTTTGCTAGGACTGTCTGGGAGTGGTCTGAGCGGGAAACTGAAAACTAGCTTTATTGGCAGAGAGGTTTGGAACTATCTTTCTTATTGGTCAAATAACTAATTTACCGCCTGGTGATGACACCAGGCAGGCCAAAAGGCCATCCCACCAAAACAGGCTGAAATTCCAGGCGTCTTTTCAAACAGCTCTTAAACCAAAAGGGTATTATCATAATTTTCACAATTTCACAATATTATTCCAACCTGTTAGTGTGGATATATAGATAAAACACAGGAACATCGGTTTTTGGCAGGGCTGGGCCTTTAAGGTACATTATTGTAACATGATGCAACAGCTTAGCCATTAGCTGCTGTCGCTACGGCTGTTTTCCAGTGGGAAGGTAATGAGGATTCCCAGTCAGCCAGAGTTCACTTCTAAAGGTAGCCCATTACAAAGTCAGAGATCGCTCCCCGTTCCAGCCTTCTTCTCTTTCTGCTCTACTTAACCGTCATTTAGGACTCATTTGAAATCTCCACGAAAATAACAATGCAGATGTGAACAGGGCAACTATATCTAGAAAGGACAGACACAGTATGATGAGGGTCATTCAAAGGGTTAATACTACTGAGCTGCCTGTATTGGATGTGCCACCACTTTGTCTCATAGGATTCTCCTCGTATCCCTCTACACTGTGACTGTTGGATTTCACATTTTGAATCACCAATTCTAGAAATATTGTCTACATATACACAGACGAAGGCTATGCATCTTTTTAAATAGTAAGTTACTCATGGGATTCTTCAAATACATTTTGACCATTTAATTAGAATGGAAAACTGCACAGAGGACCCCAGAGGTATCAAGCACATGCATATAGGAGTAGGCTACAACACTGACTCAGTTACTTTACTGATGACACACCAGTGCAATATCAAGTGTCAGATATTGAATAAGCTTTCCATGAGAAAGATACCAAAGCTCTCTAATATATATTGTTATATACGGTTTCTAAGGAGATGCCTTTTACACAATACTTTCCCACATTTTGTAAATACTGGGCCAAAAAACAACACATACAAGCCCATATAAATACATTCCTCTAGTTACAGTAACTGCAGGCCAATCGGTGAGCGATATAAGAGTTCAGCCAGAAGATGTCCCCATTGCCTCCGTTGTACAATAAAATGATATATTTTGCAATGAGGAGCTGCAACAGAAATGTCCCGGATTAGATCGTAAACAACCTTGGATCCGCAGAGAACATCGTTTTAGTTGACAGATTATAAAAATCACTACCCACGGTGACACTCACGATGATAGCATCATGTGCATTTACAACATCGCGGGTCAGAATAGAAGGGATTGAGTTGTATGACCGTTGATGGCCGTTCCGGTGATTGTCACCCACGAATCTGCTATCTACCGCGGGACATTATATTGCATGTGTGAGTACGCATACATCCGCGTGATGAGGTAGCCTACCACAGTTTGTACTGTTGTTATCATTGAGTGCGCTTCGGGTATAATTATGACAGCATGTTAGCCCATAAAGCTATAGACTAAATATCGCATTAATGGCTTTTTGAATCTGCAACGTTTATTGGACTAGCCTGAAATGTTTTATCTTCATTGCCGAATAATACACATGACATTGTTTATTAGGTGAGAATATATACTGTAAATTGCATATTGTAGCGCATGAATCCTTTTTATTACTGTTACTGTGTAGACTTAAACAGTATTTACATGAATTGAAACAACAGGAAAGGCTTGGACTGATCATTTCGACTACACCGAGCAGAACACGCACTTGAAAGCAGAACGCTTCAGCTTCAGCATCAATTCTTCGCTATTGGTTGGCGACATAAAGTAACCTTCATTTAAATACATGGTCCTGTAAACGTCACAAAATGAAAGTACACATGACTACAAGAAAAATAACCCAATAAGAACAAATAGACCTCTGAAATGACAACATTTCTGTTACATATATTACTCTATATACCAAAAAGGTTAATTGTAATCAGTAGTCTTGTCAGTTTCAGGTTGGACGATACAAACATGGTTGAGAAACGTTGTGCAAATGTTCTGTGAGTTGTCACTTTAACTCTATGAGTAATGCTCAGTCACAGTGGTTTGATAATAGGAGGGTAAAGGCCAGCCACTACTACACTGTAGATAGGATTCACACCATATGAGTCACAGTCCTCCTTGCTCTAAGCTGTGTTCAAACTGACATTCTATTTTCTAGTTCTATGTTCTAAACCCGCTCACATCCACATGACTGTGAACATGGCACCACGTGTTCCGAGCTGACACTCTGTGCATTCCATCCATAGTCTCTGGTCATTCATTCAAGCATAAATGTACATTTTTACATTTTAGTCATTTAGCAGACACTCTTATCCAGAGCAACTTACAGTAGTGAATGGATACATTTCATACATTTTTTTCTCCGTACTGGTCCCCCGTGGGAATCGAACCCACAACCCTGGCGTTGCAAACACCATGCAAACACCATGCTCTACCATGTAGACTAGGTCTTATGATGGAGGTTGTTTATTAAACACTGTGTCAACTCTCTCTCTCTCTCTCTCTCTCTCTCTCTCTCTCTCTCTCTCTCTCTCTCTCTCTCTCTCTCTCTCTCTCTCTCTCTCTCTCTCTCTCTCTCTCTCTCTCTCTCTCTCTCTCTCTCTCTCTGTGTGTGTGCAGGGCCGGTTTACATCCTATTCTACACATTTTGCCATGGGGAAAGAGAGACATTTGCACAGTTTTAAAGCTAATTCCCTGCAATTCTACACATGTTGCCATTGCTTATGATGCGTTCATATGCAAAGATACAATTTAGGGTTGGTTCGGGGTCAGGCTTGTAACACAAAGAGTTCTCTCAGAAGAAATTCACTCAGCAAAATAACTCGCATTTCACTCCTACTCTTCTGCACATTGAGTTTTCTCACTAACTCAAGTAGGAGTGCAGTCAGTAAGGAAATAATGCAGTTTATCTCTGGCTTGGAAACACACACTGATACTAACACCATAACATCTGTTTGTATCCAGCAGGGTGTTGAAGAGGTGAGCTGCTCAAGGGTTTCCGAGGATCAGGGAGAGCCCCAAACAACCCCAACAAGAAGACCAGAATACAAAGAGATGAAATAATAGACCTTATCCACTCACTGATGATACAACCTTCTACTCATACTTTCCCAACTGCAACAACAACAACAAACTGGTAAACCTAGAACATTGGATCCCACATTTTATTAAGCTGACGTAAAGCTCTTGGAGTTTTCTGTGACCCATAGAGTAATCCTGAACCAAATCAATGTCTCTAGCCAGAATCCAATACGAGTAAGTGGCAACCCTAAAGCAGCCAGCCACGTCCCTCCTGTGGGCCCCGACCCACCGTTTGGGAACCACTGAGTTGGAGGAGAACAACAGCGTGAAGGAGAGGATGGGTAACAAGAGCACCAGCCCCTCCAGAGACCCAGACACTGAGACGACTCCGAGAGAGGAGAGAAACAACACTGGAACTGCCTCAGGTAGCATAGCACTCCTCATATAGCACACCTCTCGTTCAGTACTGTATGTGTAGTATATCTGGGTCACCTACCTAAAGCTGTTTCAAAAGACAAGCACAAATTGTATCTTTGCTACTAGAGCATTAGAATGTCCTTACTCTTTATAGCTGCCATGATAACACCTTAAGAGTAGCCTCAAAATGTAAAATCTAACAGATTATTTTAAAATGTTACACCTATTCATTCTACTGCATACCTTTTAAAATGTTACACCTATTCATTCTACTGCATACCTTTTAAAATGTTACACCTATTCATTCTACTGCATACCTTTTCAAATGTTACACCTATTCATTCTACTGCATACCTTTTCAAATGTTACACCTATTCATTCTACTGCATACCTTTTCAAATGTTACACCTATTCATTCTACTGCATACCTTTTCAAATGTTACACCTATTCATTCTACTGCATACCTTTTCAAATATTACACCTATTCATTCTACTGCATACCTTTTAAAATGTTACACCGATTCATTCCACTGCATCTCTATTCATCAACTTTGTATTGCACATGACATTGTGTGTGCTTTCAGGAAGTGGTCCCCCAGGCCCCAGCCCTGACCTGCTAGCCTCACTACAGTCATTGGGAGAACACAATGACCACACACTGCTGCCACAGTCTCTACACCAGGTGTGTGTGTGTGTGTGTGTGTGTGTGTGTGTGTGTGTGTGTGTGTGTGTGTGTGTGTGTGTGTGTGTGTGTGTGTGTGTGTGTGTGTGTGTGTGTGTTCACCCTCACACAGTCCTCTGTGTTCTGGTCCTCTGTGGATTGGTCCTAAGGGCTGGTTGTGTTTTGTACCATCCTCTTCTGTCACCTATTTTTTTGCCACTGAAACATCTTGCCTTTCCGTTCTGTTTTGTTTTTGTTTGTAGGGAGAATAAATCAAGCTTTAAGAAATGTAATCATTACATTTGACATTTTAGTCATTTAGCAGATGCTCTTATCCAGAGTGATTTACAGTTAGTGCATTCATCTAAAGATAGCATGGTGAGACAACAACATGTAATCGTTTCCCTCATTAAAGTAATCAGCAAATTCACTGCCAGTAGGACAAGACAAGCACATTTTTAAAGGTACTCCTTGGGATTAATTTCAGATACTCTTTGATGCCCTTTCTCTGTACACTGTTCTAATCTTATTCTGTCACTGTGTTGTCCCCCATAGTACTGTAATAGCCTTGTAGTTGTTTTTCTTTCTTTGCCAATTCTGGTCATCATGGAACAAAGAGCCAGCTATGATTTAGACGTCCCATAGAAAGGACCGGCAACACTGATACACTAAGGGCTGGGTCTCAAATGGCACTCTATTCCCTACATATGGTCATCCCATATGGGCCCTGGTCAAAAGTAGCGTTCTATACAGGGAACAGGGTGCCAATTGGGACGGGCCTCTTATACACTGATACAGAAGAAAGAGTTGCTCTGTGATCAGACTGGTACAATTCAGTGGAGCATTGGCAAAATAACTGACCAAGAGAAGTAAACTCCTTGTAAACAGACGTTGACCTCTATGGGAAATGTCATGGCATCTGGAGTATGTGTGTGGCTCTACAGAGTTGTTTTGAGTTCTGCTGCGCGTCATGTTATAAGTGAATCTGACACACAACGGCTTGTTATTTACCACGTGACATCTGAGTCCCATCTTGAGTCTTTTTTCCCTAAACCTTCCAAGACTTCATTACCAAGCACGAGAATATCTATTCTAGAGTCTGCAGCTAAATCAAGCATATCATTTTTCTTCAGCAAAAAAACTTTGTAATAAAATAGTTTAATTTAGAAAGTAAATTATTTTATCTAGTTTATGTATTTCTTTATGTAACATATTGAGAACACATATTTTTAAGTAAAACCCTGACATACAAGTCTGATTCTGAGTGAGCAGGTCGGTTTGTAGTGTTTTTTTCCCCTCTCTCTCAATTAAATTTCAATTTAAGGACTTTATTGGCATGTGAAACATATGCTAACATTGCCAAATGTTAACTCTTTCTCTCTCTCTCTTGCTCTCTCTATGTCTCGTTCTTCACAGATAGCAGAGGCCTACTCCCTGGATGAGGACTGTATCCTTGCCATCACATTGCTAATACTTATCTCCACTATGTCTTTTGTTTTAATGGAGCTGTTGAATTGCAGTGTATTTCTTTCTAAACTTTGGGAACTGTGGTGACACTGATTTATGATGTCACTCTGGGGACTGTGGTGACACTGATTTATGATGTCACTCTGGGAACTGTAGTGACACTGATTTATGATGTCACTCTGGGAACTGTAGTGACACTGATTTATGATGTCACTCTGGGTACTGTAGTGACACTGATTTATGATGTCACTCTGGGAACTGTAGTGACACTGATTTATGATGTCACTCTGGGGACTGTGGGGACTGTGGTGACACTGATTTATGATGTCACTCTGGGAACTGTAGTGACACTGATTTAAGATGTCACTCTGGGGACTGTGGTGACACTGATTTATGATGTCACTCTGGGTACTGTAGTGACACTGATTTATGATGTCACTCTGGGGACTGTGGGGACTGTGGTGACACTGATTTATGATGTCACTCTGGGAACTGTAGTGACACTGATTTATGATGTCACTCTGGGGACTGTGGTGACACTGATTTATGATGTCACTCTGGGGACTGTGGGGACTGTAGTGACACTGATTTTTGATGTCACTCTGGGGACTGTAGTAACACTGATTTATGATGTCACTCTGGGGACTGTGGGGACTGTAGTGACACTGATTTAGGATGTCACTCTGGGGACTGTGGTGACACTGATTTAGGATGTCACTCTGGGGACTGTGGTGACACTGATTTAGGATGTCACTCTGGGGACTGTAGTGACACTGATTTAGGATGTCACTCTGGGGACTGTGGTGACACTGATTTAGGATGTCACTCTGGGGACTGTGGTGCCTGGGATTTAGGATGTCACTCTGGGGACTGTGGTGCCTGGGATTTAGGATGTCACTCTGGGGACTGTGGTGCCACTGATTTATGATGTCACTCTGGGGACTGTGGTGCCACTGATTTATGATGTCACTCTGGGGACTGTGGTGACAATGATTTATGATGTCACTCTGGGGACTGTGGTGACACTGATTTAGGATGTCACTCTGGGGACTGTGGTGCCAGTGATTTATGATGTCTCTCTGGGAACTGTGGTGACAGTGATTTATGATGTCACTCTGGGAACTGTGGTGACAGTGATTTATGATGTCACTCTGGGGACTGTGGTGCCAGTGATTTATGATGTCACTCTGGGAACTGTGGTGACAGTATTTATAATGTTACTTTAAGATCCATTCAACTGACTGAAGGAAAGGAACCATTTTTTTTGCAGTGTTTCCTAATCTCTTGTGGACAGATTCTCGTGGAGAGACGAAACTGCGAGAATCTGTCAAGACAACGTAAAACTATGTGATTATGAGCAGCAGCAGTTCCTGTTTTGGGGTTTTCTTCATTGATTATTTGAACGAATCAGGATTGGGCCAAGGAGGTGCTTGTGCAGTGATTTCCCAGCAGATGATAAACAGTTTCTACTAGATTGTCACGACTTCTGCCGAAGTCGGTCCCTCTCCTTGTTCGGGCGGTGTTCGGCGGTCGACGTCACCGACCTTCTAGCCATCGCTGATCCATTTTTCATTTTCCATTGGTTTTGTCTTGTCTTACATCACACCTGGTTCCAATCTCATAAATTACATGTTGTGTATTTAACCCTCTGTTTCCCCTCATGTCCTTGTCGGTGATTGGTTGTTTCTTTGTATGTGATGTGCAAGTTATGTTCTGGTGCGCGACGGGTTTTGTACCTACTTTTATTATTTTGTATATTTTGGTTTTCAGAGTTTTGTGAGCACTTATTAAACGACTTAGTTTATACCAAGTTCGTTCTCCTGCGCCTGACTTCCTGCCACCAGCACGCACCCATTACCTAGATTCCACAGACACAAAGTCAAAATTGGCTATATTGTAAAAATTTATAAAAACAACAGTCTCTTTTGGCCTATAAACACAGGTGAAATTAGCTGAAGGAAGGGGTTTGGCCTATAATTTCCATTTGAGAGGGAGGAGACTTCGCTTCCTTCCTTTGCACAAAGGTTATCACAATTGTTAACGGCATTTTCCCCAGAAGTCAAATAGGAAATGACAAACGTTCGCGAGAGAATTTGACCTCTGGGTAACCAAGATAACGTGTTTCCAGATGTGCTGGGCAGAGCGGAATATGATGTTTATTTTCTGAGTTTCTATAGGTGGGGTATTTTCGTGTGTGGCGAGGTCGTTAGTATTTTGCATGTTCTGTCATGGGTGGATTTCCCTTGGTCCCTTGCAGTCTGTTTCCTCTGGAGTCTACTAGCTGGAGTCTACTCTGTCGCCCTGTTTGTAATGTTACCATGGTAACTGGGCCCCGTGGTGTAGAGAGATTTGTGTGTGGATGTGAAAGGTTTGTGTCTGTGTCCAGAGACATAGTGTGCGTCTCAAATGGCACCCTATTCCCTAAGATGCAACCATAGTGGTGGTTTATTTTTGGGAGGATTGGGTGTGGAAGTTCTGGGGAGAGAAAAGGGTTCTACTGGAAGTAATCCAATTCATTCCCCCCCACCACACACACACACACACAGAGTAAAACACAGTCAACTGCAAAATAATAAAGTACATATTCTGGTCAAATATTTTTTTCTTGAGCAGCAGAACATGTCCTGGAGTAGCTTTAAAATTCCAGTATTTATTTATAGTGTCATCCATTTTCTGAATTGTGCAGCAGCTCAGTGATGTCATCGTCAAAACACCAGATGCTGTATATATTTGTCAGAAGTTTGTTAATATGATCCTGTGTTTTGAATCCTAGAGTTGACAGCCTCAGGGACAGCTGTTATTGGCTGTTGTGGTATCTGGTTTCCTTAGCTGCTAATGGCTATCAGACCAGTGGGCGGTGCAGTTCCTGCAGCTGGAGAAACTGTACCATGAGCGCCTCCTGTCCAACCTTGCCGCCCTGCAGGAGGACTGGGGTACTGCACTCTACTCCATACATCTGTTCTGTCACTGCAGCCTGAACCCATCACTGACAAAATATAACCCTGTCATTCTTCCAATTGCACTGTGTGTGTGTGTGTGTGTGTGTGTGTGTGTGTGTGTGTGTGTGTGTGTGTGTGTGTGTGTGTTAATCATAACCTTTGTGTCCTGTGTGCTTTCAGAGAGCCAGTGGAGAGAGCGTAACAGAGTAGCAGAGAGCACCTCCCCAGCTGAGACCAACAGCACTGGACAGGAACACATAGAAATACTGAGCCAGATCTGCAGGACGCACCAGAGGTGAGCTAGATACTTACTGATGTGTTATGGTGCTGTTCTAGAACTGGGACTAAATGCACAATCACTTGGACAGTTAGTTGCAGCAGTGGTACTGATTGTGTCAGTAGAAGGGAAAGCAAATCATGCCTATTTACTTTAGTTTGTCACAGTCTGTCACCACCCACAATACTACCGCTCCATACAGGGATCAAAGGAATTTGAACAACAACCACTGTCTGCATTTAAATGTATATTTTCATTAATACATGATTTATTAGCTAAAGTCATAATATGTGCGATCAAACCCTATGTTTGAACGTTGACCATAAGCATCCCACGCTAGTGGTTCTTGTCTAGACATGAAACCACACCTTAATTAACTAATGCTCATTTCATTTACTTACTTACTCTACTAAGCTATAGACTCAGATATGTTTTCAGTCACAAAACCCCGCCCATGTCTCTTGGTAAGTTAGTAGGGTCGTTCCATAAAATGAGTGGCTTTTTGCATCCCTTTGGTATTTCAAGTAGACATTGTGCACAAATATAGCATTTTTTAAGCCTGTGTTATTAAATGAAGTGCCCTTTAATATAGATCTTTTGGAAAATTCGATAAATCTGACTTTGATATGAATAAAGACTTGCTAAAGTGCCAAAATTGTCCCTCTGTGCATCCTATGTGACTTTTAGGAAGATTTTAACCCATGTAACCCCAACATTTCTCCAAGTCTTCACCATCATTGTAAAGCCCTAGTCATTTCTGAAGATAATTAAGTTCAACCCTCTTACGTGAACTGAACTATCTTTTTAATATCGTGAAACTCTTCCTTTTTAAATGTATTTTTTTCTAAAGAAATGTTGAACATCTAATCATAGTGTAAAAGCAGGTGAGCTGGTTCTACTCTTTTTGACCATTTCCTGGTGTTTTGTGGTGGAAAACTGAGCGGGTCGAGCACAACCCTGTTACCCAGAGATAGACAGGCTAGACATTTTTTCAAAATGTTTTAGTTTTTTATGAAGCTTGCATTCAATTGCCCCTCCCTGTTGCACACGACAAGCACATGGGGATTTATGGCTGGTTTACAGTAAGATGAAATTGTCACCCCAGTTACTTTATTTTTTGAGAAGGGAAAATGTGTTTTTTATTCAAACTCTTTTTATGAGTTACACTACTGAAAAGACACCTAATTGGTTGAACGACCCAGTAGCTTGTGGTAGATTTCAGCTGGATGCCAGACACCAACTTACTGTAGTGGTCTCCGGTCATGTTAGCTTTAACATTTTTAAATCAAATGGCTTCAAAACATCAGTTTACCCAATCTGACTCTATCTGACTCTGACTTCTCTCTCTCTCTCTCTCTCTCTCTCTCTCTCGCTCTCTCTCGCTCTCTCTCTCTCTCTCTCTCTCGCTCTCTCTCTCTCTCGTAATAGACCAATGCTTAGTGCGGAAATGGTATGAAAATACATACACTACACACCATCATTTTGATCATGTTTCTTAGTCCATCACATAAGATGAGTGTTTTTGTGGTATGACATTCATGATAGAGCTGTTTATTTTCCAGAGCATGGCAGACACGGTGCTGAAAGACAGCCACAACACCAGGGGGCAGTGTGATGGGAGAGAGAAAGAAAGGTCACCATCCCATCATGGAAAAGGTCAACACAAAACCCATCAGATGAATTCCTAAATCAATATTATAGTATGGCCACTTAGCCTAGAGATGTGAATTCGAG
This sequence comes from Salmo salar, assembly GCF_965601325.2. NCBI lineage: Eukaryota > Metazoa > Chordata > Actinopteri > Salmoniformes > Salmonidae > Salmo > Salmo salar. The sequence goes on along the minus strand of NC_138296.1, from coordinate 81,083,588 downwards.
GTTGATGATATCGTCCTCTTTGTTCACTGGAAAGCCTCAGAGTGTAGTTTGGTTCTAATCAATAAGGGCTCATAAAATGGAATCTGATGCCAGATGATGCTTCCGTACCGTCTCAGCTATATCTACAGTACTTTTAGTGTGTGTGTGTGTGTGTGTGTGTGTGTGTGTCTGGGAAGCCATGTGTTTAGTAGTACTGTAATCGATCTGCTGATCATCTCCTGTTCATCTGCTGTTCGTTCGTCGCGGTGTGTTTGAGGGACCACCCTTCCGGTGGCCGTCTAACTGATAACATTTTTGTGTGATTCTACATGTAGAACCGGTTTGCACTCGGTTTGAAAATTACGTCCGACACTCTGTTCAGAGGTGCTGAGTACTTGGCTGGCAAACGCTACCGGTGTGTCCGTGCTTTAAGCAACACTTCTCTTGTCTTTGCAGTCAGAGTCAACAACCCTGTAAGACAGAGTGAGGAGGATGTTAAGAAGACCACGTCAACAGTAGCTGTCCCTGCCATGGCTGAGGAGGAGGAGGGAGGAGAGGAGGAGGGAGAACAAGGAAAGGAAGAGTTGGAGGAGGAAGGGCAGGGGATGGATGAAGAGGAGGTGTTTGAGGAGAGTCCAGAAGAGGAGGTGCAGGTGGTGGAGTGGCCAGCGGGGGTTCCCCAAGCATCAGCCAAAGACCTGGACAAACTGTCTCAAGTGGAGGAGGTGAGGAAACACTGAGACATTAACGGCCTCATGTTTACCACCTTATCTCGCTGTCTCTCTCTTCTCTCTGTCTCTTCTCTCTCTGTCTCTGCCTGTTCTCTCTGTCTCTGTCTCTTGTTTGGGAGGGGACACACATTTTGGATTGACACACAGCCCTGGACAGGCTCAAGGGAGCCCAGAGAAGTCTTGGCAGAGGAGCTGGGTCTGTAATCGGAGTTGGCTGTGTTTGTTACTTCATTCCATGTGCTGTGCCACACCAAGCGACGTGGCCATGGGTGGAACTCAGTAAGATTTGAGGACAGGACACAGAGGCTATGATGTCATTAAAGGGCCACAATAGACGCCTGTAGAAAAATAGCTCACATACAAGTCCTGCTAAATAAATCAGTCAATGGTTGTGACAATGACGTCCTCAAATGACAAAACATTATAACCTTTTTTAGACCTTGAACTTGAATACAGTTTGCATTTCCTGCAACAACAGGGTGATCAAATCCTACATCTGTCCATCATTGCAGTTTGTTGCGCAAACATACACATCATTTCACCTCTAGGTGGCCCTATTGAGCTGCTCAAATGTAGCTCTCTATATAGGGAACATGGTGCCATTTCAGATATAGCCTGGGATTTTCCATCTATTCCCTGTAATAATAGCTCTGACTCCCAGCACTCTGCTCCCCTCCAGAGCTCCTCAGCAGACGGCCTGGTGTCCATTCTAAAGAGGAGGAGGGCATCGTTAGATGGCCTGCCCCCTGAGGGTCCCGATGCAGCCAAACACAACTCCAAACGCAAGGTGCACTTCAGCCAGCCAGAGGATGGCATGGAACCAGGTATGGATCAGCCAAAAACAACCTCTGTCTTCTCATACACATGTTTTAGTGGACGCTCTTATCCAGAGTGACTAACAGTAGTGAGTGTATATATTTACATACTGGTCCCCTGTGGGAATCAAACCCACAAACCTGGTGTTGCAAGCACCATGTCCCCCCCCCCCCCCCCCCCCCACACACACACAGTCTATACAAGCTATACGTATTATAAATTAATACAAATATAATGACATTGTAGTAACACCTCATACCATCTGTGTATACCATCTGCACCACGCACCATTATCTTGTTCAAAATATTAATTAGTATGTTTTTTTATCTGTGCAGACGAGGTGGGCGGAGACTCGTGTTTAATCCTGCTGTTGTTGTGCCTGGTAACCGTGGTGATCAGTCTGGGCGGGACGGCTCTGTACTGCACCCTAGAGAACACATACAGTAGCATCTGCATTGATTTCTCTCACAACATAGACTTTTACATTGTGCACGTACACCACTTCCTGGATAGGCTCAGACACTGGATGCCCATACGATCATAGTCAGGACTTAGTCTACTGCTGCAGTCAGGACATACAGTCAGAACATACAGTCACTTACTGCTTCAGTCAGGACATACAGTCACTTACTACTGCAGTCAGGACATACAGTCAGAACATACAGTCACTTACTGCTGCAGTCAGGACATACAGTCACTTACTGCTGCAGTCAGTACATACAGTCACTTACTGCTTCAGTCAGGACATACAGTCAGAACATACAGTCACTTACTGCTGCAGTCAGGACATACAGTCACTTACTGCTGCAGTCAGTACATACAGTCACTTACTGCTTCAGTCAGGACATACAGTCAGAACATACAGTCACTTACTGCTGCAGTCAGGACATACAGTCACTTACTACTGCAGTCAGGACATACAGTCAGAACATACAGTCACTTACTGCTGCAGTCAGGACATACAGTCAGGACATACAGTCACTTACTGCTTCAGTCAGGACATACAGTCAGAACATACAGTCACTTACTGCTGCAGTCAGGACATACAGTCACTTACTGCTGCAGTCAGGACATACAGTCACTTACTGCTGCAGTCAGGACATACAGTCACTTACTGCTGCAGTCAGGACATACAGTCACTTACTGCTTCAGTCAGGACATACAGTCAGAACATACAGTCACTTACTGCTTCAGTCAGGACATACAGTCACTTACTGCTGCAGTCAGTACATACAGTCAGGACATACAGTCACTTACTGCTGCAGTCAGGACATACAGTCAGAACATACAGTCACTTACTGCTGCAGTCAGGACATACAGTCACTTACTGCTGCAGTCAGGACATACAGTCACTTACTGCTGCAGTCAGGACATACAGTCAGAACATACAGTCACTTACTGCTGCAGTCAGGACATACAGTCAGGACATACAGTCACTTACTGCTGCAGTCAGGACATACAGTCAGAACATACAGTCACTTACTGCTGCAGTCAGGACATACAGTCAGGACATACAGTCACTTACTGCTGCAGTCAGGACATACAGTCAGAACATACAGTCACTTACTGCTGCAGTCAGGACATACAGTCACTTACTGCTTCAGTCAGGACATACAGTCACTTACTGCTGCAGTCAGGACATACAGTCAGAACATACAGTCACTTACTGCTTCAGTCAGGACATACAGTCACTTACTGCTTCAGTCAGGACATACAGTCAGGACATACAGTCACTTACTGCTGCAGTCAGGACATACAGTCAGGACATACAGTCACTTACTGCTGCAGTCAGGACATACAGTCAGGAAATACAGTCACTTACTGCTGCAGTCAGGACATACAGTCAGGACATACAGTCACTTACTGCTGCAGTCAGGACATACAGTCAGAACATACAGTCACTTACTGCTGCAGTCAGGACATACAGTCAGGACATACAGTCACTTACTGCTGCAGTCAGGACATACAGTCACTTACTGCTGCAGTCAGGACATACAGTCACTTACTGCTTCAGTCAGGACATACAGTCAGAACATACAGTCACTTACTGCTTCAGTCAGGACATACAGTCAGGACATACAGTCACTTACTGCTGCAGTCAGGACATACAGTCACTTACTGCTGCAGTCAGGACATACAGTCACTTACTGCTGCAGTCAGGACATACAGTCACTTACTGCTTCAGTCAGGACATACAGTCAGAACATACAGTCACTTACTGCTTCAGTCAGGACATACAGTCACTTACTGCTGCAGTCAGGACATACAGTCACTTACTGCTGCAGTCAGGACATACAGTCAGTACATACAGTCACTTACTGCTGCAGTCAGGACATACAGTCAGGACATACAGTCACTTACTGGTGCAGTCAGTACATACAGTCAGGACATACAGTCACTTACTGCTGCAGTCCGGACATACAGTCAGGACATACAGTCACTTACTGCTGCAGTCAGGACATACAGTCAGGACATACAGTCACTTACTGCTGCAGTCAGTACATATAGTCAGGACATACAGTCACTTACTGCTGCAGTCAGTACATACAGTCACTTACTGCTGCAGTCAGTACATACAGTCACTTACTGCTGCAGTCAGGACATACAGTCAGAACATACAGTCACTTACTGCTGCAGTCAGGACATACAGTCAGGACATACAGTCACTTACTGCTTCAGTCAGGAACATACAGTCACTTACTGCTGCAGTCAGTACATATAGTCAGGACATACAGTCACTTAGTGCTGCAGTCAGTACATACAGTCACTTACTGCTGCAGTCAGTACATACAGTCACTTACTGCTGCAGTCAGGACATACAGTCAGAACATACAGTCACTTACTGCTTCAGTCAGGACATACAGTCACTTACTGCTTCAGTCAGGACATACAGTCACTTACTGCTGCAGTCAGTACATACAGTCACTTACTGCTTCAGTCAGTACATACAGTCAGAACATACAGTCACTTACTGCTGCAGTCAGGACATACAGGCACTTACTGCTGCAGTCAGTACATACAGTCACTTACTGCTGCAGTCAGGACATACAGTCAGTACATACAGTCACTTACTGCTGCAGTCAGGACATACAGTCAGTAGATACAGTCACTTACTGCTGCAGTCAGTACATACAGTCAGGACATACAGTCACTTACTGCTGCAGTCAGTACATACAGTCAGGACATACAGTCACTTACTGCTGCAGTCAGTACATAGTCAGGACATACAGTCACTTACTGCTGCAGTCAGTACATACAGTCTCTTACTGCTTCAGTCAGGACATACAGTCACTTACTGCTTCAGTCAGGACATACAGTCACTTACTGCTGCAGTCAGGACATACAGTCACTTACTGCTGCAGTCAGGACATACAGTCACTTACTGCTGCAGTCAGGACATACAGTCAGAACATACAGTCACTTACTGCTGCAGTCAGGACATACAGTCACTTACTGCTGCAGTCAGGACATACAGTCACTTACTGCTGCAGTCAGGACATACAGTCACTTACTGCTGCAGTCAGGACATACAGTCAGGACATACAGTCACTTACTGCTTCAGTCAGGACATACAGTCACTTACTGCTGCAGTCAGGACATACAGTCACTTACTACTGCAGTCAGGACATACAGTCACTTACTGCTGCAGTCAGGACATACAGTCAGGACATACAGTCACTTACTGCTGCAGTCCGTACATACAGTCAGAACATACAGTCACTTACTGCTGCAGTCAGGACATACAGTCACTTACTGCTGCAGTCAGGACATACAGTCAGAACATACAGTCACTTACTACTGCAGTCAGTACATACAGTCAGAACATACAGTCACTTACTGCTGCAGTCAGTACATACAGTCAGGACATACAGTCACTTACTGCTTCAGTCAGGACATACAGTCACTTACTGCTTCAGTCAGGACATACAGTCACTTACTGCTGCAGTCAGTACATACAGTCAGGACATACAGTCACTTACTGCTGCAGTCAGTACATACAGTCAGGACATACAGTCACTTACTGCTGCAGTCGGTACATACAGTCACTTACCTACTGCTGCAGATGATATAGACTCAGTAGCGCACTGTAGCAGTCTATGGACTAAACATACAGAAGAACCTACCTACTGTAGCAGTCTATGGACTAAACATACAGAAGAACCTACCTACTGTAGCAGTCTATGGACTAAACATACAGAAGAACCTACCTACTGTAGCAGTCTATGGACTAAACATACAGAAGAACCTACCTACTGTAGCAGTCTATGGACTAAACATACAGAAGAACCTACCTACTGTAGCAGTCTATGGACTAAACATACAGAAGAACCTACCTACTGTAGCAGTCTATGGACTAAACATACAGAAGAACCTACCTACTGTAGCAGTCAAGGTCATAAGGTCATTGATGTTCTGTGGAAGGGCCTGAAATAGAGACTGAACCGGCTTATGATCATTGACCCAACAGGAGACAAAGTTACAGACGTTTTTACCGACTGACATTTCAGATGCAGTCCAAACGGTTTCCAGAACACTGCCTCCCATCTTGTTTTTAACCTCTTGTTTTAACTTGTGGACGCTACAAAAAAGAGCTCCCAAAACCACAGAGGAACAAAGCATAGCATTGTAAAGTACAGGTAACTGCCAAAATAAAGGAAACACCAACATAAAGCATCTTAATAGGGCATTGGGTTACCACGAGCCGCCAGAACAGCTTCAATACACCTTGGCATAGATTCTACAACTGTCTGGAACTCTGTTGGAGGAATGCAACACCATTCTTCCACAAGACATTGTTTGGTGTTTTGTTGATGGTGGTGGAAAACACTCCAGAATCTCCCATAAGTGTTCAATTTGGTTGAGATCTGGAGACTGATACACAGACAGACAGACAGACAGACAGACAGACAGACAGACAGACAGACAGACAGACAGACAGACAGACAGACAGACAGACAGACAGACAGACAGCATGATGGGATGTTAATTGCTTAATTAACTCAGGAACCACACCTGTGTGGGAGCACCTCCTGTCAATATACTTTGTATCCCTCATTTACTCAAGTATTTCCTTTATTTTGGTAGTTACCTGTATATTCCAGTTGGAATTCTTTATGAGAAAATATGTTTATCTGAATTTGTAAAGATGTTTATCTGAAAAACAGATACAATTCGATAAACAGTAAATATGTTTATCTGGATTTGAGAGCCTCATAGTAAAACTTGGGGTACATATGCTATTAAAAACAAAGACTTGTTGGGGATTGAAAGGACACTTCCTCCTCGACTTGTTGCCTCGAGTCCTTGACTTGTCTCCTTGACTCCTTGACTTGTCAAATGTAGCCTACATGTTGTACATTTTGCAGATGTTTTTGTACATGGAGTCTTGGGTTTGGAATTACTCTTACATTCCTCTGAAGGAACTCACGGTTGTTGACCACTGCAAATGAAAGTCCACATTTGTGAAGAACGGCTCTCTGGAAATGGCACATTGTAAAGTCATTTGCAGATAACCGAGTAACGATATCAGTACAAATATGCATGATAGATACTGTATGTATGGCTCTTGGTATGACAATATGAACAAAGGTCAATGTTCGTACAGCAATGCATTTTAATGTAGTCATGACATTCAGTACTGTACGGATTACTCAACATCTCAGGCACTTTTGTCTAGTTGTGCTGCTCATGTATCCGTACAGCCCTTAATGTCCTTTATTTGTATTTTATTCTATGAGTCTATTTTAATGTATTCAATACAAATCCATTCCCTTGCTTTCATGAATAGACGTTGTTTACGTATATCTACTGTACATCAAGGATCTCCAAATCAGAGATCTAGTGGGTGTGCAGGCTTTCATTCCAGCGCAGCAGTAACACTTGATTCTGCTAACTGTGGTCCAATCTGAGGACTATATTGCAGGGCTGGATAAAAATCATGCACACACATCATGCTCTCCAGGACCAGAGTTAGAGAACCCTGATCTAGACCCAGTATCTCTCCAGAACCAGAGTTGGAGAACCCTGATCTAATCCCAGTAGATCTCCAGGACCAGAGTTGGAGAACCCTGATCTAAACCCAGTAGATCTCCAGGACACACAGTGCTTCGTTGACTGACAGTTGTGTTCTCTGGCTGGTTCAGACAGCACAGAGAGCACACACAAATCTGTGTTGGACATCAGACAGGAAGTCCCAGTTTACCATTGGAATGTCCCAGACTTCTGTTCTATCTATTGCCTCGGACATTGTTGTCTTTGGTCAATGTCTTATGTTCTCTCTTCATGCTCTCTAAATGGCTGTGGTTGAGTAATGTCAATGAATGTTGCCTCTAATTTTCACTGTATGTTGTTTACTATTGTGTTGCATCATGCAATCCATGTTTATATGTTGCAGTATTTTTGATGACATGTTTTCTCAATGGAATATAAATGATATCAAGAAAACGTGGTATGTTGATGCTATTTTACAGTTCACACTGGCATGAGTTGTGCAACGTTGTAGCCTACACACGTTGCCTCCACTCAATATGTAATATCACCAACTGGCCACAAGATGTCTCAGTAAACCATGAAACCCAACCAGCCACTATGAATATGGGAAAATATCAATGTAGTATTAATTATACTGCATACTATTAAGCTTTGGACTACAGCTCAGTCGACTCAAACAAGATTGCTGCGTAGCTTATATGTTTTCAGACAAAGTTTGAGTTATTTCAGATTATGCCTACCCATGTGGTGTAGTATTTCATTCTGGCTATATTCCGCCTACCATTGTAGTAATACCAAATGCATTGGTTGACATTATAGTAGTTGCATTGGTAGACATCACAACACAAGTCAATACTAGGGGCGTTTTACAGTAGTCTGCCCTCCCCCAGATCCATTTACACATTGCACTGAGTACATTAGGCTACAGTAAATAGGCATTAGTGCACAATGTTGACTGTAACCTCTGCCAGGCCTGACAACATTATCATATTCGGAGCCTCTGGTTTTAACAGGCAGTTTGTGTTGGAAGAGGCTCAGAGCGCCTGAAGATCCCAGTGGGTCTCTGAAATGGGCCTTGGCTGGACAGAGCAGACAGTGGCTGGAGGGAGGTCTGAACCAAGCCTCCAAGAGTGACGCTCCATACGTGTTGTACACTAGCCTAACCAGAAAAGAGAAGCAAGTGTATACTACCTGCTTCCAGTAAAATAAAGATTTTATGTAAAGCATGGTTTGACTAGGCTACTATATAATGATTTACAGCGGCAACGGTTTCAGTTGCCTTCGAACGACTAGGCACACGCAGTATGCACACGCAGTAGTTGTTCTCTACGAGTAAACAACAACACTACTTAATATTTAAACACTAAATGGGTGCATACTGCAGTTTAATCCCAGTTGGTGTTATAACTGTATGTGATTTATAATGACTAAGTCTGAATAAATGAATGCATGGATGAATTAATAAATAAACCAATTACTCTATGAATTAATACTGATCCCACTGCCTTGTGACTCAACAGTGCAAACTGGTCTTACAACGCAAATGTTTCCAAACTGTATGATCAGTCTAAATGCTTATTTTATTAAGCTACTATGATTCACTGTAAATGTGGGTGTTTTAACCAGTTGATGCATTCAGGACAACTTTGATCTCAGTTTCCAGGTAAGCCAGAGCTATTAAAGGACTGAAGTTGAAATAATCATGGCTGATGTTTCCGAAGCAGACTCATGGGCCACCATGCCAACAAGGACTGGTTGTTCTCAACTGTGTGGGGCCAGTTATAATGAGTGTTGTTGTTGAGACCTGGGAGGAAGGAGGCGTCTGGTTGGCCTCTCACAGCTGTGGGCCTGAGTTGTCATTCGTCCAGCCTCCCAAGGTACTCCTGTCCCCAATGATAATTGGAAAACTGTCGCTGCGCATTGAGCTTGTTAGGAATATGCTGACTGTGTAGCTGTGTCCTGGGTACTGCAGTACATTATAGTAGACTGCTCTATCAGTATGTATGGACCATAATAATATGTTGGCAAAAGCAAAGATATGGGAATTATATAAGGAGATGATGGTATACTTTTGACTTTTGATAAGGTGATGACGAGTTGATGATTATCGCACGCACGCACACACACACACACACACACACACACACACACACACACACACACACACACACACACACACGTACACATAGTGCAACAATGAAAGCAGGTGATACTCGCGACTGGTGACTTGCAGGCACCAAGGCCCAGCGTGATGACTCAATCACAATTTATGACATTGTTTTGATGTCTGAGCATCACCTCGGGGTCACCACTTACTGTAGTGGGGTATTCTTGGATATATATATATGATATTATAAATATCTCACATGCGACCCGGAATAAGACTATGCAATTAGCCTATTCAAATGTTTATCTGACTCCATAAAGATGATTTAGCATTATGCAAGAGACCATAGTTAAGTTACACTAATAGGCTATCAAGAAATGTCGGGGAATGGAATTCTGAATACAAGTGTATTTAATTACTTTGTAAAATGAATGGTTACATTCACAAGGCAGAAAGCTTAAGCTACAAAGCATTAATACAGGCATTATTCTAAGCATGATCAGAGAGGGAGAGAGCGAGTGCCATGGCCCATAGCTCATGGGAGAGAGCGAGTGTAAGTATCTCACCAACACAGATCAGGAACAAAAAAGAGAAAGAGACAATGAACCTAAGACCCTTTTATAACATCTGAGTTGTTTGCATTCAAAATCTGAGTAGTTGACCAATAGTATTGGTGTAAAATGAACCTTGGATCAGATATCAGACCTACAGACCTGTAAAGACAACAGAACCTCTGCTACCTAGAGGTGTGACAGGGGGGTTGGTGAGATCAACACAGAGACGGCTAAATTCCCGAACACAACACAGAAGAATCTGAGCATACAATTGATGAGAGCTACTTCTTGGGCTGGGCCACACACACACCGATACCCCTATTAACACCAAATCTTATTGAGTCCCCTTTTCTTGTCTCCCCAGTACAGTTTATGGTGAGTCAGTGGTCAGGGCCTGTATAGACTTCAGTGGAGAACCTCAGGTAGAGTATCGTTATACAACACCATCATTTCAACTGTCCGTTTTTATGTTTCTATTAGCTGCCTTTACTAGCCCTCAGAACCTGGTTCTTTTCTAGGTTTCTTCCTGGGTTCCTGCCTTTCTAGGGAGTTTTTCCTAGCCACCGTGCTTCTACATTACTTGCTGTTTGGGGTTATAGGCTGGGTTTCTGTACAGCACTTTGTGACATCTGCTGATGTAAAAAGGGCTTTATTAATTTGTTGGTTTGATTGATAGCCTCTAACACCAACCTAGTTTTATTACTGTCTATGAAAGGTATCACACTTCACAAAGACAAGGACAGTATGAGCTTTATGCAACATAGTCTGGTTAAAAGTCATTTGGTCAAAAGTAGTGCACTATATAGGAAGTATGGTGCTGATTGGGATGCATTCCATATCTCTCTACCAGATCGATTGGCATAGTGTTTGTATGGTAGTGTTGTGTTACGGTCCATAGTTCCTGGAGAGAATGCAGCTGGATCACCTCAGCAGAGCGGTGTGATTGGCAGCTGTGGATTTGACTCCGTACCAGCTGACATGAGCTTCCTGTACACCAGGGACCAGTTTAAAGGTAGAGAGCTGCACTGTTAGCTGTGTTCGTGAATGTTTATAGAGAACAACACAGTTGTTTGTGTCTGTGTGTTTGTACCGGCAGCCATCTGTGAAGAATTGCTCTTGACATTGCATTTCAGGCTCTTTTTTAATACTGGTGTTTTTCCTGTTATCTATTATGAATTACAGCACCATTTTGGCAAACAAGATGTTTTTGTTTTTAGCTGCATTTCAAACAGGCACTATGAGCTCACTGCATCAGTATTCTTGTTGGTTTCCGATGAGGTTTCTATCTGTGTACTAGTTCAGTCTTTCCTTCAGTAAAGGACACATAATAACCCTGTGTCATATCTGTTTACAGGAACACTGACAGCTTTGCGGTAGACAGCTCTCACTTCCTGTTTCCCACAGATCCATTATGGGAAATGTAGTCTTACATTAAAGTATTTAAAGTTCACTTAAAAATCAAAGCTTGTAAGATGTTTTTAGATCTAATGTTGAGATGAGTCCAAGGTCCACATCATATTTTGGAGATCCAGCTATTTGCCTGAATGAAAACGAACTATAGGCACCGTCTATTTCATCATTTTATTCGACACAACAAATGGGATGTGGTCTCATAAACCACTTTTGAGGTCTGAACATATCAGCCAATCTTTTGTTTAGGGGTGGACTATCCCTTAAAAATATGTTTGTTGCCATGGTGAATTCTGACAGACTGAATTTTTGAAGTGAAGTATCTCTTTAACAGTTTGTTGTGATGGTGACTTGGCTAAAGAGATGCTCCTTCCTTCCCTGTAAGGAGGCTGTGACATGGAAGTCAGCCATCTACGGCTTTGCAGACAGCGGCTCCCTGAGAAAGCTGAGGAAGAAATTTGGCCACCAACCTCTCCCCATCGTAGGAGCCAAAGTCAAGAAGAGGTATTGGCATTCCCATTCAAAGTAACTGCATTTTATTGGTATGGGACAGTCGGTTCTTGGCAATGCTGAAGTGGATTTAGAGGACTAGTCTATCAGTATAGATGAAATTAGTTAATGGCATCTGTCTGTGTTGAATTCTGTGGGTGATGGTGCAAATCGAGTGTATTTGGAAGTACAATGACCGTGTGTGTGTGTGTGTGTGTGTGTGTGTGTGTGTGTGTGTGTGTGTGTGTGTGTGTGTGTGTGTATTCCTCAGGGCTAGCCTGTTCCTCAGTAAGCAGATTGTCCAGCATGCCATATCCTTCATTGGCTCAGACTCATGGGTGGTCAGGAGATCCCAGCGCTTCCTGTATGAGGAGGAGTCAACATTAAGATGTAACACAACAACAAACCTTGACCCTCTGGACCTGACTCAGTCTGCCTGCATTCAATTACTCAATAATGCTACATTGTTGTCTTGCTGATGAGTAGCTGTTTTCACCAGTTTTGCCAAAGCAGAAATGGACTGGTAACCTGGCTACCCCTTCTTTAGCCGGTATTTTATCCATCATGGCTACCCAACCTACTCAATACCAAGCCCACAGTTCAAGCCCATCTACTGCTGCATACTGTACCCACTTAGGTAGGTGGTCCTCTGTAGCTCAGTTGGTCGAGTATGGTGCTTGCAGCGCCAGGTTAGTGTGTTCGATTCCCGGGACCACCAGTATGTAAAATGTATGCACGCATGACTGTAATTCATGCGATAAAAGTGTCCACTTAATGGCATGTCTTATTATATTATAGGTCGAACTCCTGTCACGTCCATAGTCTACCTCAGTATCTTCATCTCTCTCCCCGTCCCTGCTTTCACTACAGCTAATTAGGTCAAGCAACAGTGACCGTTCACATATTTTTTTAATTACTAGCTTCTGATGAAACTACTGCCTCATTTATTCACAAACATCCAATGTGGAGAGAAAAAAGATTGTTAACAACCCGTGTCTTTCTTCATGTGGAGAGAGCTAGATGATAATGAGTCATACAGCAGTCTCAAGTGATTCCTCATGTTTCTCTCCTCATTATGTCTGTGGGGCATCTCAACACTGGTTCTGGACAACAACGCTGCACTAGGGAGTATAATGTCTGTGATGTGTCCTACCTCTACTGTACCTTTCACCTGGCATCAGTAGCTTACAGGAGCATACAGGTGTTAAATGTTATTCAAATAGATTTTCTCTCTCTCTCCCCTTCTCCCCTTCTCCCCTTCTCCCCTTCTCCCCTTCTCTCCCTCCCTCCCTCCCTCCCTCCCTCCCTCCCTCCCTCCCTCCCTCCCTCCCTCCCTCCCTCCCTCCCTCCCTCCCTCCCTCCCTCCCTCCCTCCCTCCCTCCCTCCCTTTCCTCTCTCTCTCCCTCCCTCCCTCTCTCTCCCTTTCTCTCTCTCCCTCCCTCCCTTTCCTCTCTCTCTCCCTCCCTCCCTCTCTCTCCCTTTCCCTCCCTCCCTCCCTCCCCCTCCCTCCCTTTCCTCTCTCTCTCCCTCCCTCCCTCTCTCTCCCTTTCTCTCTCTCCCTCCCTCCCTTTCCTCTCTCTCTCCCTCCCTCCCTCTCTCTCCCTTTCCCTCCCTCCCTCCCTCCCCCTCCCTCCCTTTCCTCTCTCTCTCCCTCCCTCCCTCTCTCTCCCTTTCTCTCTCTCCCTCCCTCCCTTTCCTCTCTCTCTCCCTCCCTCCCTCTCTCTCCCTTTCCCTCCCTCCCTCCCTCCCTCCCTCCCTCCCTCCCTCCCTCCCTCCCTCCCTCCCTCCCTCCCTCCCTCCCTCCCTCCCTCTCTCTCTCTCCCTCTCTCTCTCCCTCTCTCCTTCTCTCTCTCCCTCTCCCTCTCTTCTTCTCTCTCCCTCTCTCCCCCCTCTCCTCTCTCTCTCCCTTTCTCTCCCTCCCCCCCCTCCCTCCCTCCCTCCCTCCCCCCCCTCTCCCCCTCCCTCCCCAGGTCCAGTACTCTGTGCATGTAGGTGTTGGTGGCATCTGGTGGTTGATAAAGATGTTCTGTGGCAGCCTGCTGTTTTGGTTCCTTGGGAAGTTCGGCCCAGGAAAGAAGCTCCTATACTCTACATAGGCCCTGGTCAGAAGTAGTGCACTAACACCCTATTCATTACAGTACATAGTGCACTACTTCTGACCAGGGCCTAACACCCTATTCATTACAGTACATAGTACACTACTTCTGACCAGGGCCTAACACCCTATTCATTACAGTACATAGTACACTACTTCTGACCAGGGCCTAACACCCTATTCATTACAGTACATAGTACACTACTTCTGACCAGGGCCTAACACCCTATTCATTACAGTACATAGTACACTACTTCTTACCAGGGCCTAACACCCTATTCATTACAGTACATAGTACACTACTTCTGACCAGGGCCTAACACCCTATTCATTACAGTACATAGTACACTACTTCTGACCAGGGCCTAACACCCTATTCATTACAGTACATAGTACACTACTTTTGACCAGGACCTAACACCCTATTCATTACAGTACATAGTGCACTACTTTTGACCAGGGCCTAACACCCTATTCATTACAGTACATAGTGCACTACTTTTGACCAGAGTCCATATTGGCACATCCAGTGTATTTTTCCACATTAGATGTGTGTGGTAATTAGCTTAATCAGGTAGCTTGGTTACTATACAGTCACAGTTGGTTGACTATATTAAGGGCAGTGAAAGAAGGGCAGAGTAGAGAGACGAGACAAATGAATAGCCTCCTCTTCATCGAACTGTGAGCCCCTCGCTGAGATAACCTCTACAGCTGTCAGATCTGTGTGAATATAGCACACAGTTACTGTACTGGAAAACGATAACAAGAAGAAATGATCTGTATTGGACATTAAGGTAATGAGCTAAATTTTCCAGTTAATTGGTTGATTTTTCTGCTCCTCAGTTTCCAGAGTTCTCCTTTGGCGTGTTCACCAAGGCTGGAGCCAGCAGGAAGCAGGCCCTGTAGTCGACTCAGGCCTGATGAGACATTTATATGAATGGTCCAGTCACCCATGTGTCTAGTGAGAAGAACCGCCATAAATTTTTTATGCTTATTCAAGTTTTGGATGCAGGCATTGTAGACTGTTGATTAGATAACTATAAACATATTTTATTCATTATTATTTAAAATAAGGCACTTTATTCATTTGATCAGTTTATGGAAGTGGAGGCTAGTAGATGGAGGGAACATCTTTCAGTCTGTTTTTCAGGTATGGTTATGCTGAGGCTCTGCACCCCTCTCAGGGAAGACCCAACGCTAGGATCTGTACCCAGAAACATGGAGCAGGTTGGCTCAGTCTGGTTGGTGTGTTGGTTTGGTTTGCTAGTAATGCATGTCAGGGTTGTGCCTGTTCATGGTCTGTCCAGTGTCCACACAGTTTTTTGCTTATTATTATTATTATTATTATTATCATCTACGTCTTGATTATCATTGGTGCACATCATTTGTGTTGATTAACTATGTTGACTTTGATTGGTCCACAGAGCCTGGCTATGTAGCCACGCCTGTCGCTATGGTACAGGCAACTATCACCATTCTGAACGAACCACAATTCCTTCCTATCAAGTCTCTCTCATGACATTGTAAAGGTAGACACACGATAATGTAAACAGATACAGGACCGAGAACTAAACCTTGTGCTGTGGTTGACAGAGAAGGAGTGTACATGCAGTCCAGGAGCAGCGTTTGCCAGGACCACTCTCATCAACCGCCTCAGCAGACATGGCCTCGTCTTCTCAGTGAAGAGATTTTAAAGAGAAGTGGCACCCTATTTCCTATAGAGTAGTTTACTATGTAGGGAATCGGGTGCCTGTTTGTGACATAGCCAGGGTCTGAGAAGAGGACTCCTGTTACCAATCCCAAATGGACTCCCACAACTAGGACTGCTAAATTCTGCCGCATTTCCTGCTTCTGGTGGTGGGGGCATTTCTTGTAGATCTGAGAGGTTTGATTTGGACTGTTTATTTTGTTTTGCAATATTGAAATTGGTGATAGCTCCACTTAGCCCTGTGATGGGCTACGTATGTTCACCATATTGCTGATACACCCATCCAGTCCATCTAGATCCATATTAAGTTCTATTGGCTAGAGGTGAGTGGGTGCTGAGCAATACTCTAACCCCCATCAGCCCTAGTCCCAACAGCTCTCCGTGTGTCGAGAGCTTTACACAGTGACTACTGTGGTCTATGTTAGAGGAAATACTGGATGTCAATATTAGGACAAATGGACAAACCTCATCCACTTAAAGTAGTATCTGGCTCCCCTCAAGGCTGTAAGATTGATGGAATGCAATTTTTATCAGGCTAAAGGGGACTGGCATCCAGACAGGTGGCCAAATTCTCTCATGTCCCATTTGAACTGTCCTTTTATGGCTTTTGATCTGAATGTTGTAGAGTGGTGTCGGAAGTGTCAGTCAATCCATCAGTGGGTTTCAAGTTAATTGTCTGTAATACAAGTGACTTTTATGAGTACTGTTGCTGTGTAAGTGAGTGTCCTTGACCCATATTACAGCTCCATACTTCACAATAGGATTTAGTGAAGTAGAGGAGTCTATGGGCTGTTGTGTGGTCTTATAACCAAGAGTGGACTGTAGACGATAGGTCTTCATTCTGTGTGTGTTAAATCACATTTGAATACACATATTTGGCCCACTGTGTGTGTGTGTGTGTGTGTGCGCGTGTGCGCGTGTGCGTGTGAAGCCAGTGATTAATAAATGTGGTGATATTTGTTTTTTTGTTTTATAGAAAAACAACAAGCAAGCAGTACACACTGCTCGGTACACGTATAAACACACACATATGGTAACCTGAAAATGTAACAACAAAATTCACCTCAGACTGGTCAACCTAAACCATGTTTACAACTGCAGTCTAACAACGCCCATCACCACATGCAGAACCCAACCTCCACCACTAGGTGGTGGTGTTTCTCTTACTCCACATTCCCTTCCCATGTCCCAAATATTTACACGTCACCAACTAGCTAAGCTGACAGTAGAGGTCATTCGGAGGCACGTAATTAAAAGGTCATGTATATACTTTTAGACACAATGAATGGAGGAGGACGGGAGGGAGGGAGGACGGGAGGGAGGACGGGAGGCAGGGGTTATCGTGGGTAGCAGATGTGGTTATGTGAATAGGGAGGAGGACCAAGGTTGGAGGGACCTGGAAGGCATCGTCTGTCTGTAGACTGTGACTCAGCCTCCCTTCCCTCTTCAGCTCTGTCTTTCCCCTCCCCCACCACAACAGCTCTGTTAGGAGAGCATCACAGACAGAGAGACAGAGACAGAGAGAGAGAGCGAAGGAGAGGAAGAGGGAGAGAGGTGTCCTAGTAGCTATGCAGAGGGAAATAGACAAGTGCTTTCATTGATAAAACTGCGGGAGGGTAATTTCTATGTTAAGTAGCAGTTAAGTACAGGGTGTATAGCATAGCTAAGATTGTAGCTAAGAGCCTTGCAAGGTGCACTTCTTCCCTGTCTGCATGTGACAGACAGGGAGGAAGGGAGAGAGACAGGAGAATGCAGTGGTTTCCCTATGCGTAGAGTCTACAGGAGCCCCACCCCTCTCCCTCTTCTCCCCTCCTTTCTATCTCCTCTGCATCCCACCATTGTGGATGTGTTGTTATTCATGCCACCTCCCCCACATTAGCCACCTCATTGCCTCTTCTATTCCTCTCCTCTCCTTTCCACGAATTATCTCTCATCTCTCCCTCTTTCATCTCCTCTCCTGTCCAATCCTCACTCCCTTCCTCTCTCCTCTCCTCACTCCCTTCCTCTCCCTCTTTCCTCTCCTCACTCCCTTCCTCTCTCCTCTCCTGTTCTCTCCTCACTCCCTTCCTCTTTCCTCTTCTCACTCCCTCTTTCCTCACTCCCTTCCTCTCTCCCCTCTCCTCACTCCCTTCCTCTCTCCCTCTTTCCTCTCCTCACTCCCTTCCTCTCTCCCTCTTTCCTCACCTCACTCCCTTCCTCTCCCTCTTTCCTCTCCTCACTCCCTTCCCCTCTCCTCACTCCCTTCCTCTCCCCTCTCCTCACTCCCTTCCTCTCTCCTCTCCTCACTCCCTTCCTCTCCTCACTCCCTTCATCTCTCGCTCTTCCCACTCTTCTCCCCGTCTTGTCTCCTCTTTACCTCTCATTTGCTCTCTCCATCTCCTCTCTTATCCCTCTTCTCCTGCCTTCTTCTGACTGATCCCTTCATCAGTCCCTCACACAGCACACAGACTCCACCCTAGCAGTCAGACAGACGCAGGATGCTTAGAATGGGCTGCAGAGCAAAACCCCTATCAGCCCCACAGATCCCGATTTCACTCAATTTATTTCACTTTTTCTCTTTGACACGCACTCCCTCTTTCGCTCCCTCTCTCAATCTATACCTCTCTTGCTGTCTCTATGATCCTATCTTTCCTCTCCTTCCCTCTGTCTCTTTCTTTCATCCTCTTGCTGTCTCTCCCTCTCTTACATTCCCTCAATGTGTGTATCTCTCTCTGTCCTCTCTCTCTCTCTCTCTCTCTGTCCTCTCTCCCCCTGTCCCCTCTCTCTCCCCCCGTGTCCTATCTCTCCCCCCTGTCCTCTCTCTCTCTCTCTCTCTCTCTCTCTCTCTCTCTCTCTCTCTCTCTCTCTCTGTCCTCTCTCCCCCTGTCCCCTCTCTCTCCCCCCGTGTCCTCTCTCTCCCCCTGTCCTATCTCTCCCCCCTGTCCTCTCTCTCTCTCTCTCTCTCTCTCTCTCTCTCTCTCTATCCCTGTCCTGTTTCCTCTCTTTCTTTCCCTGTCCTCTCTCTTTCTGTCCTCTCTATTTCTTTCTCCCTGTCATCTCTATATTTCTCTCTCTCCCCCCTTTAGAGGACTGCTGTTTCTCTCTGTAGGAGAATGTCTCGTGTTCCAATAGCAGCAGCACAGCCCAGTCCTTACATAACCCTCCTTCCATTCCTCCCCTCTTCCCTCCCTCCCTCCCTCTCACTCTGCCCGGCTGTAAGAACAGCTCTGTTAGATTACATTACATTGTGAGCAGTTCTACTTCTCAAGGGCTGCTCAGATGTGATGGTCGCTGTAGCCTGCTTGCAAGGACAGTCTGAATACATTTAGGGGGACAGATATAGCCCCTGTAAATGAGAATGAGTGCTAGCAGGCCAGGCAGGCAGGCAGATAGGGAGAGGAATCAAAATAAAGAGAAAGAGAATAGGGGGATGAGGGTATAGAAGATGAGGGAGTCAAAGTGTCAGATGTTGAGAGATTCAGAGTGGGTTCTGAGTGTGTGTAGAATTAAAAATCAGATAGGTAGACAGCCAGGGATGGGGAACATGAGATGACAGATTCCGTGGGAGACAGTGTATGGGGGATGCCAAACACTGAAGGAGATATGGTTCTAGGGAAGAGGCTAATTCTCAGTACTGTTTGGGACAAGACACATCTCTATCATAAAACACCAAATTCTTTAATTACAAGCTAGTAGCCATCAGCACCAGCACAAACTGGGTGGTGTATCCATCAGACAGACAGAGACAGAGAGAGGGAGGGAGAGCGACAGGGAGAGAGGGAGAGAGACAGACAGAGAGACAGAGAGAGAGAGAGAGAGAGAGAGATACCATGTCATGTGTCTTCTCAGTCAGATTGAGACTGGTCTACTACTATTGCTTTAATGTGTTATTATTGTTGTTGTAGTTGCTGTTAATGGTAATCCCATTTCAACTACTATTATTATTGCTGTTGGTCCCACCCATTTTTTTTTATATGTATACTTTGTCAATAAAGTCAATTGAATTGAGAGAGAGAGAGAGAGAGAGAGAGAGAGAGAGAGAGAAAGGGGGGGAGCAGAATGTCTATAATTAGCTCACACCCTGGATGTAGACTATACACAGTGTGCAGTACCAGACATTAGTTGCTGAAAGGAACAAGTCAGCAATGTTCCACTGCAGGGAGTGCACTTGTCATTCATCACACACATACGCACACGCACCATCTTAATCCATCCATTTTACAACCACGCAACCCCATTACACACAGTCACTCATATGTTATACTTCAGCCATACAACAGTCACTCATATGTTAAACTTCAGCCATACAACAGTCACTCATATGTTATACTTCAGCCATACAATTCTCTGTATCTTCTCTGAAAACCACATACTCAGACAGCAACATTACCCTATCATTTACTGTGTTTAAGTGATCACGACCCACAGTCACGATGCAGGGAGCATCCGAGCTGTAAATGGCACTGGCTGCATCCCAAATGGCACCCTAGTCCCTATTTAGTGCACTAGTTTTGACCAGGGCCCATAGGGTAGTGCATTATATAATGTATAAGGTGCCATTTGGAACGCAGTGAGGGGACTGGAGGAGGGCTTGTTTACTGGTGGGTAGCACTTTACTTTATGCTATTTATTTATTTATTTACGAAATTACGTGATCAAATGGTCAAATGGTAATTACACATTTATTGCACAGGCACCACAACCATTTGCATAGAATACAGCGGGGGCCGGTGCCATTTAAGATAAGGGAGGAAGACATATGTTTTTTATGAGCATGTCCTTATTTCTATTACAGTATATTGGATAATAATAAATCATTTGCCTGTTTTGCATGTTATTTTGGCATTATTACGTGTCACATATCAGTGTGCAAACAATGTCATTTTTTTTAAACAATGAGTGGCTTGGAAGGAATCAGTGGCTAACTGCAAACGTTGCAAAGCAATCACAAGCATTTCGCTACACTCACAATAACATCTGCTAACCATGTGTATGTGACCAATAAAATTTGATTTGACTATTTTGCTTCCCCTGATGTTAGGTGGAGAGGGTGTGTGGTCCAAGTCTGGTTTGAAGGGTCTCTTTTCCAACCTTAAAAGGATAAACATTCACACGCAACACCATGGTCCAGAAAAGATTGAACTGGGACTTCTCAACTGGGAAATCTCAGACTTCAGTGAGTTCAAGACAACTGGGAACTAAGAAACAAACGAGCTCCGGCTGGGAAAAAACGTTTTGAACAGTCATCCAACTCGGAATTCCAAGTTGGGAACTCTGGCCTCTTTCTAGAGCTCCGACCTGCAGATCACTGACAACATTTGATGACACAGTTGCCCACAAGAAGGACCGCTGCGCCACCTTCCTTCAAGTTACCACAGCACAATGGTGAGTCCAAACATGTCTTGTATGCTGCTGCATAAATTATGTAATATGCCAGGGAGATATGTTTACTGTAGCTAATAAAGTAATACTAAGTGTATGTTGTGTAGTAAGCTGTTAGTAGCCCATGTGCCTCACCCTAATAATTTGATCCCTTTCCCCCTCATAACCGACTGTTCTGACTTGGTGGTGGACATGTAGCCTATAGCCTGTTTTAGAGAAATGTCATCATCGAATATTGTAAGAGCTTTCATTGTCTGCTTATATGCCCCTTTTATTTATCCTATGGTTCTGACTTGGTTTACAGGGAGAATACTGCAAGAATGGCCCATGTTCTGAATTCTGTCGAAGTACATTTCAAAAGTGCTGAACAAATAGTTATTGTCTACATCCGTCTTCGCTCGCTCATCATTGTCTTAATCGAAATTACGGATTACCTCTTATCAGCTCATCGTTCCCTAATGCCATAGTTTGTACATCTCAATTGTCAGTAGAAACCACATTTGTCTAAGCAAGTCAGCCATATCAGCTATGTTTTTTGTTTGTATATATTGTAGCAGGATCAAGGGTATGGGGTTTCCACATCACCAAGTTCAATAACAAAACAGGCACCAGTAGCACAAATATAATGCAAAGGGGAAGTTTTAGGGATTTTGGAACATGGGGAAAGAACGTGGAATTCACCAATCACCTACAGACCACAAGCCGTTCTCTTTGTCCGTTCCGTTTTCCAGGGGTAATCCTCACACTCGGGTTCTCAGCCAATCCGGTCTGGTACACCAGGGGGGTAGTCCGACAGTCCAGGTCACAACGGGCAATCACACAGATTTTGCTCTCGTTTCTCTCACTCTTCATACCTCCCTTGTCTCTCACCTCATCTGCCTCTTTGTGCAGGCTACTTCCTCCTTTATCCCCAAGCACTCCCTGGCTTAACGATTCACAGTCTTGCCTCGTTGGGGCAGGAAGTCCATATAAGGCATGGGGGCTGAGCCAGCGACCTGCCAATTATCTTTCCTCAAGTACCACTCCCCTCACCTCTCCCTGCCGTCTGCCACAATATTTTCTTAAATGAGGCTTAGTAAACTGCCAGACAAGGCTCCACTGATAGCCACGTGCAGAGGTGGTAAGGATTCACTCCATGGTGCTGAAAAGAAAGCTCTGCTGTTGGGACAGCTTTATGTAGGCCCTAACAGTTTGTGGGCACCGCTTGTCATCATTATAGTGCAATTCATGTATTGTTTAGTGTTGTGTTGTGTGGTGGCTTTGCTGGCATGCATCTAAATATTTTTTTTGAGTTTGCCCCACCAAGATTTATATGCTAAAATCGCCACTGTCTTGGATGACTGTCATTCATATTCTATTCACCCAGTTCAATGTAACATCGATAGGTTTAGGCTACTACATGAATTTTCCCTATACCAATCATGAGGTTGCTGCAACCTAGCCTATAAATTAAAGTTTACAACGTAGGTGCACACAGGCCGAGATACGTTTTTTTTAGGTGAGAGACAGTGACACGTTCAATACCGCCTTGCACACTCTTGCCTGCATCTAGCTGATCTAGGGTGTAATAATTAGTCCAACAGTTCAGGTATGTTTGTCTCCGTTTTGTTCCATTTTAAACGTTTTTCAACAGAATCAGTGGAATGAATACACTCCTGATCACACATAAACACAGTTGACTTTCATAGTAGCCATAAACAAACAGCATGATCACTTTACTTGTTAATTCCTTCTCACATCTACACTCTCCTCCTCTCACCTTTTCCCTTCGTTTGTGGGATCCAGATCAAAACGCATCAGCTGTCTGTGACCAGGCGACAAAACCTTTCCAAGCCAAACCTTCATATCATAACCGCTAACCACTACACACAGCCTACATCGTTGTCACCATATTAGCTAAAATAATGTAATTGTCAACATAGATATAGAACTAACATGTTAGTAAACCCGCTACAATCATCTAATACAGCGTACAGTCATTAAACAGTTTAGCAGTTACCCCCCGACGGGCCCCAGTGGCAATAAATTAGTAAACTCAAAAGCTTACCTAGTCATAGCCAGCTAGCTAACATAGCATTCCTCTGTTTGAGCCGGGTGTTTGAGTAGGCTAAACTAGCTAGCTCCATTTGCTAGCTAAGCAAGTGAAAGCGAAAAGAAATGACTAAATATAGCTCTCTCTCTCTTGCTTCCCCTTCATTTTTGAAGAAATATATTTGTTGAAAACAGTTTAACTATTGTCTTTCTCTCTCTTTGAGTCAACTACTCACTACATGTTATGCACTGCAGTGCTAGCTAGCTGTAGCTTATGCTTTCAGTACTAGATTAATTCTCTGATCCTTTGATTGGGTGGACAACATGTCAGCTCATGCTGCAAAAGCTCTGATAGGTTGGAGGACGTCCTCAAGAAGTTGTCATAATTACTTTGTAAGTCTATGAAAGGTGATGAGAACCATGCGCCTCCTAGGTTTTGTATTGAAGTCAATGTACACAGAGGAGGACAGAAGCTAGCTGTCCTCCGGCTACACCATGGTGCTACTACAGAGTGCTGTTCAGGCTACTGTAGGCCTTCATTGCAAAACAGTGTTTTTTAATCAATTATTTGGTGACCTGAATGTATTTATAGTTTTCTCTAAAAAGGATACAGTTTTAAATGTTTCACTATTAAAAAAATAAATAAGTTCACTGAGGAGGATGGTCCTCCCCTTCCTCCTCTGAGGAGCCTCCACTGATAGAATGTAATATGTTTATGTTACTAAAAAGTATCACAAATATAAATGAATGGAAAGTTACAGTTCTAGATCAGTATTGCTGTACCTCTCCTCTCTTCTCCTCCCCTGCTCCTCTCCCCTCCTTTTCTCTCCTCCTCCTCTCCTCCTCTCCCCTCTCCTCCTCTCCTTCTCTCCTCCCCCTGCTCCTCTCCTCATTCCCTCTCCTCCTCCCCTCTCTTCCTCCCCTCCCCTCTCCTCTCCTCCTCCTCTCCCCTCTTCCCCATCCCCTCTCCTCCTCTCTTCTCCTCCTCTCCTCTTCTCTCACTAGATGTACTTCTGTCATGAATAATGCAGAAGCTACAGTTCAGTGTATAGGGATTGCGTCGTATTGCAGCAGCACTTGTTTTCCCCAATGTTTCCTTTATCCTGATTTATCTCACTGGAAGCTACAGAATAGATGCAGCATCATGCGCTCTGTCTCTGTAGCAGCTTAGTCTGATTCAACGGTTTGGCAGAAATATGCAGACTGCCCTCTAAGAACTGAAGTTTTCTCATAAGAGATATTGCAGCTTTCTTTTGTGTGGCATAAGACAACTCAAAATGACCGACAAGGTTGTTCTTGTGAAGAAGACAGGAATATAATGCACATTTATATTTTGGAATACATTTATTTAGACAGTCAGGGTAATAATGTTGTTTTTCTTTCTTGGGATATCATACATGTTGTAAATATAATGTTTTATATTTACAACGTGTGTGTGTGTGTCTGTGTGTGTGTCTGTGTGTGTGCATGTGTGTGTGTCTGTGTGTGTGTGTGTGTGTGTGTGTGTGTGTGTGTGTGTGCATGCGCGTGTGTGTGTGCGCGTGTGTGTGTGTGCTCATGCGTGCGTGCGTGCGTGCGTGCGTGCGTGCGTGCGTGTGTGTGTGTGTGTGTGTGTGTGTGTGTGTGAGTGTGTGTGTGTGTGTGTGTGTGTGTGAGTGTGTGTGTGTGTGTGTGTGTGTGTGTGTGTGTGTGTGTGTGTGTGTGTGTGTGTGTGTGTGTGTGTGTGTGTTTGCCTGGGGGATGTTGTGCTGTGTTGTCTAGCCGTTAGGACCTAATATGAAGTGTGGAAGGATGATTGATCCTAATTTTGAAACACCACCATCACATTCATCTAACTAATGAGACCTTCCAAAGGTCCACCGGATGCTGACTCCTGGGCTGTGTCCCAAATTATACCCTATATAGGCCCTGGTACAACGTGGTGCACTACATAGGTAATAGGGTGCCATTTGGAACACAACCAATTGTTACCTTTTATGAAGGTAATTGTTACCTTTTGTGAAGGTAACAATTGGCTCATATTAAAATGATTAAAGTACATGCATATCTCCATAAAGCTGGATGGTATAGTACAATATATGTATATTTCCATTATTAATATCAGTCAAGTTATACAGTGCCTTCATACTCTTGACTTATTACACATTTTGCTGTGTTACAGTCTGAATTCAAAATGGATTAAATGTATTTCTTTTCTCACCCCTCTACACACAATACCCCATAATGACAAAGTGAAAACATATTTGTAGAAATTATAGCAAATGTATTGAAAATGAAATACAGAAATATCTAATTTACACAAGTATTCACACCCCTTTTATAGAAGCACCTTTGGTGGCGATTAGAGTTTTGTTATATTTCAGTCTTCTGTGATGTATAGAAAGTGTAATACTGAGACGCAAGCTCAAAATTGTATACATTTCAGGTGGTACAGGTGTCTTTTTTTTCTGCCCATAACCATGTGTGTGAGGTTTATACTTTTATTTCAAAGATATATTTAAGACTACCAAGAAACACTCTGTGACCCTGATTTAGCCCACTGCAGGAAAAGATTAAGTTAGATTGTGAGCTTCAATGGGATTCAAGTCTGAGCTTTGGCTGGACTACTCAAGGACTTTCACATTCTTGTTCTGAAGCCATTCCAACATTGTTTTGGCTGTATGCTTGGGGTCATTGTCCTGTTGGAAGGTAAATCTTCACCTCAGTCTAAGGTCGTTTTCACTCTGAAGCAGGTTCTCATCAAGGATTTGTCTGTATTTGGTTCCATTCATTGTTCCCTCTAGCCTTACCAGTCTACCAGGTCCTTTTTGCAAAGTTCCTCAGTTTTTTCAGACGGCTAGCCCCGAGTGACGCAGCGGTCTAAGGCTCTGCATCTCAGTGCAAGAGACATCATTACAGTCCCTGGTTTTAATCCAGGCTGTATCACATCCAGCTGTGATTGGGAGTCCCATAGGGCGGCGCACAATTGGCCGGGGTAGGCCGTAATTGTAAATAAGAATTTGTTCTTAACTGACTTGCCTAGTTAAATAAAGGTTACATTTTAAAAAAAACATTTGGCAGAGTCTGGGTAGTTCCATATTTTTTACATTTCCCAATGATGGAGATCACTTTGCTCTTGGAAATGTTAAACACTCTAGAATCTCCCCAGATATATGCCTCATTACAATTCTATCTCGGAGTCTACGGACAGTTCCTTGGACTTCATGGTATAGTTCCTGCTCTAACATGCACTGTCAACTGTGGACCTTATATATTTTTTATTTTTTTTATTTCACCTTTATTTAACCAGGTAGGCCAGTTCAGAACAAGTTCTCATTTACAACTGCAACCTGGCCAAGATAGAGCAAAGCAGTGTGACAAAAACAACAACAAAGAGTTACACATGGGATAAACAAACGTACAGATGTATACAGAATGGTATATAGACAGGTGTTTTTCTTTCTAAATCATGTCCAAACATTAGAATTGGCCACAGGTGGAATCCAATCAAGTTGTAGTGACATCAAGGATGATCAAAGGAATATGGATGCTCCTGAGCTCAATTTGGAGTGTCATAGCAAAGGGGTGTGAATGCTTACATCGGCAGTCAAAAGTTTGGACACACCTACTCATTCAAGGGTTTTTCTTTATTCGGACTATTTTCTACATTTGCCTTGATGACAGCTTTGCACACTCTTGGCATTCTCTCAACCAGCTTCATGAGGTAGTCACCTGGAATCTCAAATATGAAATATATACTGTTCAAAAAAATAAAGGGAACACTTAAACAACACATCCTAGATCTGAATGAAAGAAATAATCTTATTAAATACTTTTTTCTTTACATAGTTGAATGTGCTGACAACAAAATCACACAAAAATAATCAATGGAAATCCAATTTATCAACCCATGGAGGTCTAGATTTGGAGTCACACTCAAAATTAAAGTGGAAAACCACACTACAGGCTGATCCAACTTTGATGTAATGTCCTTAAAACAAGTCAAAATGAGGCTCAGTAATGTGTGTGGCCTCCACGTGCCTGTATGACCTCCCTACAACGCCTGGGCATGCTCCTGATGAGGTGGCGGATGGTCTCCTGAGGGATCTCCTCCCAGACCTGGACTAAAGCATCCGCCAACTCCTGGACAGTCTGTGGTGCAACGTGGCGTTGGTGGATGGAGCGAGACATGATGTCCCAGATGTGCTCAATTGGATTCAGGTCTGGGGAACGGGCGGGCCAGTCCATAGCATCAATGCCTTCCTCTTGCAGGAACTGCTGACACACTCCAGCCACATGAGGTCTAGCATTGTCTTGCATTAGGAGGAACCCAGGGCCAACCGCTCCAGCATATGGTCTCACAAGGGGTCTGAGGATCTCATCTCGGTACCTAATGGCAGTCAGGCTACCTCTGGCGAGCACATGGAGGGCTGTGCGGCCCCCCAAAGAAATGCCACCCCACACCATGACTGACCCACCGCCAAACCGGTCATGCTGGAGGATGTTGCAGGCAGCAGAATGTTCTCCACGGCGTCTCCAGACTCTGTCACGTCTGTCACGTGCTCAGTGTGAACCTGCTTTCATCTGTGAAGAGCACAGGGCGCCAGTGGCGAATTTGCCAATCTTGGTGTTCTCTGGCAAATGCCAAACGTCCTGCACGGTGTTGGGCTGTAAGCCAACCCCCACCTGTGGACGTCGGGCCCTCATACCACCCTCATGGAGTCTGTTTCTGACCGTTTGAGCAGACACATGCACATTTGTGGCCTGCTGGAGGTCATTTTGCAGGGCTCTGGCAGTGCTTCTCCTGCTCCTCTTTGCACAAAGGCGGAGGTAGCGGTCCTGCTGCTGGGTTGTTGCCCTCCTACGGCCTCCTCCACGTCTCCTGATGTACTGGCCTGTCTCCTGGTAGCGCCTCCATGCTCTGGACACTACGCTGACAGTCCCACAGCAAACCTTCTTGCCACAGCTCGCATTGATGTGCCATCCTGGATGAGCTGCACTACCTGAGCCACTTGTGTGGGTTGTAGACTCCGTCTCATGCTACCACTAGAGTGAAAGCACTGCCAGCATTCAAAAGTGACCAAAACATCAGCCAGGAAGCATAGGAACTGAGAAGTGGTCTGTGGTCCCCACCTGCAGAACCACTCCTTTATTGGGGGTGTCTTGCTAATTGCCTATAATTTCCACCTGTTGTCTATTCCATTTGCACAACAGCATGTGACATTTATTGTCAATCAGTGTTGCTTCCTAAGTGGACAGTTTGATTTCACAGAAGTGTGATTGACTTGGAGTTACATTGTGTTGTTTAAGTGTTCCCTTTATTTTTTTGAGCAGTGTATTTAATTTTGTTTAGCACTTTTTTTGGTTACTACATGATTCCATGTATTTCATAGTTTTGATGTCTTCACTATTATTCTACAATGTAGAAAATAGTAAAAATAAAGAAAAACCCTGGAATGAGTAGGTGTGTCCATACTTTTGACTGGTACTGTATGTAAATGAGGTATTTCTGTATTTCATTTTCAATACATTTGTTAAAATGTCAAAAAACATGTTTTCACTTTGCCATTATGGGGTATTGTGTGTAGATTGTTGAGAAAAATATTCAGGCTGTAACAACAAAATGTGGAAAACGTCTAGGGTTCTGGATAGAGTACTGTCTGAAGGCACTGTTACTCTATACTGGGGGTATTGTTCAGGTTGTCATTACACATACCGTTCAATATACCTTAAATGTTCATACACATTTAGATGTATATTATGTTGCTGTTATACTGTATGTCAGTGTGGGTAAAATTATATTGATGTCTTTGTCCTGGTGAGTCTGACTAACAGATAAAGACAGACATATACAGTTGAAGTGGGAAGTTTACATACACTTAGGTTGGAGTCATTAAAACTTGTTTTTCAACCACTCCACAAATTTCTTGTTAACAAACTATAGTTTTGGCAAGTCGTTTAGGACATCCACTTTGTGCATGACACAAGTCATTTTTCCAACAATTGTTTACTGTATCACTGTATCACAATTCCAGTGGGTCAGAAGTTGCCTTTAAACAGCTTGGAAAATTCCAGAAAAGGATGTCATGGCTTTAGAAGCTTCTAATATGCGAATTGACATCATTTGAGTCAATTGGAGGTGTACCTGTGGATGTATTTCAAGGCCTACCTTCAAACACAGTGCCATCATGGGAAAATCAAAAGAAATCAGTCAAGACCTCAGAAAAAAATTGTAGACCTCCACAAGTCTGGTTCATCGTTTGGAGCAATTTCCAAATGCCTGAAGGTACCACGTTTATCTGTACAAACAATAGTACGCAAGTATAAACACCATGGGACCACACAGCTGTCATACCGCTCAGGAAGGAGACGTATTATGTCTCCTAGAGATGAACGTACTGTCACGTCCTGACCAGTATAAGGGGTTATTTGTTATTGTAGTTTGGTCAGGACGTGGCAGGGGGTGTTTGTTTAGAGTGTTTCGGGGTTTGTTGGGCTATGTTCTTTGTTAGTCTATTTCTATGTTAGTTCTAGTATGTCTATTTCTATGTGGTGTTTATTAGGTGGACCTTCAATTGGAAGCAGCTGCTCCTCGTTGCTTCTAATTGAAGGTCCTATTTAAGAGGGGTGTTTTTCTATGGGATTTGTGGGTAGTTGTTCCTTGTTTAGTGTTTGTTGCACCTGACAGGACTGTTTCGTTTTGTTCTTTTTTGTATACGTATTTAGTTGTTTCTCCTTCTTCAAAATAAAAAGAAGATGAGTATACATATTCCCGCTGCATTTTGGTCCAATCCATACGACAACCGTGACAGAACTAGCCACCACAAACGGACCAAGCAGCGGAGGAAGGAGCAGCAGCAGAGCTCTGTGGAGTCATGGACATGGGAAGAGATTCTGGATGGGGCAGGATCTTGGCACCAGGCTGGGGAGTATCGGCGCCCTAAGGAGGAGCTGGAAGCAGCCAAGGTGGAGCGACGCTATTATGAGGCATTATTCGCACCAAGAGGCAAGTGCGAGAGGCAGCCCCAAAAATGTTTTGGGGGGGCACACGGGTAGTTTGGCTGGGCCAAGGGTGAGCCCTAAGCCAACTCCCCGTGCTTATTATGGGGAGCGTATGGAGTGGAGAGCGCCGGAGTATGCGGAAGTGCGCACGATCTCACCCATGCGCACGCACAGTCCGGTGCGAGCGATCCAAGCCCCTCGCTAGTGCCGTGCTAGAGTGGGCATCCAGCCTGGGAGGAGGATGCCTGCGTAGCACATCTGGCCACCAGTGCGCCTCCTAGGCCCAGGCTACCCTACACCTGCTCTACACACGGCAGCCATCAGGCCTCTGCACAGCGCAGTTTGCCCTGTGCCAGCACTCCACTCGTGCAGGGCTACTATTACCATCCAGCCAGGACGGGTTGTGCAGGAGGTGCGCTCCAGACCTCCAGTGCCTACTCATGGCCCGGTGTATCCAGTTCCTGCTCCTCGCACTAGCCCTAAGGTGCGTGTCTCTAGTCTGGCGCCTCCAAAGCCAGCACCACGCACCAGGCCTCCAGTGCGTCAGCCCAGTCTAGTACGTCCTGTTCCCGCTCCTCGCACTAGCCTTGTGGTGTGTGTCTCCAGTCTGGTACCTCCAGTACCAGCCCCACGCACCAGGCCTCCAGTGCGTCATCCCAGTCCAGCTCGTCCTGCTCCTGCTCCTCGCACTAGCCCTGTGGTGCGTGTCCCTAGTCTGGCGCTTCCTAAGCCAGCCCCACGCATCAGGCCTTCAGTGCGCAGTACCCGTCCAGAGCTTCCGGCAACAGTGCACTGTTCAGAGTGTCCGGCAACAGTGCCCCGTCCAGAGTGTCTGGCAACAGTGCCCCGTCCAGAGTGTCCGGCAACAGTGCCCCGTCCGGAGTGTCCGGCAACAGTGCCCCGTCCAGAGCTTCCGGCGACAGTACTCCGTCTAGAGATGGCCCACAGTTCGGAGCCTGCAGAGACGGCCCACAGTCCGGAGCCTGCAGAGACGGCCCACAGTCCAGAGCCCGACAGAGACGGCCCACAGTCCGGAGCCGACAGAGACGGCCCACAGTCCGGAGCCGACAGAGACGGCCCACAGTCCGGAACCGACAGAGACGGCCCTACAGTCCGGAACCGACAGTGTCGGCCCTACAGTCCGGAAACGACAGAGTCGGCTCTACAGTCCGGAACCGACAGAGTCGGCCCTACAGTCCGGAACCGACAGAGTCGACCCTACAGTCCGGAACCAACAGAGTCGACCCTACAGTCCGGAACCGACAGAGTCGCCCGACATTCCGGAACCGACAGAGTCGCCCTCCAGTCCGGAGCTCCCAGAGTCGCCCTCCAGTCCGAGGTCTCCAGCGACGCGCATCAGCCCGAGGTCTTCAGCGATGCGCCATAGCCCAGAGACTGGGATGGGTGAAATTTGATAAGCATTCAGCGGGGGTGGACAGGTCAGGTTGGGGAGTAAGGCCGGAGCCTGAGCCACCTCCGTAGTAGGAGGTTGGGGAGGGGGGGGGGGGGGGGGGGTGTAGCACAAGAACCGTCGGTGACTGTGGCCACCCTCCCTTCCCTCCCTGTAGTTAGGATTATTTTGGGGGGTTTTGGGTTTTATTTTTTTTGGTAATTTTTTTTGTGTGAGGTGCAACAATTAACACACAAAAAAATAAACCCCAAAACAAACAAAAAATAATCTGTACCTTTGGGGGGGGGGGGGGGGGGGGGGGGTACTGTCACGTCCTGACCAGTATAAGGGGTTATTTGTTATTGTAGTTTGGTCAGGACGTGGCAGGGGATGTTTGTTTAGAGTGTTTCGGGGTTTGTTGGGCTATGTTCTTTGTTAGTCTATTTCTATGTTAGTTCTAGTATGTCTATTTCTATGTGATGTTTATTAGGTGGACCTTCAATTGGAAGCAGCTGCTCCTCGTTGCTTCTAATTCAAGATCCTATTTAAGAGGGGTGTTTTTCTATGGGATTGTGGGAAGTTGTTCCTTGTTTAGTGTTTGTTGCACCTGACAGGACTGTTTCGTTTTGTTCTTTTTTGTATACGTATTTAGTTGTTTCTCCTTCTTCAAAATAAAAAGAAGATGAGTATACATATTCCCGCTGCATTTTGGTCCAATCCATACGACAACCGTGACACATACTTTGGTGCGAAAAGTGCAAATCAATCTCAGAACAACAGCAAAGGACCTTGTGAAGATGCTGGAGGAAACAGGTACAAAAAGTTTCTATATCCACAGTAAAACGAGTCCCATATCGACATAACCTGAAAGGCCGCTCAGCAAGGAAGAAGCCACTGCTCCAAAACCATCATAAAAAAGCCAGACTATGGTTTGTACCTGCACGTGGGGACAAAGATCATACTTTTTGGAGAAATGTCCTCTGGTCTGAATAGAACTGTTTGGCCATAATGACCATCGTTATGTTTGGAAGAAAAGGGGGAGGCTTGCAAGCCGAAGAACACCATCCCAATCGTGAAGCACGGGGGTGGCAGCATCATGTTGTGGGGGTGCTTTGCTGCAGGAGGGACTGGTGCACTTCACAAAATAGATGGCATCATGAGAAGGAAAATTATGTGGATATATTGAAGCAACATCTCAAGACATCAGTCAGAAAGTTAAAGCTTGGTCGCAAATGGGTCTTCCAAATGGACAATGACCCCAAGCATACTTACAAAGTTGTGGCAAAATGGCCTAAGGACAACAAAGTCAAGGTATTGGAGTGGCCATCACAAAGCCCTGACCTCATTCCTATAGAAAATGTGTGGGCAGAACTGAAAATGCATGTGCGAGCAAGGAGGCCTTCAAACCTGACTCAGTTACACCAGTTCTGTCAGGAGGAATGGGCCAAAATTCACCCAACTTATTGTGGGAAGCTTGTGGAAGGCTACCCGAAACATTTGACCCAAGTTAAACAATTTAAAGGCAATGCTGCCAAATACTAATTGAGTATATGTTAACTTCTGACCCACTGGGAATGTGATGAAAGAAATTAAAGCTTAAATAAATCATTCTCTTTACTGTTATTCTGACATTTCACATTCTTAAAATAAAGTGGTGATCCTAACTGACCTAAGACAGGGAATTTTTACTAGGATTAAATGTCAGGAATTGTGAAAAACTGAGTTTAAATGTATTTGGCATGTATGTAAACTTCCGACTTCAACTGTATTAGCAACTGTTTTTCTACGGAGACAAACCATTGATTGACAAGAGAAAGAAAGACCAATTAACACAGAGCACAGAGAATAGGGTTTATTACTTTTAATCAATTCAGCTAGCTACAAAATGTTCCACGACTTCACAAACTGACAGGATACAGAGGGAGTTTGAATATCACATGCGTTTTGAGGACATCAATCTCAGTTTAATCTATTGTGTCATTCAGAGAAGGTATTTCTTCATCTTATTATTCTAACTACTCAACATCTTGGCGATTTGGTGTGCATAGCTCTAAAAGTACAGAAGCAAACAAAACTTTTGTATGTCATTTTTTGTTTCAAAACATTATTATTATTATGATATTCATATTATTTAGTTATCATTATTATTTGACCAATAACAAACCACACGGGGAGATTAAACTAACAGGATACAGTCTTCTTATAAAAGTAAGGTCTCTCAGAAATACGCGTCTTTGCTTTACATTGCAAACAATGTGTAATTTGTTCATTTTTTCAGAGCATCCAAAATCTATGATACAATACACAACCAGTACCACACCCTTCAGCACGTATTCCATATCTTCACTGAACTGCATATTCATTTAGAAAAAAACACGTCATTTTTTGCGGTTACAGCCATATCCTCATTCTTCCATCATCATCTCTTCACGTTAAGATCATTTTGCATTATTTTACAATGATGGTCACAGTCTGTAAATATATTTTGACAGGAATAGTGGCACTATTGCAAACTTGCAGGAGAGTATGGAACGTTCAACTGTGTCCTAATACTGAGCATGCTTTTGTCAACTTTGCTACTGCCATGTTATTGTTTTTATATATTTTTAAGACAGGTTTTATGTATATGACTCTAAAATCTACCATTTGTCATGCAGAACGCACAATTCACATCACTTGGAATGCAATGTCTATTACAGCAAATCTAGTTGCACATTGTCTAAACAGTAACTCATGATAATTGCGGTGAGGGAAAGGAACCAAAGACAGTGATTGTACGTAAGTGCTTTTTAAATTTACTATCGTTTGTTATCATCTTATTTTTTTCCTCTTCTTCATTCGTCATGACAACATCAAAATAAGGAGCATGACAGCAGCTGATGGAATGACACAGTTTTACTAAGACAATACTGATATACTGAAAAGGAAAAACAGCTTGTATAGCATTCCTATTATACTTGTCATCCAGCAGTGTACCTTTATACATATATATATATGATATATATATCATATATATATATATATATATCATATATATATATATATATATATATATATTTGATAAAGAGAATAAAAACTTCACAAGTGAGCTAGAGCCATCGAGTCAGCACTATATACAACCTTTGGAAAGAATGATACGGAGTATAAGAAATACTTTTGTTTACGAGGACAATCATTGAAAAAGCCAGACAGACAATACACATAACAACATTTACAATGGGGGGAGGTGATATGTGCATGTGTGCAAACCTAGAAGGTAAATACCATGATAAAAGCATGTTTGCGCCTTGTGACAAACTGCGCTTGCGGGAGAAGCAACGTGCTCCGGGAGCTTAGCCACTACCCAGCATCTTTGTGGCCCGCTGGTTGGCTTCATCAATCCTGGTCTT
This sequence comes from Salmo salar, assembly GCF_965601325.2. Taxonomy (NCBI): domain Eukaryota; kingdom Metazoa; phylum Chordata; class Actinopteri; order Salmoniformes; family Salmonidae; genus Salmo; species Salmo salar. Next base: position 81,048,555 of record NC_138296.1, on the reverse strand, counting down.
GTTGGAATCAGCCTGTATAAAGAAAGGGGGGGAGAGAGAGAGCGATAGAGAGAGGAACATTAGTTATTTGTGGTTCTGTTTTGCAGATAATATACACAGATAATAACATTTTGAGATGTGAGGCTAATGACTATTTGGACAACAACTCTAAATAATAGCAGATGGACAATAGAGGACCAATAGAGGACCAATAGAGGACCATTAGAGGATCAATAGAGGATCAATAGAGGACCAAAAGAGGATCAATAGAGGACCAATAGAGAACCAATAGAGGATCAATAGAGGACCAATAGAGGACCAATAGAGGATCAATAGAGGACCAATAGAGGACCATTAGAGGATCAATAGAGGACCAATAGAGGATCAATAGAGGACCAATAGAGGATCAATAGAGGACCAATAGAGGACCAATAGAGTATCAATAGAGGACCAATAGAGGATAAATAGAGGATCAATAGAGGACCAATAGAGGACCAATAGAGGATCAATAGAGAACCAATAGAGGATCAATAGAGGACCAATAGAGGACCAATAGAGGATCAATAGAGAACCAATAGAGGACCAATAGAGGACCAATAGAGGATCAATAGAGGATCAATAGAGAACCAATAGAGGACCAATAGAGGATCAATAGAGAACCAATAGAGGACCAATAGAGGACCAATAGAGGACCAATAGAGGATCAATAGAGGACCAATAGAGGATCAATAGAGGACCAATAGAGGATCAATAGAGGACCAGCAGAGGACCACCAGCAGTACCTTCTCCATGATCCTGTCGATCTGGCGATTCTGGGTGTCGATCTCGTTGCCCATATCCAGGGCCATGTGGCGCAGGTTACCGATGATGCCTCCCACCTGCTCCAGGTTCTCATCCATCTCATTTTCCCTGGCATCATCCGTTACCCTGTGGAAGAAACACACAATTTAGGCTGACACGCGCACACACACGTGCACGCACGCACGCACACACGCGCACACACAGACACACACACACACACACACACACACACACACACACACACACACACACACACACACACACACACACACACACACACACACACACACACACACACACACACACACACACACACACACAACACATATTGGTTTAACAATACAGTTGATAAAGGTAGTGTCCCATCCTGTCCTGTACAAACTTCACCTTTGATTTCTCCTGCTTTGAGAACCTCAGCCTCCTGCCCAAACAGCTGGCTAAACAACACCCTGTTTACCCTCAACAAAATGCTCTACCCCCGTCATACCAGCAGATGGTAACTACTGCTCCCGACCCCTGTCGTCCTTACACACACCTTTAAAGCTTCATATGGAAATCGTTCATGACCCCCACCTCTATCTATTTACCCCCCCTCTCCCTATCTCCATACCTGTAGACATTCTGCCTCCCATCAAACTGCCCTTTCCCTACAGCTCACCCAACTCTATATAACAGGATATCCCTGGTCCCTACAGCTCCCCCAACTCTATATAACAGGATATCCCTGGTCCCTACAGGTCCCCCAACTCTATATAACAGGATATCCCTGGTCCCTACAGCTCCCCCAACTCTATATAACAGGATATCCCTGGTCCCTACAGCTCCCCCAACTCTATATAACAGGATATCCCTGGTCCCTACAGCTCCCCCAACTCTATATAACAGGATATCCCTGGTCCCTACAGGTCCCCCAACTCTATATAACAGGATATCCCTGGTCCCTACAGCTCCCCCAACTCTATATAACAGGATATCCCTGGTCCCTACAGCTCCCCCAACTCTATATAACAGGATATCCCTGGTCCCTACAGCTCCCCCAACTCTATATAACAGGATATCCCTGGTCCCTACAGCTCCCCCAACTCTATATAACAGGATATCCCTGATCTTTACATCAACAATCCACCGGTTCCTCCACGCCACCCCCCCACCACTGCCCAACCCTAACCCCCTCACCTGCGGATGAATCCTCCACTGATGGCCATCTGTTCGCGTTCGTCCACCACGCGGGCAGGCTGGCTGGCCACCACTCCATCCTGGTTGTTCCCCCAAGCCTTGCTGCCTCCACTCTTCATCCTGCGTTGGACCGAGGAAGAGGAGGGTGAGGCTTAACCACTGCTAGATATCATCTATCAGGTGTAACTGTAGCATCATGCATCGATCCGTTACATAGAAATATGAGAAACAGGTCGAAGACTAGACACTAACCAAGCAAAGCAGAGAGAGCAGGCATGGGTTTGGTCAATCCATCATTCTCTAGTTTTATCATCATTAGTGTGATGTTATATCTCCTAGGTATATAACATACTGTACTGTATTAAGGCATGTTTAGTATGCTGAGACACATGCCTTTTCCCAGCTGAAAGATGTGCCATTAGTATTTACATGCATTTTGTAAACAACAGTTAGGATTACTCACTTTGTGCCACCCTCCACCACCCGCCCCAAAGCATTCCTTCATATTGAAATGTCCCCCCCACCTCCCCCCTCACAATGGTATATCCTAGGTTGCATCTGAAATGGCATCCTACTCCCTACACACATCCAGCACTGGGAATAGGGTGCCATCTGAGACAGCCTCAGTGTGACTATATGTGACAGATAACAGAGACACAAGGCTTTGGCAGACAGACAACACTGAGAAACAGGACTGGACTGCCACATCGTTGGGGACAGGTGTGAAGAACTGCAAAAGAAAACAAACCGGAGGGACATAACAGAACGTAACACCCTACTGTAGAGTATGCTTCTTTTCAACATCAAGTGTCTTGTTCAGGTTGTAAATCTATCTAGTAATGAAGCAAACTACATAGACTTAAGGTTGATCTGTAAAAGTTATCCGGCGCAGTCAGAAGATGAGATCTTGGACAAAACGTAGGCTTCCTCAATTTCAGTTTCGCGACTCGGTACCGGTACCACCTGTATATAGACTCGTTATTGTTATTTGATTGTTACTTAAAAAAAAATTAAAAAATTGATTTAGTAAATATTTTTCTTAAAACTGCATTGTTGGTTAAGGGCTTGTCAGTAAGCATTTCACGGTAAGGTTTACACCTGTTGTATTCAGCGCATGTGACAAATAAAATTGGATTTGATTTGATTTTGATTCAGAGAATAAATATTATTTATGCAATACCTTTTAGCGCCTCGAGTGTGAGAAATGCACTTTATAAATATATAAATACATTATTAGAAGTATATAGCAGTGGATCTAACAAATACTGCGAGGTAAACAAGATGAATTGAAGACTAATTATATAGCTGTATCTAGATTTTCTATGTACACTGTCTGACAGAGATCTAACCATGACAAGTGGCTAAGGAGGCCCTGGGTGAGTCTATGCTTCAGGCTCCGTTTAATGAGTCTATTAGTACACTGCAGTTGTTAAGATTGTAACAATCATCACAAAGATCTGTCTGTGTGAAATGTATGTTATACTGTATCTAGTAGGCAATTATTTCAAATGTTCTCTGCTTCATAACATTCAACATGGAGCATGAGAGGACAGTGAGCTATCGTTTTTTATATTTACCTGTGTTTTTCTTTTCATTTAATTTCTTTCCCTAAAACCATGTCTGTCTATCCTCAGTCTGAAACCAAATGGCGTAATTGATTTAATGCCTTTCTGTAACCTTGGAGAGTGGGGAAGGTAGATCTTTCCTTTCTGTAACCTTGGAGAGTGGGGAAGGTAGATCTTTCCTTTCTGTAACCTTGGAGAGTGGGGAAGGTAGATATTTCCTTTCTGTAACCTTGGAGAGTGGGGAAGGTAGATCCTCCCTTTCTGTAACCTTGGAGAGTGGGGAAGGTAGATCTTTCTTTTCTGTAACCTTGGAGAGTGGGGAAGGTAGATATTTCCTTTCTGTAACCTTGGAGAGTGGGGAAGGTAGATCCTCCCTTTCTGTAACCTTGGAGAGTGGGGAAGGTAGATCTTTCCTTTCTGTAACCTTGGAGAGTGGGGAAGGTAGATCTTTCCTTTCTGTAACCTTGGAGAGTGGGGAAGGTAGATCTTTCCTTTCTGTAACCTTGGAGAGTGGGGAAGGTAGATCTTTCCTTTCTGTAACCTTGGAGAGTGGGGAAGGTAGATCTTTCCTTTCTGTAACCTTGGAGAGTGGGGAAGGTAGATATTTCCTTTCTGTAACCTTGGAGAGTGGGGAAGGTAGATATTCCTTTCTGTAACATTTCTTGTTTTATCAGAGGATAGAAAAGATGGCTGATTATAAGCCCTCCCACTGAGCTAGTATTTATAGAAATGGACTGGGGCGACGGTTCTCTTGGCTCTCTGACAGCGGTGACAGACCACCGTGGTAAACACACACAGTCAGACATACTGCCTGGTTAACTCTCCTCCTCTCCTCCTACATTCACCCGTCTCAATGATGTTATACAATTTGTGTTGTATAGGCTACAGTTCGGTTATCACATCCTTTCCATGTGCCATGTGTAACTTTCTCGCTATATCTTTCTATCTTTCTCCTTTATAACCTCCATCAATTTACAGTATAACTGGACCTATTTGGATATTATGTAAATCAGACATGCAGACAGACCCTCATCAGGGTGAATGCTTTTGATCCACAGGCTGATAAAATATTAAATCCCAATAGTCCTACTAGATAAGAAGCTTCATTCTATCTGATTTGACCAAATCATTTTGATTGGATCAATTCCATTTGATTGGAATAAGAAAAAAGACACCTACAATAGAGGTTAAATCCAGTGGGTTGAGATTTTTACTCCAGTATAGATCTAGAGAACTAGAATGTAGCCCTGGGCTTCTGTCAACCTCATATACTAATTGTTCTAGTGGCTTCCATAATAGTGGTAAATGAATCTGAGGCCCCGGACTACAATTATATGACAAATAACAGGAGTTCATCATGAACATCATCAGCATTAGTATTTCATCATGTGTACCATTACTCTCAGTGCATTATCAGCATGCATGGCATTCAAGGGTCATGCTCTTCCTGTCATTCCAGTCAGTAGTCATTATGGGGTTGGGTGAGAGAGAGAGAGAGAGAGAGAGAGAGAGAGAGAGAGAGAGAGAGAGAGAGAGAGAGAGAGAGAGAGAGAGAGAGAGAGGGAAAGAGAGAGAGAGAGAGAGAGCGAGAGTGAGAGAGAGAATGGCTCACGCATGCCATGCTGCTATCGATCTACTCTACAGATGTCAGCTTGTTTAGGTTGTCTGATGGTGTGGTATTTACATGCAGATGAGGAAAATGTTAAGCAGTCTTGGAATCTTACAGTGGCTATGACAGTAATAGTAACTATAGTGGCTATGACAGTAATAGTAACTATAGTGGCTATGATAGTAATAGTAACTATAGTGGCTATGATAGTAATAGTAACTATAGTGGCTATGATAGTAATAGTAACTATAGTGGCTATGATAGTAGTAGTGGCTATAGTGGCTGTTATAGGAATAGTAACTATAGTGGCTTTGATAGTCTGGCAAGAAGAGAATGGTGCTGTTCCATAGACTCTTATTTAAGCGTGCAAACGAGAAGTTTGCTTGGACGAGAAGGGTACTTGGAGAATGGTGCATGGAGAAGGGTACTTGGAGAATGGTGCTTGGAGAATGGTGCTTGGAGAAGGGTACTTGGAGAAGGGTACTTGGAGAATGGTGTTTGGAGAATGGTGCTTGGAGAAGGGTACTTGGAGAAGTGTACTTGGAGAAGGGTACTTGGAGAATGGTGCTTGGAGAATGATGCTTGGAGAAGGGCACTGCTAATGAGTTTTGACCTGGTCTGAGTGGAGGAGAGTTTGGTTTGCGGATGGATAGGAGTCAAGACCTTTGGTGGTTGGATGTGTTCAGGGGTCATAGAATGTCCTGTCTAGCATTACTAGTTAGGGACAGTAAGTGTTTGGACATTTTGTGGGCAGTAATCAGCTTGGCTATTATGCTGCTGAGGGGAACTCAGATACTCTCTACACACTGTATAGGCTAACAGTGCATTGTTGTTAACAACCTCCATGCACTGTTCTGACACCCTGGTTCAGCGTAGGCTGTGACAGATGGGCCTGTGGGGAGCTCCTGAGCCGAGCCTGCGGATGGCGCAAAGGATTCTGGGATATGTCTGGAGGCCTGCCCGGACGATCTCTAGAGCGAGACCCATGAGGACCTGAGGCTCCTGTCAGTCACTGTGTGTGTGTGTGTGTGTGTGTGCGTGTGTGTGCGTGCGTGCGTGCGTGCCTGTATGTGTGTGTGTGTACAGCATGTGTGCGAGACAGCATGTCTTCTGTGGATGTGTGTGTGTGCCTGTCTTATGCCGTCATGGCCTCCTTGGTTCAGGCTGAGTCATTGAGCGTGGAGATAAGAGGTCAGAGGTTAGAGGTTAGAGGGGAGGAGTCAGTCTGGTTAGAGCTGGAGAAGACTAGCGCACTACTGACCACTATGACGCCACTTGTACCCTGGTTTTAATGGCAGGCAGGCAGGCAGGCAGCACCTACTTGTTACAAGGACAGGAGCAAAGACCACAGAATGCTCCTAGATCGTTCAAATTCTTTTCTGCATCCTTCATGTCCTTATTGATTTGGTCCATTCCCTCCTCGATGCGCTCCATTTGCTCTGATTAAACACAAGTAATTTATCCCCCACAGAACGAAGCACGTGAGAAGAAAAGGAAACAAAAGAAAGGAGGAGAGAAGACAAAGAGAAGACAACAGATTCAGACAGTCACTGTGACGAAAGGAAAAGAACTGGACGCCACCACATAGTGAAGAACCTTTGGGCTCGTTGGGTCAGTACCTACTTGTTACAGGGACATATGAAAAGGCCACAGCATTTCCCTAAATCTTTTAAACTTTTCTCGGCCTCCTTCATGTCTTGGTTAATATGGTTCATGCCATCTTCAACACGATCCAGTTGTTCTGGTCAGGACAAAGGGATGACAGCAGTGGAATGAATTTTATTGACTATGACAGAAATATATGAGTCAGGAGGAGCATTGAGCTGTGTGTGAGTTTCTATTGAGAGCATCATTACACTAGTATAACATGAGCTGGATCTTCAGAGTACTGGGGACTGATTCAAGTCATGACTGAGACATTCAGTTTCCATACATCAATTTTTATATACTAATTTCATTTTACAGAAGCCTTTTAGTGTTGGAAATTATGTTAAATAAATCTTAGTGGTTTAAATTGAAAATCTAAAGATATAACCCTTCACAACGTTCCCCATGGTTGTAGCTTCATGGAAACTTAGGGCAAATCTGAAATCCTACCGATTCTATCCTACAGTATCCTTCCCCTAGGAAATTCTGTATGCCGTTCATGGGCAATGGGGTCTGGACATGGTGAAGGTAGCTGGGTGGGTCCTATTGATGTGGTGTGGTGTGGGGCAGGGTTGGGTTGGGGTAAATTCCATTGTCAATTCAGCAGAAAGTTCAAAATGAATGGAGAAATTGACAACATTGTCTATAAGGATTTTTTTACTCATTTTAATTTAATTAATTTAATTTCAGTTTAATTTAAATCAAATTCTCATTAAATTAATGCATTTTCAATGTAATTCCCTGCAGTAAATTAATTGAAAATGGAATTGACCACAGCCCTGGTGTGGGAGGGGTGCCCCCCAGGTAGGTGGGTGGATGGACAACTCCGGGGTCGTGGTTTAGGAGACTGCGTAGGAATTACGTGCAGTATGTGTTATAGTGAGATGAGGTTGGAAGGTAGAGTAGAGTATGTCAGGAATACAGTCAAGGCTAAGCCCATTGACACTGTCCACCTTTGTAAAATCCCTGGCATGCTTTTGTACTGTAGCAACAACTTAGTCATGTGACCTTTACTTAAACAGAGGAGAAGAAGAACGTAAAATGCAAATAATCAATTTATTTGCTAGTGGAACATTACACGACCCTATATTTTCCATCCAGCTTTCTTTGTTATTTCATTTTGTGATTAATTCAATCCTTGTGCACTGCATCAGCCTCAGGCTTCTCCAATACGACACCATCAATAAGCGGAGGTCAGAGGGCAGCTAGCCAGGCTTACAGACACCTCAGCAACTAGTGAGCCGTCCAAATGGGCTTTGTGGAGGCAACCCTGGAGCAGGTTGACGTTTATAGTCATGAGTCTTGTCCTTGAAGCAGAACTACGCGATTTCCGCTAGATGTGCCAGCTGCAAAGTCCAAATTGTCTATATTATAAAAATGCATGATTTTTGTTGTGCTTTTTGACTTCATTTAAAGTTAGGGTTAGGCATTATGGTTAGCAGTGGGGTTAAGGTTAGGGTGATGTTTATGTTCCAGCTAGTGACCACTCTGCAGAGCTGCCTCCAGAACAAGATTCATGATTAAAAAACGCTTCCCTGTAACCCTGGACGGATGGATTGCAGAAGGGGAGAGTTAAGTGGATAGAGGGATGACAAAGATATAGAGGGATGACATGTATATAGAGGGATGATAGAGATACAGAGTGATGACAGAGATATAGAGGGATGACATAGATATAGAGGGATGATAAAGATATAGAGGGATGACATAGATATAGAGGGATGATAAAGATATAGAGGGATGACAGAGATATAGAGGGATGACAGAGATATAGAGGGATGACAGAGATATAGAGGGATGATAGAGATATGGAGGGATGACATAGATATAGAGGGATGATAAAGATATAGAGGGATGACATAGATATAGAGGGATGATAAAGATATAGAGGGATGACAGAGATATAGAGGGATGACAGAGATATAGAGGGATGACAGAGATATAGAGGGATGATAGAGATATGGAGGGATGACATAGATATAGAGGGATGATAAATATATAGAGGGATGACAGAGATATAGAGGGATGATAGAGATATGGAGGGATGATAGAGATATGGAGGGATGATTAAGATATGGAGGGATGATAAAGATATGGAAGGATGACAGAGATATGGAGGGATGATTAAGATATGGAGGGATGATAAAGATATAGAGGGATGATAGAGATATGGAGGGATGATAAAGGAATGAGCAGATTACAGTGAGTCTGTAATTAAGGTCCTCAGTTGTGGGCTTTCCCATTAGGATCTGATCACTGCAGTCGAACCGGACAATCAGAAGGCTAGATTGAGGCTAATGCCTTCCGGCAGGACAATTATGTCCTCTGGTCAATCCAAGCACAACAAACCAATGGTAATGCCAATAACCCACTACGCACACACTGGTTGAATCAACGTTGTTTCCACGTCATTTCAATGAAATGACGTTTAACCAACGTGGAATAGATGTTGAATTGATGTCTGTGCCCAGTGGGAAGGTTCAACTGAACCAGGGTTTAGGCCATGTTATTACTTTCTCTATATAACATTTGTTATTGGTCACTATCAGGTGTAAATCATGTCTGCATTTTTCGTCTGCTTTATAGAGTAACACGACTTTAAGGAACGTGGTTAGCGCAGTAGTCCTTTAGTGGAGTACAGTATGTGTTAAACATGTTGACTTGTACTGTTTGTTTCTGTGTGGCTACATCTTTTCATGACATGCCATAATACAGTGCATTCACAAACTGCATTTAACCAGGGATGATACAAAAGTGTGTTCAATTGTTAGTGTGTAAATCCATGGAAGAATGAGAATGAATTTTGTCGTTAAATCGATCCTTGGTTTACTTCCCCAACTCTGAGACAGAACCGGTTTTATCACTACACCTTTGACACGTTGGCCTACTGTTCGGTTGGTGGCCTTTTAGGGACAAACCTCCATGACTGGAAGAGTTCACCCAAATTATGGATAAGTGGGCTTCTCTAATTCAACTTTTGGCACAGAAGTATAATGGAGACTTAAATATAGTAAACAAAGGGTGGTTGTTGCGATGTTTGGCCTGAGAATGTTTTGAGGTATACTTGTTGTCTTTGGGGTACGAAAGCAGTTGGGGTACGAAAGCAGAGAAAAGCTGTTAGCAAAGCGAATGAAAAACTGTTAACGAATCCAAAGAAAACGTGTTAGCAAAACCAAAAAATATAAGTTAGTGAAACCAAGGTAATGAAGTTAGCGAACCAAAGAAAACATGTTAGCAAAACCAAAAAATATAAGTTAGTGAAACCAAGGTAATGAAGTTAGCGAACCAAAGAAAACATGTTAGCAAAACCAAAAAATATAAGTTAGTGAAACCAAGGTAATGAAGTTAGCGAACCAAAGAAAACATGTTAGCAAAACCAAAAAATATAAGTTAGTGAAACCAAGGTAATGAAGTTAGCGAACCAAAGAAAACATGTTAGCAAAACCAAAAAATATAAGTTAGTGAAACCAAGGTAATGAAGTTAGCGAACCAAAGAAAACATGTTAGCAAAACCAAAAAATATAAGTTAGTGAAACCAAGGTAATGAAGTTAGCGAACCAAAGAAAATGTGTTAGCAAAACCAAAAAATATAAGTTAGTGAAACCAAGTTAATGAAGTTAGCGAACCAAAGAAAACATGTTAGCAAAACCAAAAAATATAAGTTAGTGAAACCAAGGTAATGAAGTTAGCGAACCAAAGAAAACATGTTAGCAAAACCAATAAATATAAGTTAGTGAACCCAAGGTAATGAAGTTAGCGAACCAAAGAAAACATGTTAGCAAAACCAAAAAATATAAGTTAGTGAAACCAAGGTAATGAAGTTAGCGAACCAAAGAAAACATGTTAGCAAAACCAAAAAATACAAGTTAGTGAAACCAAGGTAATGAAGTTAGCGAACCAAAGAAAACATGTTAGCAAAACCAAAAAATATAAGTTAGTGAAACCAAGGTAATGAAGTTAGCGAACCAAAGAAAATGTGTTAGCAAAACCAAAAAATATAAGTTAGTGAAACCAAGGTAATGAAGTTAGCGAACCAAAGAAAACATGTTAGCAAAACCAAAAAATAGAAGTTAGTGAAACCAAGGTAATGAAGTTAGCGAACCAAAGAAAATGTGTTAGCACACCAAGAAAAAGCAGTTAGCAAACAAAACCAAAAGTTAGAAAACGGGGGGAAAAAAGTGTTTTTAGTTTCTTCGTCAGGTTTCAAACGAATTGTTGACCTGCAGTGGAATTCATAAAGCATGCATTAGGGCAGAAATTAAAATAGATGAAAATCATTGTTTCAAAGGGGTAGTTGGAGAAAACCTTATAGTTATGAACTGGCATGTAATGGATATGAGCAAGCCCACAGGAAACAATTCAACCATCAAGAATATCTATATTTGTTTGTTTACATAAACGTCTAAAAGATAACCAAATTAGGTTTTTTTGTAACTTCATCCATATATCTGTCTATTTCAATGTACAAAACACTTGAAAATAACTCAAGTTGAAATATACGGTAGAATCTGTCGTTCTAGCTAACTACTTCAAAACATGCACTGTTATGTTATTCCTAGCAAAACATCAGATACAAGGCTGGGAACGACGTCCCATTGGATTTCCCTTCTCGAAAACATCCAACACTTACCTCCTTGCTCGTCCAGCATAACCAAGGTCCTGATACCAGCATCTTTACTCTAATCCCCAATAACCACAGCGAAGAGAGGTGAAGAAGGAAGGGATGAATGGAAGGAAATAAAGAGAAAGAGAGAGGTCAGATCACAAAGGGCGGATATAGACGCCTTATAGAATACAGATTAGAGTGCAAGGCAACATGATTGGAAAACAGGAGGCGACCATCAGAATAAAACCCCACCTCAAGCCTTAGACAAAGTTAGACCAAGGTCTTGCCATTTGCTCAACTTGAAATCTCTCAAGAAACAGTAACAGCCTGAGAATATTTGCATATTCTAACCGTTTCTGGTGTGATTTTAAACTGGATTGGCCAACCTGTGTGTCTTTGACTTTACTGTAATGGTTAGCGCTTTGGGTTTTAATGTTGTAGGTGTTTATATTTAAAAATGTAGATATTGAGGGAATGTGGGGTCGTCCGTTACCCTCCTGTGAGAGGAAGTGGGGTAGTATTGATCAGGTTCAGATGTTATAAGCCAGGGAACATTAACACTTTGTTTGGTATGACACATTGTAAATAGCTGACATACAAAGACGATTGATAAAAAATATCCTAAATGAAAAGTTTTACATCAGATTGAAAGCTGATAATAATGCCAAAATCGGGCTTTACGCCTATTTACGATGCAGGCACCATCTTTTTTTCTTACAGCAGCCTGTACACTGCTATTCTATATCTGTGCAAGATCATTTCACCAATCCCAGCAGTGGATTACAGAACACTTGGAGACCTTGGGGTTCTGAAACTACATGAATATCCAGCCCAAATCACTCTCCACAGGGTCGGTAGAAAACTACATGAATAGCCAGCCCAAACCACTCTCCACAGGGTCGGTAGAAAACGACATGAATAGCCAGCCCAAACCACTCTCCGCAGGGTCGGTAGAAAACTACATGAATAGCCAGCCCAAACCACTCTCCGCAGGGTCGGTAGAAAACTATATGAATAGCCAGCCCAAACCACTCTCCACAGGGTCGGTAGAAAGCTACATGAATAGCCAGCCCAAAACACTCTCTGCAGGGTCGGTTTTCAGGGATACAGTATTTTCAACCTAACTTCCGTTTCCCCTGAAAAACGAGTGTGGGACTCTGTTCAGGCATCTTTTTACACCTGCTATGTTAGGTTAGCCAACACTATCCATATTAGTAATCGATTGGCTTTAGATACAGATACAGTATGGACCTCTGACCAGTGTGCATGTGGCTAACAGAACAAAACCCTCCTGATATCATGGAGACTTTTACAGTTCCTGGCTGACTAATAAACATGAAGCATCGGCAGCATAAATAAGACACCATGCCTCCCCTGCCTCCTCAGCAGTTTACAAGGAAGAGAGCATCATCGTTTGGGGCAAGGGTGGAGCAATGAGCCACAACTGCAGTGTATAAACTATTCTGTAATTTAGCATTCCACTTCCCAGAGAAATCCCAAGTTAATTAATATGACTCCCAGGGGAGTCTTCTTGGCACAATCAAATACGATCCCCATAGTGTGAACCCCTCAGCGTGGCTCAGCTTGGCTCGATACTGTCACCTTATGCAAACCGTATGGATGGAGATGGATCCACCTGAATTCCATCATTATGTGTTTGGAAATGCAGATCCATTTTGGTTTGTATGAAAAAGAGAATTTGCTCACCTAAATCTTATGACGACAGAGAGAGAGAGAATCACTTTAATCAAATAGAATCTGTGTTCTGCACCTGTGGGGTGATACACTCTTATCGCTAATCATCTGATTAATCATCGCAGTCTAACTGTCCCTCTCTTCCTCTCTTGCTCCCTTTCTCCATTATCCTCCATTTTCTCTTTTGTCAGACAGTCCCTCCCTCTATCTTCACCTACACTTGTCTGTTTGTTACATCTGAGGTGCTGTTATCCTTCTCTCTCTCCCCTCTCCCCCTCTCTCTTGCTCTTTCTCTCTCTCTCCCTCCATCTCTCCCTCTCTCCCCTCTCCCTCTCTCTCCATCTTTCCCCCTCTGTCCACCCCCCCCTCCTTCTCTCCCTCCAGTGATGACAGGGAGGTGCTGTGCTGTGCTATTCGGTGAGATATATGAACTGATGATCAATATGACCTTGAGATATGCAGCACAAGGCTGTCATCAGAGACCTCTCTCGCTCTCTCTTCTGATCTCTCTCTCTCACTCTCTCTTCTGATCACTCTCTCTCTCTCGCTCTCTCTCTTCTGATCTCTCTCTCTCACTCTCTCTTCTGATCACTCTCTCTCTCTCGCTCTCTCTCTTCTGATCTCTCTCTCTTCTGATCTCTCTTTCTCCCTCTCTCTCTCTCTCTCTCTCTCTCTCTCTCTCTCTCTCTCTCTCTCTCTCTTTCTCTCTCTCCTCTGATCTCTCTCTCAACTCCACTCTGCTTACCAAGATAACATTTCAAAACTCTCAACAGTGTTATTTTAACACTGTATTAGTGGGACTCATATGTGCACTGTAAAAGTTATATATTTAACACTCTCCGAGTTAAATGTGCTCCAGTGAATTTGCTGTGCCAGGCAGATCCTGGTTCTCTACATGCAAGAACACACAGTGCATGTCTTACCCATGTCAATACCGCGCACGGCTCGGCATTGTATTCTGGCTTGGTGTTGTGAACACTGTAAGTATGAATGGTGTCTTTCTCTTACCTCTTCCACCAGCTGTAGCATACGACGAGTGCTCTCCAGTGACTGTGGACAGAAAGGAGATGAAACATTAGAACTGGAAAGCATCAGAAGACATTACAGATATGAGTGGAGGTTGAGATGCAGGTCTAGATATCACCATATGGTCTACTCTAGATATCACCATATGGTCTACTCTAGATATCACCATATGGTCTACTCTAGATATCACCATATGGTCTACTCTAGATATCACCATATGGTCTATTCTAGATATCACCATATGGTCTACTCTAGATAGCACCATATGGTCTACTCTAGATAGCACCATATGGTCTACTCTAGATAGCACCATATGGTCTACTCTAGATAGCACCATATGGTCTACTCTAGATAGCACCATATGGTCTACTCTAGATAGCACCATATGGTCTATTCTAGATATCACCATATGGTCTACTCTAGATATCACCATATGGTCTACTCTAGATATCACCATATGGTCTATTCTAGATATCACCATATGGTCTACTCTAGATATCACCATATGGTCTACTCTAGATATCACCATATGGTCTACTCTAGATATCACCATATGGTCTACTCTAGATATCACCATATGGTCTACTCTAGATATCACAATATGGTCTACTCTAGATATCACCATATGGTCTACTCTAGATAGCACCATATGGTCTACTCTAGATACCACCATATGGTCTACTCTAGATAGCACCACATGTTTGTTTGTGAAATATAACTGCCTAGAATTGTAACTGGAATCAATTACCAATACAATCAAAATGATAATCAAAATGATACTGTGGCGGCAGGTAGCCTAGTGGTTAGAGCGTTGGACTAGTAACCGCAAGGTTGCAAGATCGACTCCCTGAGCTGACAAGGTAAAAATCTTGTTTTGCCCCTGAACTGTTCCTAGGCCGTCATTGAAAATAAGAATTTGTTCTTAACTGACTTGCTTAGTTAACAACAGGTAAAATAGATATTACATTAATTTGCTGAACTAATTGATTTTCTGTAATTTCATACATATTATATTAAGTGCAATCAAGAACATGATTTTCCTGTCTTTGATATATTTCCACACTATGATGTTGGAATAATACTGTGAAATTGTGAATATTATCATATTGCCCTTTTAGTGTAAGAGCTGTTTGAAAAGACAACCTAAAATGTCAGCCTGTTTTGGTGGGATGGAGTTTTGGCCTGCCTGGTGACATCACCAAGCAGTAAATGAGTTAATAAACCAATAAGAAAGAGTTCCAAACCTCTCTGCCATTAACAGCTAGATTTCAGTTTTGCCTTTCCCACTCAGACCACTCCCAGACAGTCCCACTCCCAGACAGTTTGCTTTGCTAAGAAGCTATTTTTGTTTCTTTTTGACGGTTTTGATTTAAAACAATCACAGTAAGATACTTAACTGTAACCCATAAATGATTGATATTGAGATAAAAATGATTGCATTGGACCTTTAAGGTTAAAATAAAAATATAATGTTGTGTATCAGTAGGTTGAATTGTTACAATGATCATCATGGAAATGATAGAACTCTGATGTAGCTACAGGGAGTCAGTTATAAGATATGTTTCTTTAGAGGCACAAAAAAACACAAAATCACAATTATGCACAATCATGACAATACTGTGCAAACAATACATTTAAAAGGTTTGGAAGCATTATTGAACTTGTATTTTAAATACATTTGTATTTAAATAAGATTAAAACAGTGCTTCTATTTATCAGTATCATTCAAACTGTTGTAAACCATGTCGTAAAATAACTGCATATACTCTACATTGAAGGCTTGGGATCAATTTCCCAACCCCCTTTTCAACCTCTTCTACTGTTGGCCAACTAGCAAGCTAGCGAGCGATAGCGGCATGCTCCAATTTTCTCTCTATATAGAGATCATTAAGCATGTGGCTGTGAGGCTCTGGCTGTACTGGGGCTGTGGGGTTTCTGTGGGAGCTGTGATATCTTATCCCTTTTGCATGGCTGCAGCTCGGATCCGCTCTGTGAGGCAGCTCACTGCACTGCTGAGCCCCGGGGGGTGGGGGAGGGGCGGTGGGGAGAGGGAGGACACACAGCCCGGGCTCACAGGCTGAGCCTCAACGCTGTAATGTTTACAGTCAGCCTCTTCTAGTCAGCCTATCCCCCACCCCCCATCAGAAACCAAGTGACCACCACTATACTCTGAATCTCAGAGATGCAGCTTCAAGATGGCCGTTGTGTAAGAAACGTCTCAAGGTGAGATGTTGTTTAGCATTAGCGACGTGATTGGACACAGAGAGAGAGGAAACTGTGATTGGAACCACCATTGTATGTCCTGGTTGTGTTTGCATGTGTGTGTGTGTTTAATATTCTGTTCAGCTGTGAGAGTGTGAGTCATCGGAGAGGCGGGAGAAATGTGGGCAAGGCTGCTGCAGGCTAGTACTGAGGCTGCTGGCAACACACACACACACACACACACACACACACACACACACACACACACACACACACACACACACACACACACACACACACACACACACACACACACACACACACACACACACACACACACACACACACACACACACACACACACACACGTACAAACTAACACACACACTTCACCGTTACATAAGACTGGATGCAGTTGGACCATCCCTCCACCTGACACACAGACCCTGGCATCGAGCAGCCGATGAGGCCAACAGCACATTACCCTTCTCTATAGGAGCTGGCTGCTGCTGCCAGGATGAGGTCATCTAGCGGGCTATCTTATGGTAATGTCTGACACTGTAACGTGTACAGTCATTTTAGGTGGAAGATGTATTTAACTGGATCTATGGATTTTATGTCATGTGGAGAGTGAAGAATGAGTTTATTATCAATTCTACAGCTAAAGCATACACCTTTTTATTCCAAGCTCGTCTTTTCATATTTGTTTTTTACGTGTAGTGGTTGTATATGCCTATTTCTGGATGATTTTCTGTGTACTCCCTGAAGGCTTGAGTGTCTCTCACGTGTCTATAAATCTGTTGAAGATGTGGTAAACAGTAGCATGGTAGGGGTTGTATTGCTCACCTCATCCCCAAGCTGGTCGGCGCGTTGCTGCATATCCGACAGCTCATTGCGCATGTCCAAGTCTTCAGCCATGGCTACTGGCTGTATGGTGTGGAGTTGGTCTCCAACGGGAAAGAATAGATCCTACTGGGAGGCCGGGGAAGACTAGCGGAGGAAAGGAGACACAAAACAACACATGTTATCATGCTAAGCTAAATAACGTCTTTTAGCACGCTAAGCTAGAAACATAATTTAGTCTGCTAAGCTAAACGACAGCCTTTAGCATGCTAAGCTAAACAACTATGCTCCCAGAGCTAAGGTTACGTTCCAATTGACATGCTAGAATACCACTTAGAATGCGTGCCAAATACATTGCTTCAGTGCTAGTGTAGATATTTGTCTTTTTAGGAAGGCTGCTACATTATGTGTTTTGCCCAATGCCACAGTAATTAACCTACACATCAAAAGTGAATCTACACCCCCAAACAGGTGTGTTTTGTTTGATCACATTGTCTCTATTTTCTTGGATCTCAGGCGAATGAACGGCAGTCGCTTTCCATCTGCAGTCCCTGGCGCAGTTAGAGACCAGTATAATAGAGGATTAGTGACTGCAACACCATTTGTTCCACTGAATGAAAAGGAAGTGCGCGAGTCATTGATGTTTGCAGAATGATGGCAGACTTAGAGAGTCAAGTCGACGGAATATTGTGGGTTAGCTAGCTAGCACACTGGACACTGTAAGCCTGTGCTGTGTTTCCCTGTAGACCAGAATCATTAGAGGTTCAATCATACAGTAGACAGCAGTGGAGGCTGCTGAGGGGAGGACGGCTCATAGTAATGGCCGGAATGGGGTCAATGGAATGGTATCAAAACACATCAAAAACATGGTTTCCATGTGGATATTACCACTCCATTTACTCCATTCCAGCCATTATTATGAGCTATCCTCCCCTCAGCAGCCTCCACTGTCAGACAGGGGTTTGATCTCTCCTCAGTAGCACCCACTCACATTCACTGAGGGATTGACGACAGTCATTGTTTACCTTGCTAAATATAATAGAGGGGCAATCGTATCGGTATGCATGTCACAGAATATATGTACCCTTCACAGTAAGGTTCCGCTGATTACTATAATAAATCATCTTTACAAGTGTAACCTAACAACCTAACAACATCGAAATCACCAACGTTAAAGTTATGTGTAGTAATGTAAAATATTATGCGTCAGAGAGTGTATCATCGTTCGTGACAAGGGAATATAGATTCTATTCCATATTCTGCCCTCCAGATCGTTCTGTTCCCTTGCAGTTGGAGCCTACATGTGTCTTGGGAATCTCACAACATCTGCGATTGTAACAAGCGCCACATCTTTAATACAGTAATCTTAAAGATGTATTACAGTAATCAGTACTCTTTAGTACAGT